>NW_006399973.1:1362719-1365022 GCF_000299155.1 Elephantulus edwardii
TAGGGAATGGCAAAGGACACACAGACAAAGAATATTAATCAGAACTGGCTTTGACAAGCACTGTGGCATTTGGACAAGAACAAACTGGGAGGAGGGTAGAGAGAATAGTGCAACAATGGAAACAATGGAAACCCAAAATCTCTGTAAATGTTTATGAAAATTAATAAAATATAATTATAGAAAAAAAATCCTTTTCAGTCTTCCTTATCAATGGTTCTACTTTCAGATGCATGTGAATCAATGGAAAGTTCCATGGCTTGAGCAAGGTGCATCTGGGACTTAAAACTGACATCCTTACTCGTTAGCCTTTTAAAGAGGTCTTTGACAGCAGATGTATTCAGTGCAACTCACATTTTAATTTTTGACTGCTGCCTCTATAGGTGTTGACTAAGTGTTCAAGCAAGACAAAATCACTGACAATTTCCGTCTTTCCTCGTTCTATTATGATGTTGTTGCCTATTGGTTCAATGGTGAAGAGCTTTGGTTTTCTGAAAACTATAGTCTTCTGCAAGTTTTCTCCACTGTCTGCAAACAAAGATTTTTCATCTGCATAACACAGGTTGTCGATGAGTATTTCTCCAATCTTGATGCCACTTTCTTCATATAATCTAGTTTTTCTATTTCTCCAGCCTATAAATTGAATACATACAGTGAAAAGATAGTGCCTACCTTCCTCATTTTAAACCATGAGTATCCATTTATTCTATTCAAACTTCTTAATCTAAGTACAAATTTCACATGAACATGATTGTTTTAGAATTCCTATTTGTTCAATGTTCTCCATAATTGATTATGAATCACACAGTCAAATGCCTTTGCAAAGTCAATAAAATGAAAGTAAACACCTTTCTGGTATTCTGTTTTCAGCCAAGATTCATGTGACATTACCAGTGATATCTCTCATTTCACAAGCTCTTCTGAATCCATCTTGAATTTCTGGCAGTTCTCTGTCTATGCAGTGTTCCAGTTATTTTTTAATAACCTTTAGTAAGATTTTACATATATGATAATTTCTGCTTTCTATTGTTCTTATTATCGTTGATTGCTGTTGAGTCGGGCACGACTCACAGTGAGCCTATGAACAAAAGGCATGAAACCTTTCTTTAACTATTTACTTTTATCAAAGTACATAGAGCATCCAGAGACATGTTGTTTAGGAAGTAACTTTATTTCAGAATGGGAACAAATACTGATCTTGGTTGAAATTTGTTGATGCAATCAGATACCAACAAATGGTATTTTTATGTGTATTCAGCCTACAGCTTCCATGAACTCTGAATGAGCAGATGAAAATAATCATTGTTTTCAGATAATGTGCTTTCTAACCAAAAACATAAAAAGAAATAATATAAAAATATTGTAATTGAAAATTCTGTAAGAGGGCAGTGAGCAGAACACAAAAATTTAATCATTTTCCTAGAAATGGTTACAACCAGACAACATGGTTAAACATCCATTCACAGGAGCTACCAAAAGTAATTCATAGGAATAAACCTAACAAGAGAAGTACAAAGACTTATATAAGAAAAATTAAAATACTCTGTTCCTGGGAAGGGAAGAATCCATTTCTAAAGACATCAATCTTGCAAATTAATTTATGAATGCAATGCAATCCCACGAAAAATTTTAAAATAAGTGAAATATATAATAATAACATTTTTCTAACTTACATAAGTTGTTGTTATTAAATGTCGTTGAGTCGAGTACAACTCATAGCAACCATATGAACAAAAGAACCTGCTCTATAACTACCGTGATTTCTCTAAGTTCATAGTTTCCAGAGGCTTGTTGTTTAGAAAGTGGATGCCATGCCTGCTTCCAAGCCTGTCTCACTCTGGGAGCTCCATTGAACACTGCACCATGGGCAACCACCACGACATTTGACACACCAGTGGCACAATTCAGCATCACAGCAACCCCAAGTTACCTCCTTACAGCAAATTAACAGACCAGTGTAGTAGCACTAAGAAGAAAGTCCCTCCCAAACACAGTTAACACCAGCCCTCAGGCCCAACCAACTTTATTTTTAAATTTCATTATTTTTTTTAATAATTTTAATGAACATTTAGAGAGATTTTGGATTTCCATTCATTCATTGCTGCACTTCTCTCCCTGCCCAGCCCTCCCCGTCCCCCTCCAGTTTGCTCCTCTCTTTAAAAAGCAAAAGAAACACTCCCTCCCTGGTATACAATCCCCCCCACCGCACCCCTCCCACTGCTCCAAGCACTTTACACCAAGAAACCTTAATTGTGGACTCTTGTGATAACCATAATACCCTATCATACATCGCTTTTAAATTATTC
>NW_006399973.1:1366006-1367494 GCF_000299155.1 Elephantulus edwardii
ATAGTCCTTGGTTTTAGTCCTAGATCCATGATCCACCTTGAGTTGTGACATGTGGATCTTGCTTGAGTCATCTGCAAATATTTTTCCAATTTTGCCAACACCATTTGTTAAAAGGGCTGTCATTTCCCCATTTAACTGATTTCATCTCCTTGTCAAAACTCAGTTGACCATACATAGATGGGCTGATTTCTGAGTTCTCAATTCTATTCCATTGATCTATGTGTCTGTCATTGTAGCAGTACCATGCTGTCATAACCACCACGGCAGTGTAGTAGGGTTTGAAATCAGGGAGTGAGATGCCTCCTACCTTTAAGGAGTGCTTTGCTTATTCAGGGCCTCTTTCCATTCCAAATGAAACTGGAGATTACCTTTTCCATCTCCTTGAAGAATGGGTTTGGTATTTTTATTGGGATTGTGTTGAATGTGTAAATTGCCTTTGGTAGTATTGCCATTTTCATAATATTGAGTCTTCCTATCCATGAGCAAGGGATATTCTTCCACTTCTCCAGGTCTCTTTTTGTTTCTTGTAGTAATGTTTTGTAATTTTCTTTGAATAGATCCTTTGTGCTTCTGGTTAGATTTACTCCCAAGTATTTAATCTTGTGATTCACTATTGTGAAGGGTATTATTTGTCTTAGTTCAGGCTCTGTATTTTTTTGTCACTGTAGAGATATCCAAGTGATTTTTGTATGTTGATCTTGTATCCTGCTACTCTGCTACTTTGCTGAATTGGTCAACTACGTCCACTAGTTTTCTTGCTGAGTCTTTAGGGTTTTCTAGGTATACTATCATTTCAATTGCATAGAGAGATAATTTGAACTTCTCTTTGCCAATTTGGATACCTCTTATTTCCTTCTCTTGTCTTATTGCTATAGCTAAGACTTCTGATACAGTATTGACTAAAAGAGGTGAGAGGGGGCATCCTTGCCTAGTTCCTGTTCCTAAAGGGAATGCCTTTAACCTCTCTCTGTTGAGAATGATGTTGGTTCTCAGGTTTGCATAAATAGTTTTTACTATGTTGAAGAAATTCCCTTCTAATCCTATTCTGTTGAGTGTTTTAATCAGGAAAGGGTGTTGGATTTTGTCAAAGGCCTCTTCTGCATCAATTGATAGGATCATGTGGTTCTTTTTCTTTGCTTTGTTAATTTGATGAATTACATTGATTCTTTTCCTTATGTTGAACTATCCTTGCATACCTGTTATAAATCCCACTTGGTCATAATGGATTATTTCTTTGATGTATCATTGAATTCTACTGGCCAGTATTTTATTCAGTATTTTTTCATCTATGTTCATAAGATATATTGGCCTATAGTTTTCTACTTTGGTGGTGTGCTTTTCTGGCTTTGGTATCAAGGATATGTTTGCTTAATAGAATGAATCTGGGAGAATTCCATCTTTCTCTATTTCCTGAAACAGTTTATGTAGAATTAGTGACAATTCTTCTTTGAATTTTTGATAAAATTCACTTGTAAAACCTTCTGGTCC
>NW_006399973.1:1371814-1379083 GCF_000299155.1 Elephantulus edwardii
AAAAAAAAAAAACACAACTCATTGCCTCAATTCAGAATTGAGTAATAGCTGACCTTCCAAAAGGTTTCCAGAGATTTTAAATCACAGTGGAAAACACTGCC
Organism: Elephantulus edwardii; assembly: GCF_000299155.1. NCBI lineage: Eukaryota > Metazoa > Chordata > Mammalia > Macroscelidea > Macroscelididae > Elephantulus > Elephantulus edwardii. The sequence continues at coordinate 1,371,916 of NW_006399973.1, forward strand.
CATCTTTGTCCTTCAGAGCACCTGATGGGTTCAAACCACCTGTCTTTGGATTGACAGCACAACTCCTTACCTACTAGGTCACCAGAGCTCCCTAAAATCGAAAATAATCTCTAGTAATAGACTGCTAGAAGAACAAACAAGTTCTTCCTGGAGAGGGTGAAACCAGGCTGCTCCTAGGAGGCAAGGATTCTGAAGCTTCGTCTGACATACTTTGGGCATGTGGCAAGGCGGGATCAATCCTTGGAGAGGTAACGTCATGCTTGGGAGGGTGAATGGACTGTGCAAGAGAGGAAGACCTCAATGAGATGGATTGACTCAGTGACTGGGGTAATGGCGATAGGCGTGTTGGAGACAATAAGACTGGCAAAGGATAGAGCAGGATTTAGGGCTGTTGTACATAGGGCCACTATGAGTCACAGGCAACTAGATGGCACATACAACAACAAGAGGTAATTAAAGCAGTATTTACTAGTAAAGCCATAACCTATAGTAATTAAAGCCAGGAATATTGCTGTAGTAAAAGAAAAATAAACCAAATACGTAAAAAAGTTAGAGTTCAAAACTCTATTATCAATTATTATTAATATGTCGTCAAGTCATATGTGACTTATAGTGACCCTATGTACAACAGCCCTAAACTCTGCTCTGTCCTGGGCCAATTGCACCATCTCCGACACACCCATCCCGATTACCCCAGTCACTGAATCAATGCACCTCGTAGAGGACCTTCCCCTCCTGCGCTGTCCCTCCACCCTCCCAAGCATGATGTCCCTTCTCCAAAGACCGGTCCCTTCTTACAACATGTCTAAAGTATGTCAGACTTAAGCCTCAGAATCCTTCCCTCCAAGGAGCCACCCGGTTTAACTATCTCATAGAATTTTAATGTATGATAAGTGTATAGCAGTTTTCAAACATGGTCAGATATTCTTTGATACTCTGTTAAGAGTTGGTAGTCTGTGCATTTTCTCTTGAATCTTGGTGGAATTGTGACTATTTCAACCCATAGAGCTGACACAAGTTGAGATTAAAGCCTGGGTCATAAATGTCGGACAGCTTTCTCCTTGTTCTGCTCCAACACTGGTTGTTGGAGCCCTCCGTGTCTATGAAAACAACAAATTACCTGGAGACCTCTATACTGTGAAAAAGCCCAAGTCACATAGAGAAGCCATGTGCAGGTGTGTGGGTCACACTTACAGCTGAGCTGAGTTTTTGAGTTATTTCAGCTCAGGTGCCAGACACATCAGCAAAGAAGGCTCCAAATGATTGCAACTCCCAGCTGTTCAAATGACACCATCTCTTCAAGTCTTCCAAGCAGAAGCCCCAGACATGATGAAGCAAAGAAAAGCTACCCCAAATCCACTGCCACGGAGTCAATCCCTACTCATAGCAACCCTGTCAGATGAGTAGAACTGTTCATGGGGGTTGTGAAGCTGTGACGCTTTACAGAAGCAGGGCACCTTAACTTTTTCCTAGTAACAGTTGGTAGGTCCACCAGCAACACTTTGGTTATCAGCTAAAGCTTTAACAACTTTGCCACCAGAGTTCCTTTAAGCTACCTTGTTCCTGCCCAGACCCCAGATACACAGGGCTCATACACATAATAACGTATGTCACCAAGTTTAGAGTATTTTGTTTGCCACAATAGATAACCAGAGCATTTCTAATCATTGAGGAAATAATGTTTCAATAAATTGTATAAAATTTAGAAATTTATTTGTAAAAATAAAATTAGAATATAACCATATTCTATAAACAAAAGTAAATTTTAATGAATTCACAAACTATTTTTCATTATTAAAATAAAAGACAGGAAGAAAAATTTTAATATAGGGACAGAAAATAATACCACACAATTTGAAACCAACAAATTGGGGAACCAGCTGGGGGCCTAGCCTTGCAGCCAGGGAATCCCCATTCTCTTGTCAGGAGTGAGAACAGATACCTGTGACCTCCCTACAGTCTAAACTGGGCTCCCCATCTGTGGGCTGCCCATCCAGCCCCCATTACATGTTATAATGGCCTTGGTGACAGCAGTGGTCCTGGTTGATCATACCACCTTCCCAGGTGAATAACACAAACTCTCACTGAAAGTCCTCCAGGATCCAGCTGCAGCCAACTCTTACAAACGTATCCACTCTATGCCCCCAGATCCCTGAGGCTCCAGTCAGACCAGAGGACGAGCTCTGCCCCACATGTCACATTCTCCACACTGGCCTCCTATATACTCTTGTCTTGCATCACCTCCTGTATGAATGCCTTTCATCCTTCATTGCTAAAACTCCGTTTCCACAAGATTTCTCAGACTACCAGAACACACTCCTTGTCCTCAGCTGCATTCCTGTGCCTCTTCTATACCTGCATCTATTTCTCACACTAAATTCTGAAGAGTAGTCTTAGTCATCATCATGTCAGCCCACCCTCACCCTCTCCCAACACATAGCCCTCAATCCACACAGAAGACATTCAATGTAAACTTTGTTGTTGTTGTTGTTGTTTGGTGCCATCGAGTCATAGATAACTCATAGCGACCCTATGAACGAAAGGCCTGAGCACTGTTCGTACATAGAGTTTCGGAGGCAAGCCATTTTGGAAGTGGATACCGTTCCTGCTTCCAGGCTTGTTTTAGTCGGGAAGCTCCAGCCAACACTGTCCACCATGGGTACCCATTACCACGACTGGCGCATCACTGTCACAGTCTTCAGCATCACAGCAACCACGAGTTACCTCTGTACAGCAACACACAGACCAGTGCTATACCACCTAGAAAGAAGAATGTTTGACAGAAAAACAATTTGTTCCCGGCCTGACGGCCACAGATTAAAATCACCCACCTTCGGCTTGGTAGCATAGCTTCCTTTCCACTAGGCCAACGTAGCTCTCTCTTTGTCGTTGTCGTTGTTATTGTTGTTTGGTGCCGTCGAGTCGTAGACGACTCATAGCGACACTATGAACGAATAGCCTGAGTGCTGTTTGTACATAGAGTTTCCGGAGGCAAGCCATTTCAGATGTAAACCAAGTTTATTGAAATTCATGACCAACTACAGATTCAGCTCTTATCTAGTGACATTTCACTATTCTTTGCTACTCAAAAAAATTCACCCACTGCTGTTGAAATAATTCTGAGCTCATAGTGACCCTGTAGGACAGAGTAGAGCTGCCTCTATAAGATTCTAAGCCTTTATAGAAGCAAACTGCCTTATCTTTTTCTCTCAGAGCAGCTGGTGGGTTTGAACCTTCAACCTTTCAGGTCCATTATATATAACCTTTACACAGAGCCATTACCAGAGATCCTTAAAAACAAAAACAAAAACAAAAAAAAAAAAAACAAAACAAAACCTGAAGTTAGTAAAATGTTTTCAAAGTATCCCAACTAGTCTAAATTTTCTATGCTGTAAGATTTTCATAGAACCTTCTTAAAAAAAAAATCAGTTCTCTGAAAAATACCCTATATTTCCAACTGGATACTGTGCATATGTTCTGTTCATCTGAATAGATGCAATAGTTTCCCCATCTTTCCTGATTACCCAAAGTACAAAAATAAAATTCACTTTGGCAATATGAACCCAGAAAGAGAAAGAGTCCTCTCTACAATTTCCCCGGAGGAGACTTAGTTTCTATGACCATAAATTGTAGGCAAGCCATCTCAATTATTGTGCTGTGCTCCTCCAAACAGACAACCTGTCACCATAGCAACGCTCACGTCTGTCATTACCTCAGAGAGATAGAACACCTTTTAAAAGAAATTCACTTAGCAACATGTCATTTTAACTTCTGCACTTCTTGTGGATTCTTTTAGCACTCTAGCTAGGTCTGAGAACCTGTGGGTAAACACTGTACCCATGAACATTCTAGAAGACATTGGCACAGTTAAAAGTGGTCCCTCTACTAACCTGTTCCTGCCTATCTTGAGTATGAGTCAAATGCTGAGGCATTCCATGATGCAGTAGGCTGTTGGGTCTACCAGCAGAGCAGTTACACAAGACAATTGTTATAAAAATAATAGCTGCTGTTTAGAGTGATTTGCATATGTAACCTTCTTTCAAACAGCCTATGCAATGGGCATTGTTATTCCCATTTCAGTGCTGAGGAATCCAGCTGGCTCCAGGCTATGGTCTCCAGAGCCAAGCTTTCCCCAGGAAAAGTCTGTCAGAAAGGCAATGGGTGCACCTACCTCCTGACACAGCAGTAATACCATAGTGTCTGCATGCAGTGAAAGCAACAGAAGTTTATCATGGGGCAGGGATCTCCAGACCAAGAAGAGATCCATATTCACAGAGTGAATTTTAGATACTCCTCTCAACAATGTTGTTGTTGTTGTTTAATGCTGTTGAGTCGTAGACGACAATGAGGAAAGAAATAGTTTTTAATTAATTTTTTTTTTTTACAATTGGAGAAGAAACTAAAAGTTACAAAATTCATAACTGGCAGGAAGAGAATCAGGGAAGTCAAATCTAGAAGTGAGAATTGGACAAGGATAGGTGGGTAGCACATACGTGGGGACATGTGATTGATTAAAGCACACGCCTGTTGGTTCATCATTATAAGATGGTGGAAGGGAAGGTTTTTTCAAATAACCTGTTTAAAAAAAATTGCTTCTGTCAACCTAAAGGCATATAGTTCAAACATCCGCGGCGCTCCGTGGGAGAAAGGATGCATCCTTGATGCACACCCTTCTTTAGGTTAAATCATGCAGTCTTCCCTTGCTTTATTTGGACAATTACCTCTTGGTCTAGGTGTAGGTTTTACATGTGTACAATTAAATATTTTGAGACTCCCATTTTTCTCAATGTTAGCCTTAATTTGTTAATACACATCATCGAATACTATTGCATAGTAAATAAAATACAAAAATACACAAACACACACATGAATTCCTGTCCATGTCTGGGGGCCCACTGTTTACATGATGATATGCATCAATAGCACAAACTACACACCGCATCGTGCAGCTCTTTGATCATAGTGGAAAGGCCCTGTGTAAATAGATTTACATCGATATACATCCTGCATCTACCATGCTCCAGAGAAAACTGTCTTCTTGAGGGTATATAGTTGTTTCAGCAATGAGGTTAAAGGAACATCTATTAGGAAAAAACAGCTTTAAAAATCCAATGTGGATTCTAGACTCATGTCAGAACTCTTAAATGGAATCCAGACTCTGCGTTCACATTGCTCTCTTTACACAGAGGGACACTGTTAGACGGTTACACGCTCAACATTCTATCACTGCCACTACAGTGTCTCAAAAACTCACTCTCATTGTGGTCAAGTGAGAACTGACTCATACTTGCCCCTCCAGTGAGATTTCAGAGGCTGTAAATCACACAAAAGGAGGTTGTCCATCTTTCTCCTGTTGAGTCACTGGTGAATTTGAACTGCCGGGGAGGGGTGGCCTTTGGATTAGCAGAGCAACTCCCTACAGAAGAGGCCACCACAACCTAGTGAGGTTCTCACATGTAGGCCTGTGGGAGGTATTCTTATTCTCATTTTATACAGGAGAAAATTTTCCTGACATGAAGTGATTTGCCCAATATGGCCCAACAAGTCAATAGAGGTGCTCAGATGCCAACTCATATCTGTAGCAAGAGACTAGGGCAGCAAGCATTTGAACAGTAGTTTTTAATGTCAAATAATTGGTCCAAGATTATACATAGCAGATGATAAATATGATTTCGTTTTAGAAATTATTTACAATTTCTTATGCCTGTTGGAAATTCTCTAGAGATGAGTGTGAAGATACCAGGCAATAGTGTTTTGGGATGTTGTGGGTTTTTTTCCTCCAGAACTTTTTTGCCCCATAAATTATGGATAACCTTGAGGAATATGGGAATCTCAGAACACCTGATTGTGCTTATACAAAACCTATACTTGGACCAAGAAGCAGTCCTCAGAAAAGAGCAAGGAAACACTGCATGCTTCAAAATCAAGAAAGGAGTGCATCAGGGATGCATCCTGTTCCCATACCTTTTCAATCTGTATGCAGAACAGATCATCTGAGAAGCAGGGCTTTATGAGGAAGAATGTGGCATCAAGATTGGAGGGAGACTCATTAACAACCTATGATATGCAGATGAACCTCACTTGCTGAAACTGAAAAAGACCTGAAGCACTTGCTGCAAAAGGTCAAGGGCTGTAATCTTCAATATGGATTGAAGCTCAATATCAAGAAGACAAAGATTCTCACCACTGGGCCTACTGGCACCAACATAATAGAAAGAGATTGAGGTTGTTAGTAATTACAGCAGGCTCAGATCCACAAACAACACTTTTAATACCAGCAGTCAGGAAATCAAAATACTAATTGCATTTGGAAAATCTGCTGTCATGGACTTCTCCAGAGTGCTGAAGGGCAACGATGTCAGTCTAGATACAAAGGTGTGCCTAATCCATGCCATAGTTTTCTCAATTACTTGTAATGCTTCAGAAAGTTGGACAATGACTAAGGATGACAGAAGAATAGATGCCTTCGAGTTGTGGTGCTGGAGGAGAGTCTTGAACATTCCATAGACTGCTAAGAAAACAAGTAGATCTGTCTTGGAGAGGGTGAAACCAAGTCTCTCCTTGGAGGCTAGGATTTTGAAACTCCACCTCGCTTACTTTGGGCACTTGGCCAGGAGAAATCGGTCCTTGGAGAAGGGCATCATGCTCAGAAGGGTGGACAGACAGCGCAGGAGAGGGAGACCCTGGATGAGATGGATTGATGCAGTAACTGGGATGATGTGTATTGGTGTGTCAGAATTAGTGAGATTGGTTCAAGACAGGGAAGGGTTCAGAGCTGCTGTACATAGTGTCACTATGCATTATAGGCAATTCAACCAGTAACTTTCTATGACAGTTTTGGAAGAAAGTTTTGGAAGCAGGAGTGGCATCCATTTCCTAAACAACTTGTCTCTGTAAACTCTATGAAAGTTGATAAATGCCAATAACTGTAGAGGGGCTACAGGCCTTTTGTTCATAGGGTAGCTATGAGTCGTGCTTAACTTGAAGGCAATCAACAACAACAACATATGAAGGAGATGAAGAGTAGGGAACACATTAATGTGCACCTAAGTCACCAGGAGTTCTTATTAAAATTCAGATCCTGAGTCAGTTGCTCTGAGGCAGACCTCTCAAGTGATATTGATAATACTGGTCTTCGCCACACTCTTGAGAGTAAAGGGGCTAGGAA
>NW_006399973.1:1381774-1447170 GCF_000299155.1 Elephantulus edwardii
TTTTTTTAATTATGAAACCAACCCCATTCTTTCTCACCTTTTCATCCCCAGCATAGTAAATCATATAATCATCTGATTCAAAATGTCCCATGCCAAGCCATCTCATTTTGCCAATAATTTTTTTTAAAAAAAGAAGGAAAAATGAATTGTGAAGAGAGATGGTTTTGCCCATCAACTAGACAACCCAGTACTATCAGGGCCCAAGGGAATGTGGCTAAAGGAGTCTCAGAGAAGTCGGCTGGGGAGGCAGCAGCCAAACCCTTCAGAAGACTTCTTCCTCTCCACCATTCACCTCAGGCCTAAGCCTCCCACAGACAGTTGCCATGCACGTCTTATTTCTCAGTGGAATCTAATGACTACAAAAAACAGTGTGCTCTGGAGCTGTAGTCTACAAGGAGTTGCACTGCTAGCCCAAAGGCTGTATGTCTCTGGCAATTTGAATTCCCCAGGCGCTCTGTAGAAGGAAAATGAGCAATCTCTTCCCACACAATTGACAGCCTAAAAAGTTCACAGAATGATCAGCAATGAGTGGGTTCTGACATGGCAGCTGTGAGGGAAGGAGTACTAATAAATAGTGAGAGAGTAAAGAAAGTCAGGAAAGAAGGAAGTAAGAAAGAGAGGGAGGAGGAAAAACTTAAAGGGAAAAGTAACATTTACCTTTAGAAAGACTCTAAAAGATATGATCAGTATTTATAAAATAATATAGGCTTTGCACTTGTCCAAGGTCAGCACAGAATGGACATTCTATGCCAAAGGATTTATTGACAGGAAGAAGTTGGTGCTCATAAAGTCTTGTATTTCTGTAGGCCTAGAGAATCTTGTGTACTTATAATACATATCCTGCATATACTATATCAGCTTTCTATACCAGAGAAACTTCAGGTTATTTAGAAGATATAATTTTAGAGATGAAAAAATATTACATTTTATTAAAAGACTCAAATTCAATGCTATCAAGTTAGAACTGACTCAGAGCTGACCCTTCAATGATTGTTGTTGTTGTTGTTGTGTACCATCCAATTGGAGCCAACTCATAGCTGATCATCCAGCAGGTATTCAGAGGTAGTAAACAATTACTAATGACAATAACTAATAACTAACTAATGATGATAGAAGAATTGATACCTTTGAGTTGTGGTCCTGGAGAAGAGACTGTCAGGAGAACAAACAGGTCTGTCCTAGAGAGGGTAAAACCAAGGTGCTCCTTAGAGGCAAGGATTTTTAAGCTCCATTTAACATACTTTGGGCATGTCACCATGATGGACAAGTCCTTGGATAAGGGCATCATGTTGGAAGGGTGGACAGATAGCACAAGAGAGGAAGACCCAGGATGAGATGGATTAAAAGAGTTAATAAGCGTAGGTGTGTCAGAGACAGTGAGATTGACTCTGGATAGGACAGAGTTCAGATCTATTGTACATAGGGTAGCTATGCATTGCAGATGACTCAATGGCACATAACGACAAATTATATGAGAAGAGATTGCTCATCCTTCTCCTGTGAAGCAGCTGGTTGGTGGTTTCAAACTGCATGTCTTTGAATTGACAGTGGAACTTCTTACCACTAAGCCATCAGAGCTCCTTAGTGAGTTTTTGGGAAGCTGTAAATTGCATGGGAGGAGATTACCCATATTTCATTCATGGAGCAGTTAGTGGATTCAAACATCCAGAGAGATAACACTTTTGAACCGACAGCACAACTCCCTATGGACTACAGCAGATGATAAATATTACTTATCCCAAAGGTTAATAAATTAAAACACAGAGATGTTAAAAGAAATGAAATATATTTATGACTGAAGAATCAACAAAGCATCACTTAGCTTTGAAATTTATAAAGAATGTCTTCAAAGGGTGACTGTCAAACTGAGGTGTAAAAGTCAACAGAGATATTATTATAATTGCTTATACTAGGTACCCATCCAAAGGAAGCCAGGCTCAGAAAGTCTGTGCGACCCACATTTAAGACCCCTCTCCACTTCCAGATCAAGCTGCTGCCAAGACATAGGATACATTTTCAGAAACTCGATCAAGCAACAACTTCTTTTGGAGGTCTTACCTCAGTGAAAACTGAGGTGTCCAATATATTTTCAAAATATTAATATCAGTTTTGCACAATAATTCTTATATGCTTAAACTATCAGGTAGAATCATGTGAAATTGCTTGTGCTTGCTCATTTTCTACCTAGTTGTTGCTGTTGTTAAGTGTTGTCAAGTCGTAGATGACTCATAGTGACCTTATGAACGAAAGACCTGAACACTTACATAACTTTCATCGTGTCTCCACATTCATAGAGTTTCCAGAGGCAAGCTATATTGGAAGTGGATGCCACTCCTGCTTCCAAGCTTGTTTTATTTGGGGAGCTACACCATATACTGTCCACCGTGCACAACCATTATCGCATTTGACACATCAGTGTCACAGTGTTCAGCTTCACAGCAACCATGAGTTATTACCTCTATACAGCAAATGGACAGACCAGTGTTATACCACTTAGAAGGATGTTTGTCCAAAAAAATTAAAATCAGGCCTGAGGGCTACAGACTAAAATCACCAATGATAGAGAGAGAGCTCTGTTGGTCTAGTGGATAGAAAGTTTTGCTACCAAGCCAAAGGTGGGTGATTTTTTTTTCCTACCTAGACACATGGTAATATGACTCAGATATCAGAAACTCTTCACAAGTCAAGTTGAGAGAGATCAAGTGAAGGAATATTTTCTATGAGAGAAACCATTCCTATGAATGAATAAGACATCAAATCCTCCCCAGATTCTCAAGGCTGTAAATCTTAACGGGAAGAGACTGAGACCATTTTATCCTTCTCCTGAGGAGCAGCTGGTGGATTTAAATAGCCAGCCTTTTAGTTAGCAACCCAAAACATAGCCCTCTAAGCCACCAGGGTTCCTTCCCATAAAGAAAACAGATATCAGCTATAAGATCCTCAGTTACAAACTTCAAACTAATTGCTTAAGGAGTAATTTACAAAGCTACGAATAGAGCTCTTTGTAACATCAATTAAAGATTGTAAATGTGGTAAATATTGGTGAACCATCTCCTTACAAAAGACTTCCCTTTGGTTTTGTTTAATAATTACTATTTAGAGAAAGTCACAACCTCAAAATATAACCCCAAATGCTGGTGTTTGAATAGTGCTCCTGAGAAAATTAAAGTTGTAGAGAAAAGAAAAATCACAGCAAAAGAATGAGCTGCCTTATTCCAAAGAAACTCATCTAGCTTATAACAAATCTCGGTATAACTCCCTAGGAGTGATTTCCTAAAAGCAGTTTGTTGGGAAAAATGTAGATGTAAGATGCCTTCACCTTCCTTGGAGATGTGGAAGCTTGGCTGTCTTCCATATTTTTTCATTAGTTCACTTTCAGGGAATAGAATCTCAGCCCAGTGGTTCATTCACTCATTCACGCTTTTACTCTATTACTCACTGCTTCTCATTGCCTTCAAGTCCAAGTCACTCCTGATCACTTCCAGCAGGTGTTCAACTCTCCTCATTGGAGGAGATTGCTCTTCATTCTCCCATAACGCTGCTGGTGGGCTGGAATCATTAGGGAGGTGAGACCTTTGAGTTAGCACCACAGCTCCCTACAGACAATGCCACCAGAGCTTCTGATCCACTCTATTGGGAATTTAAAAACACATTGTGGACAGAGATTTTTTTTTTTTAAGTTGCCATCCAGGGGATGTTGATTCTTGTTAACTTCATGTATGTCAGAGATGTCATGCTGTGGAGGGTGGAGGGACAGCACAGGAGGCGAAGGTGGAGGAAGTGGATGGATTCAGTGACTGGGGTAATCGAGATGGGTGTGTCAGAGGCAGTGCTATTGGCACAGGATAGAGCAGGGTTTAGGGCTGTTGTACGTAGGGTTGCTATGAGTCACAGGAGACTCAACAGCACATAACAACAATAACATGTCAGAGAAGAATGGTGTGTGCCAAGTGTCATCAGTGCTGATTTTCGGGAAGTAGATCACTCAGTCTTTCTTCAGAGGAGTGTGGGGTGTATGCAGACCTTCATCCTTCTGCCACAAAGATTTACAGTCTCAGAAAATAGCTGGAAGATTGCTATGAGTTGGCAACAACAGGACAGCATGGGTTTAGGAGTCTTTTGGTATCTGAGCTGTTAACCATCTGCACCACGTGGGATTCACATGAAGGGATCAAATTCATTGCCACTGAGTGTGAACCTACCCACAGTTGATTTTGTGGGTTTCTGAGGCTGTAAATTGAGCAAGAGGAGACTGCTTTTATTTCTCCCTTGGAGAAGCGCTGCCTTTGAGTTAGCAGCGAAGCTAGCAGAGCTCCCTTCATGAAGGGCTGCTGATGTTAATGTGTGTTCAAGTCGCCTGTGACTCACAGTGATCCTATGTACGGCAGCTCTGAAGCCTGCCCTATCCTGAGCCAATCTCACTGACTCCAGCACATTACCTAGTTACTGTGTCAATCCATCTCATTCAGGGTCCCACTCTCCCTCTCCAAGGGTTGATCCCTTCTGGCAACACACCTGAAGTATGACAAATGGAGCTTCAGAATCCTTGCCTCCAAGTGCAACTTGGTTTCACCGTCTCAGGACAGATGGAATGTTCAATACTCTTCTCCAGCACCATAACTCAAAGGCTCCAATTCTTCTTCTGTCGTCCTTAGTCTTTTTCCACTTCTCTGATACATAGCAAGTAATTGTGAAGACCATGGCCTGGATCAGGCACACCTTAGTCTCTAAACTGGCATTGCTGCTCTTCAGCACTCTGGAAAGGTCCCTGACAGCAGATTTACCTAATGCAATTTGTCTTTTGATTTCTATATATAATATGGAGACCACAAAGAGGGGCCTACCTTGAGTCCAAAAACCACAAACTGGAGTTCATTGTTTTTAAGGACATTTTTTTCCCCATACCTTCATAAAAGATCACAAAGTAAACTAACTGTTCATTTCTCCTATCAATACAGCATTTAAAAACAAACAAACTAAAAAAAAACAAAAACCGAACGTCTAGAGGTGAGGTGGTCTGGAGCTCCTTTGGCTGTTTGGAGAAGCTGCCTTAGAGCTGAGTTGGGGCCTGGGGGCCTCTGGCTCCTCCGGGAATCTTGTGATCAGGTAAGAGGCCAAATGTGCTGCAGCCAGCTGCGAACCATTCAGGCCTGTGGTGCTTAGAGCCACGGCAGGAACCCTCATTCACAGGCACAAAAAGTCATTGGCAGTGCTCAGTGCTCCCGGCCCGGGAGTGCAGACTTTCTCACCGCGAGACAATACTTCCTCGATATCTCCAGCCTACTAAGAAGCACAACATTTCATTAAGCAAATCAAGGACGGATTTGGTAGCTTTAGCTTCTATAGAGACGGGAGTCTTTTTGCAGCGGAAGGAGCACTGGCAGCTTAAACCTTAATCCTCCGCATAACCACAAAGTAGCCATAAACCCTGAAAGAAATTAGAACAGGTTTGAATGAAATTACATTCAAGATAATGGAGCCTAATTGTCTCTATTTTTGTCCCTACGTTTGTTTTCTTATCTTTTTTTCCCCATTCTCTGTATACCGTATTCATATGATTATAAATTCGTGTAAGTCATCTGAAATCCTTTCTTGAAAAGGGGGATGTTCAGTGAAACACATGAAATGACGTGGGAGTTGTTGATTGCTGCTATGGCGCTGAAAACTCCAAGTTCAAATGTGATGTCTCTGTCCATCTCCCTCCAGGACATCAGTGGTCTTGGGCAAGGTGAGGGGAAGAGTGTGGGTACCCGCCTCCTTGGACTCCTGGAGAAGTAGCTGTGTCACATATTTTTAAAGATTTCCACCTTTAGTGATTGCCTGGAACCTAAAACGAGGCTGCTTCTATTATGTAAGAGAATTTTCTGGGATGTGAAAACACACCCTGAAAACCAAACTACACGTTCTTAGCCCCCTCCTGAACTAAAATCTCCTAATAGATAGGACCCAGGAGGCTATACTTGGACCAGGTCGTTCTTAGCTTCCATAAAACATTGAAACAATCCACTACATTAGAAACAAAGTGCCCACCCCCATGTGGCACCCAGGGACTCCATGATCTGTGAACAGCTGTTGTCATACACCAAGGCTCTGGGCCTCACATGAAAGCTCCAGCAGATTCCAGGCTTGGGGTGCCCATCCCTCTCTCTGACAACACCTACTTACCTTCTAAGAGGCAGCTAGGCTACGCCTCTCTCTGTGACTCTTTTCAAGTGTGGACTCCCCACCTCCACCCCTACTTTAACCTCTCCTTTCCTGCTCAGGACACATAACACTTTGGGCCTCCAATCCCCCATCTGAGACAGTCTGAGAACCTGACTGGTTCCCATATTGGTTTCCCCAGGAGCCTGCAGCACCTTCAACAGCCTCATCTTGGCCTTCCCTGAGACCCAGACGGAGCCCGGAACATGGTAAGTAAATGTTTATGGAATAAGCAGCTGGATCTTATTACTTCCCTCCAGAAATGCAGTCACCCAGTCCTGCTCACCGATCCCAAACGCACTGCTTGTGACAAAACAAAGTCCAATTGGACCCCTTAATAAATTATAGTTTGGAAACTGTATACCTACCCCTGGCTAGGCATTTTCATGTCTCTGAGTCTGGTTCCCATCACCACCACCTCCTCAAGCCAGACTCTCCCTAATGAAAGTATGACTCATGTTGGGCTTTGATACCTCAGCTTAAATGCCACCTCTCCTTGGAAGCCTCCTTTGATTTCCTTCTGTTCATTACACAAGTATCTCCCACATGTCTGCCTATTTCAACCATGTTATTGGGCCATGTTGCCAAAAGGAACCAGTCCTTGGAGCAAGGACATCATGCTTGCAAGGGCAGGGGGGCAGTGCAGGAGAAGAAGACCCTGGATGAAATGGATTGACACGGTGACTGGGGTAATAGTGGCAAGTGTGCCAGAGTCAGTGAGATTGGCTCCGCATAGGACAAGGTTCAGGGCTATTGTGCATAAGGTCATTATGTGCCACAAGTGACTGGACAGCACATCACAACAACGGGCCGTGAACAATCAGTCGAACAGGGCAGTGGTCCTGCCTACACTGTCATAGAAATAGCAACCATTACAAAAAGGTGTTCAGCTTTTGCCTGTGCTCCTGTGGCAGCCCTTTGCTCATCCCTTTGTGCCGTACTCCTGAACACGCATGGGCACCTTTCTAATGCATGGTAAGTAGGGCCAAGACTTGCTCATCTAGCCTGGAGATGTACAAAAGAAAAGGCCCTTGGGAAAGGTTTGTTAAATGAACAAAGTATAGAAAGAAATCAGCCCTAGAGCAAAGTTATGGGTTTGCAAGGGTCGAGGCTAAGCATTGATAAATAATAATAAGTAATATCTGCAACGATAGTAACCACTACCTAGCCGACTCTTACTAGTGACCAAGTCAAGTTCCACTGTTAGTAAACATTAGAGCCGGGAGGTGAACCCAGGGCCCCTGGCTCTAGAACCCACACACTTGCCACAATGCCAGGCTGCTCAGAAATGCACTGGTTTCCAAAAGCAATAAAGCTGGCTTCTGCAGGACTGACAAGGGACCTCAAACTAACCGCAGCACAGGACTGATGCAGGTCATTCCAGCTGTGTGAGACCTACAGGTATCGTTCATGAGAGAAGACAGGAACAGGCCTAGAAGAAGCTGAGACTCTCAACAGAATAACTCAAAAACTCATTGAGTCAGATTTGACTCATAATTTACCTTCCAGAAGATTTTCAGAGTTGTAAATTCAGAGCAGGTGGTGGATTGGAGCCTACCTTTAAGTGAATAGTGCAACTCCTTACACAGAGCGCTTTACCCACTGTGACACTGTTGTTGGTGCATGCTCTTGAGTTAGCACAGACTCATAGCTGACCCTTCAGCGGGTTTTGTTCTTGCTGTTGTTGTTGTTATGTGCCATCGAGTCGCTTGTGACTCATAGAGACCCTATGTACAGCAGCCCTAAATTCTGCTCTATCCTGTGCCAATCTCACTGTCTCTGACACTCCCATCCTGATTACCCCAGTCACTGAATCAATCCACCTCATAAAGGGCCTTCCCCTCCTGTGCTGTCCCTCCACCCTCCCAAGCATGATGTACAAAATGTACATCATTACTGTGTAAGTAATCTAATGAACACAGAAGGGACTCCAGAGTCAGGATGCTGTGGTGGTTGTTGGGAGACATGGAGTCAATTTCTACTCCTAGCAATCCCATCTATTACAGAGCAGAACTGACTCCTTGAGGTTTTTGGCTATACTCTTTATGGAAGGGATCACCAGGTCTTTGTCATGTGGAGCTGTTGGGTGGGTTCAAACTGCCAACCTTCCAGTTTGCAGCCAACAGTTACCTGTTACACCACCAGGACTCCTGAGGGATGCATTACCTGGATTCAAAATTTCAATTCTACCTCTTACAATGTAGTCTTAGGTCTCATCTGTAGAATTGGGAGAAGGATGATATACTGTCTATGTTAAAAGGCACAGTCTGAATCACCAGTTGTTCTGCGAGAGAAGAATGGACAATCTCCTCACATGTAATTTACTGCCTCTCAAAACCCGCTGTACATACATTTTGTACATCATGCTTGGGAGGGTGGAGGGACAGCGAGGGAGAGGAAGGCCCTCTGTGAGGTGGATTGATTCAGTGACTGGGGTAATCGGGATGGGAGTGTCAGAGACAGTGGGATTGGCACAGGACAGAGCAGAGTTTAGGGCTGTTGTACATAGGGTCTCTATGAGTTACAAGCGACTCGACAGCACATAACAACAATAACAACAACAAAACCCGCTGAAGGGTCAGCTATGAGTCTGTGCTGACTCAAGAGCATGAACCAACAACAGTGTCACAGTGGGTAAAGCACTCTGCTGATAACTGTTAACCAAAATGTTGACAGCTGGAATCCACCAGCGGCTCCATAGGAGAAAGATGGGACCTAAAGGCTTCCAGCTTTGAATATCCTATGAGCAGCTGCACTCTGGGCTGGAGGGCTGTGATGAGTGGCAACCAATTCAATGGCAGTGACTTTGGTTTCAGCTTTATGGTTAGTAAAAGGTTGTAGTATGGTTTAAATGGGGTGACAATTGAATCTAAAACAGAGGACTATTGTTGTTGCTTTTGTTATCAATATCACTTCCTGCCGCATAATGACCCTGTGTATGCCAGATTGGCCTGCGCTCCGTAGGGTTCATAAAAGCTCAGCTTTCAGAAGTAGAGCACCAGGTCTTTCTTCCGAGGTATCTCCAGGTAGACCCAAATCGCCAACATTTTGGTTAGCAATTGACTATGTGAACTGTTTCATAGTACACAAACTCAAAACCTATTGCCATCGAGTTGGAAGCAATTCGTAGTTGACCCCCACCCCCAGAGGGTTTTCAGAAGCTGTAAGTCTCATGGGAGAAGATAACCCATCTTTCTCCCGTCGAGCCACTGGGGGATTCAAACCACCCGAGAAGCACTGCCTTTGGGTCCATAGCTCAAATCCCTACAGACCATGTGACCAGTGAAACTCCCTTATGAGGTAACATTCATGAAGCACAATCAAGCACCCTTTACATTCCTTAATAAATTTACTCCTCACTAAATGCCTCTGAAAGGAATCTTTGGTAGCCTAATTCATAGGGAGTTCCACTGCTGACCTAAGGGCAGCACCTCTCTGGCAGTTCAAATCTACCAACAGATTGACAAGAGGAAGACAAACAATCTCCTCCCTTGCAATTTACAACCTCGGGGAAACCTGCTGGGGGGCAGGGGCGCGTCAGCCATGTGCCCCGTTGTGACTGGATGGAAATTAGTAACAAGCCTTTGTAGGATTATTATCCCACATTCTGACAAAAACTCAGTCAGGTAATAAAAGCATATAGGAATAGGGACTTGAATCTGCCTCCAAAGATATTTATTGCTTTGCTCTGGTCAAAATTTCTGAGCAGGGTATATTCCAAACAGTGGAATAGCTGGGTCATATGGAATTTCTATGTTCAGCTTTTTTGAGGAAATGCTAAACTTCCTTCCAGAATGGTTGTACCATTTTACAATCCCACTAACAATGTATAGGAGTTCCTGTCTCACCACATCCTCTCCAACATTTATTACTTGCTGAGAACTGAGGCACAGAGACTTGTACACCAGTGTTCATAGCAGCAATATCCATCATCGCAAGAACATGGAAAGAGCCCAAATGCCCAACCACAGTGGAATGGATTGAGAAAGTATGGTACATCACACAATGGAATACTATGCAGCACCCAGGAGCAATGATTTGTAAATTACTACCTAATTTGGGAGGGACTGGAGAGCATTATGGTAAATGAACTAACTCAATCCCATAAAGACAAATACTGTATAGGAAAGGCCAATACTATAGTGCTGTAGTACCATTACTAGAGTACGAGGATCCCAGGAGGGGAGGGGTTAATCATAGGGCCCCACAAGTTGATGGGTGGAGGGAGCGGCGGGTAGAGATCCAGTGTAATAAACAATGTATTCAAACTTTGTAAGTAAACCAGTATAAAATTTAAAAATAAATAAATAATCCTGAGCAGGACATAGTTCCCCCGGAAGACCTGCATCCACGCCCGCAGTACGCAGCTGGGTCTACCTGAAGCATACATTCCTCAGGTGGATGTGGTTTGGAAAGAACCTCCGCCTACTGTTCATTTGTCTAAGTCAAGTCAGTCCCTGCAAGGTAGTGGGGGAAGGGGAAGCTGGACAGAAAAGCCCCAGGTAATGTAAATGGAAACTCTAACCGCCAGCCTTGCACCTGGTGTTTTTGCATTTCCCAAGACAGCTGAAGGGATTGTGAGAAGCTTCATGGCCACGCTCCACAAGGGCTGCTGTCAGGTGTGATGTGGAGCGAGCCAGCCCATGGCCCACGTCTTCTGGACAGCTGGCCGGGGCCTCCCCGCAACTCATGTGCCAGCTTGGGAACTGATGGAGTTTAAATTAACCTCGTCTCTTGGGTGACCTGGAAAGCACCTGGAAGTCGCCCTGACCTAGGCCCTGCTGTCACCCACACTTGGCCACCTGTTCCCACAGAGCCTTCCAAGCGGACTTCCAGCCTTATCACACATTCCTGGCCAGGGCGGGAGTTGCTCTCTTGGTTCCTAAGGAGGAAAAATCCATTCTCTGTTCCCCTCACAGGCTCCTGGAGGATTAAAGAGAAATCCTAAGGACTGGCTTGTGAGGCTGCTAGGAGCTGGCTGTGTGATTGTCACCAGCCACAAGGCTCACTCTCCTCTGCCCCCTGGAGTTATGGCTGGAGACCCTTCACATCTGGCTCCCTCTGACCCAAATCAATGGTTCCTACCACTGTTGCATTTAGGCTCATGGTGGCCCCCAGTGTGTCAGAATTAAACTGTGCTCGGTAGCTTTTGAATGGACTACTTTTTGAAAACAGAAAACTAGTACTTACTTCCAAAACCCTCTGGATGAACTTGAACCTCCGAATTTTTTGTTTCTCAGCCAAGCACATTTATTTGCACCCTCTTGTTATTGATGCCACTGACTGCCATCAAATAGGGCACAACTCATAGCGACCGTATGAACAAAAGGCCTGAAGCCTTTCTGTAACTATCATCATTTATCAAAGTTCATTGAGTTTCCAGAGGCATTGTTTGGAAATTGTTTAGGAAGCGGAAGCCACTCCTGCTTCCAAATGCATCCTCTTAGAACTCCAAAATGCATGGCTAGCAAACCCCTTTTAAAGGAGTCCTGGTGGTATGGTGTGCAGCACAATGATTCACCAACTAAAAAGTCAGCAATTTGAGTTGACAAGACAGAGTCTTAGATTCCTCCCATCAAGACTTACAACCCCAGAAACCCAGCAGAGGGTTGGGATGAGCTGGCATCTTCTTGATGTCAGTGGGTTTTGATAAACCCTTTTAAAAACATAAAATACAAGTAGTCTAAGGAAAGTGGGGCTACAAGAGGTTAAATTGTCCAAAGTCACACAGAAGTGGAAGACGTAGAGCTCAGACTCAAATCTGGATTACCAATCTAGCGTGCTCCACCTCCTGCCCTTCAGAGAAATCAGCCTGCATGTGTGATCAAGCATTGACCATCCTCTGCGGATGGAGCACAACCCTAGGCATTTATGCAAAATACACAGAGTTCTTAGCTTCTAATTATGAAGAGGTGGAGTGGGCCAGGTCATCACTATGTAAGCATCACTAGTAAACGTTCAAATGTCAGCAGAGGTGGGCCCAGTTGTGTGGGAATATACAACCTAAATCAAACCCGCTATAATTATCGTGAATTCTGACTCATAGTGACCCTGTAAGACAGAGTTGTTGCTATGTACTGTCCTGTCAGAACCAACACAACCCTCTAGTGAGTGAGTTTTCAGAGGCAGTGAACGGCACGGGAATAAATTGCCCATCTTTCTCCCATAGAGTAGCTGGTGGATTAGAAATGACTGCCTTTGGGTTGGCAGCTCTACTCCTTACCCACTATGCCATCAGAGCTTCCCCAGGTGGGATATATAAGTTATGTGTTTAATAGTCCTGGCAAGGAGGCTTCTGCAGCAAATAATGGCACCAGAAAGGGTTAGTTTTCAAATGTTTTAATATCAACCTGGTGTGGTGGAGACAAAGGGTATTTCTGTGGAGGAACTGAGAGCAGTTGACCTAATTCAAAGCAAAGGCTAGACAGCAGACACCGGAACCAGGTTGTCAAGGGGAGGATGGCAGAGCAGCCCCGATGAGAACTTCTCATTTGGAATGAGAGGCAGGGAGACAGCACCTTTTATAGAAAAAAACAGAGACCGTGTGAAACAGAAAATCCATCTGGATCCTGTGTGCTCTCTTTGCAGGCAGAAGGTGATAACAGATTGTTCTAAAGAAGCAAGGCCACTGCTGGGCCTCACTCATCCATGGGCAAGCAGAGTTCCTCTTTGGTGAGGCCTTGCTCTGATTATATACAGCAGGTTCCAATTATTGTTAAACTTGCTCCAATGTGAGTCCCAATCCTCCTCACTCTCCTTCAGATAAGATAAAGCAGTATTTTATTTTCTTTTTTATAAATTGTGGTTTGAATAAAAGTTTATAAAGTAAATTGCTTTTCCATTCAACCATTCACACACATTTTATCGTATAGCATTAATTAAAATACCCACAATGTAACTGCACTTTTCCTTCTTCTTTGTTATTCTCATTTTCATTAATCCTTGTAACCTAGCCTGTCTTCTGAGGGGGAAAAATGCTGTTCTTTTGGCCTTATATGGTTAGTTATTTAATGTTAGTTAGTTAGTTAGTTAGTTAGTTAGTTAGTTAGTTAGTTAGTTAGTTAGTGGAGTGAGTGGCTTCCTTGTGTCATTATTCACCTTATAGGCAGTTTATTTTTAGCTGAAAGCCGAGTGACAGAGCTAAGTTTTGTTCCAGATTCAAAGAATGTTGAAAGGTCCTAGTCTAAGAAGTTGTCCAGTCTCCATTGGATGAGTAAGCCTAGCCATTTTTGTGTTTTAGTTTTGTACTAGTTTCCCCTCTCTGTGCAGAACCTTCCACTGTGATAGCTTTCAGAGTGCTCAGTGGTAGTAGCCAAGCACCATCTAGTTCTTCTGGTCTTGGGGTCATGAGGCTGGGATTCAAGAGGTCCGTTAGTCTTCTGAACTAATTGTTTCTCTACATCTTTCCTTTTCCTCACTCTCCTTTGTTCTGGGCAGGGAGAGACCAATACTTTAGATGGCTACTCATAATCTTTTAAGACCCAGCTACTACTCATCAAAGTTGGATTTAGACTACTGTCTTTGTTGATTGTGTTATGTCAACTGACCCTGATATTCCCCAAGACTATGATTCCAAGTCCCAGGACTAACAACACATTCCCTCAAGCAGGCTGATTTATTTGAGGATCAGCTCAGGAGAGGAAGACCCTGGATGAGATGGGCTAACACAGTGACTGTGGCAAAGGGATCAAGTGTGTCAGAAATGGTGAAATTGATTCAGAATAAGGCAAGATTCAGAGACACTGTTCATAGGGCTGCTGTGAGCTGCAGTCACCTCTACAGCACATAACAACAACAATATAAAAAAAATGGTGGTATAGTGGATTTTCACTCCAACCCAAAGGCACAGAGTTTTAGAGTTTTTCTTCTTTTTTTAATTTAAATAAATTTTTTCTTGTATACTGGTTTACTTACAAAAATTTGTATGCATTTCCTTTACCCACCCCTGCCTCCACCCATCAAATTGTGTGACCCTATGATTAACCCCATTCCCAGCCCATCCTCACTCCTCTGTTCCCACTGTACCCCCCACTTTGGATCCCCATATCCATTCTGCAATAATGGTCTTATATAGTATTTGTCCTTATGGGACTGAGTTAGTTCCCTTAGCATCATGTTCTCCAGTCCCTCTCAACTTAGGTAGTGATTTATAAAATCATTGTTTCTGCACGCTGTGTAGTATTCCATCATGTGAATGTACCAGAATTTCTCAATCCATTCGGTTGTGATTGGACATCTGGGCTGTTTCCATGTTCCTGCGATGGTGCATAACACTGCTATGAACATTGGTGTGCAAATCTCCATTTGTGCTTCAGTTCTCATTTCCTCAGGGTATATTACAAGCAGTGGAATAGCTGGGCCATATGGAATTTCTATGTTCTGCTTTCGGAGGAAACGCCAAACAGATACACAGTCTTAATCCACTAGCTTCTCTGGAAGAAAAAAATGTGTGATCTCCTCCCGTGTGATTTACTGCTTTGGAAAACCACTAGAGGGTCAGCTATGAGTCATATCGGACTCAATGGTACATAACAACAACATAATAGAATCATGCATTGGGGTTCCAATTCAAGAGGCTGCTTGGGTTATGGGAGCCTTGAATTTCAAAGAGGCAACTCATGAATGATAAAATGAATTGAAAACTATCTCTCAGAAACAAAAAGTTGGAGCTTAAAAGGCAAATAAAGGTCAAAACTTGACTATGGGTCTTAGCAATTGATAAGCAACCATCTCCAACTCAGTGCAAAGCTGGTCTCAAGCAGAAGGTTTACCCAGATGTCCTCTCCAACCCTGCTCCCCTGATTGGAGGTCTCCTGCCATGGTTCCATCCGCTCTCCTGGGCCCTAAGTCAGCGCTTGTTTTCTCCAAGTCTTTATCAGGCATCTCTGAAGCCAGTATCCTGTCCAGTGGTCAGGATTCCTAATCACTTGTAAGGACACAGCTCTCCTCAGAGGCGACACACAGCTCAGCCAGCAGCCTTGAACTTTTGCTCTGACATACCACCTACATTATCAGGCAAACTGCCAGGAGCTGCACCCACAGGGGAACTGGGCCGCACAAGATGAAAGCAAGAACAAAACCAAAATTGGGTGGGTTATTTTTATCGTCCTATAGATTCATAGCAAAGACCCCAGCAGCTGAAGGGGTGAAGCAGTCAGCCGGTTGGTTTCTAGCTCAGCTAGGCCTCTCACACTCTCACTCTCTTTCCCTTCCCCTCCTTCAGCCTCTCCCACAGCACACGCCCCCTCCCCCCTCCCCTTTCAGGAAACGAAGAAAGTGGATCAGGTCAGAGCAAAGCGTTCCTTATTCTGCCATCTCCACAGGAAAAGCTAATTAGTCGCCAAATATTCAGAATGGGTAATTACTACCTGAATTAATAAGGGCAAACAGCCTGCAAGAAAACAGTGGTTTACTATTTCTGAGAGCTTGCATCTCCTCCCCCAGAGTTCCAGGCTCTGCTGGGCTGGACGAGTGGGGCAAAATGGAACTCCTGCTGACAGTGGACAACCTTGCTAGGCCAGCAGAAAAACTAGAGGACACGGCAGGATGACAGGACAGACCTGGGCCTGCTCCTGACCCTAGGTCACTTAAAACCCTACTTTTGTTAAGAGCCACCTTTACACATGCACCATAAACATCTAAGGCATTTTGGGAGAGTGCATTAAGGAAGACCTTCACCAAGGATTTTCACTCCCCGAAACTCAAACTCACAGCCTTGGAGTCAGGGCTGAATCACAGCTGTTCCTCCCTTGGGTTTTTGAGGCTGTAAATCACATGCAAGGAGATAGCGTCCATTTGCTCCCAGAGAGAGTCAGTTGCTGGTGGATTTTGAACTGCCAGAAAGACACTACCTTTGGAATAGCATGGCAACTCCCCCATGGACTGTACTACCAGAACTTCCCAAGAGAATATTAGAACAAGTTGGGGGGGGGGGAGACATTGCATGCAGAAGGGATCAGCAAGGGAACAAAGAGAGGTGAGTCAAAGAGAAATGAAAATGACCTCAAAACAGCAGACAGGTACCTCGGAGGAAAGGCAAGAGACTCAGTTACAGGCCAGCCTTGTCCCTGCCCCTCCCAGGCCCATGAAGACATTACAGTCACACCCAGAGAGGCCTAGCAGCAGTTCCCAATAAGTTTCACCACCCCTACCCCCCCCCACCACCACCCCTGGTCTAATCATTACCTTGCTATGTGACCACAGACAAATCACTTCTCTTCTCTGGGCCTTGGTTTCTGCAGTGAAGTGATTCAGTTAGCCAAGTTTTACCAGATCTAAGGCTATATGCTGTTCAAAAAGGTCTCATTTCAAATTCAGGGTCATCACAGCCTGCCTCCCTGATCACAGTCCCTCCTTCCCTCCATCCCTGCAGAAGCACTTACCTTATTTGAATTACTGCTGAGGACACCATTGCCAATCAGTACTTCCCCTCTGGCATGTCAGCCAGCCAGCAACTTCCTCCAGGGCCATGTCTCTCTGAAGCCTCACAATTCACAGGCAGCTGGGGCCAGAAAAATCCAGCCACTGAAACTGCTCTCAAATACACCAGGGGAATCCTGTGCCGAGTCTAGCGAGGCTGCCTGTGTGGCATTTGCATCTACGAGAATCTGTTACAGAAAAGTGTGTTCATATTATGCATACAATTCAGCCTCTCCCTTTAAAAAAAAAATTCACAACATCTAAGCAGCTCTTGCATCTATATGGTAAGAACTACCTCTTTTTTTTTTTTTTATTCCCAACAGCCAGTCTTTCCATTAAATGGCTGCATGACAACAGAGTCAATGGAACCCCTCTCCAGGGACATCTCAGGTATTTTATATTTCCTATTACTTTTACATAAATTGTTGTGTACTTATACATACTCACATTGTATAAATTAAAAAATGTACACTTACTTATCTCTTCCCATATCTTTAATGTTTCCTATTTGCATAGAAACAAAAATCTGAAACAGGACTGAGCAACTAATTAACTGTAATCATTTCTGAGGAGTGGGCTTAAAAAACAAAACTACATTTTTTTGTAAGCAAATACTCTTACTTACCATTTTTACTATTTTTTTAATATTTTCCTTTTTTACTATTTTTCTAAAGAGGTAAAGGGGAAAATAGACAAAATGAAGTCACCAGTTAAAACCCCTTTCAAAGTGCTTTATTGGCTGATAAAAGACATGAAAACACAGGACTGGAGAGGAAGGTGGGTGTGTTCTCCTGTGTACGTGGTGGTGCAGTGACCTGTGGGCAAGGCCTGGTTCCATTTATTAACTTGTTTCACTATTATCCGTCTCTGAGAGTTGTTTCAGCATCCCTCAGAACAGCAGCCTCCTCGTGTGTAAAATGGAAATGACACCTCACTGCCTAGACTACTGTGAGATTAAATGAGACAAAATATGTAAAAGCACCTGGCACAAAAGGGCGGCAATAAACGTTCCTTTCCTTCTTTCCTTCTTTCCTTCCTTCCTTCCTTCCTTCCTTCCTTCCTTCCTTCCTTCCTTCCTTCCTTCCTTCCATGTGGTGCATTGCATCCTTCTCTCAGAAGGAAAGCTCAGCTTGGTGGTAAGACTGCTTCTCCAACTGTAGCTGCTCTCCAGTCTCCCAGGGGCCTCATGAACTTTGGACCACACTGAACTAGAGGGGTCCTCAACAGTCTGCAAACACAATGACACTTCTCCCCAAAGAAGGCATTTCTGACAACACAGGGAATTTCAGTGAGAAAACAAAATGAAATTATCACAAGTAAATGATTAATCTCAATGAGTAATAACTAAAAGGAAACCCTGGTAGCCTAGTGGCAAGAAGCTGTGCTCTAACCCCAAAGGCTCCAGTTTAGAGGCCACCAGCTGCTCCACGGGAGAAGGATGAGCAATCACCTCCCTTGTGAATAAACTGCCTCTGCAAACATGCTGGAGGGTCAGCTCCAACTCTGAGTACACAACAAAAATAATAACTAGAACAACACCCTTCTTAATCAGTTGTCCAATAATCAACCTGCTGGTTAGCGACTTTTTTATAAATCTTTTTGGGGGGAAATTCTGTAAGCCCAAGAAACAGAAACACAACAAAACCAGAGTTGTAGTTCTAAGAATGTGCTGTGGTTTCATTAACTGCTGGCTCCAACTCAAGAGTTTTCCTGTGTATAGTAGAGGAGACATTGTCAGGTCCAATGCCATCTTCATGATCACTGGGTTTTGAGGGCACTGATGAGTTACTGGGTCCATCTACTTAGTTTAAACCTCTACCACCAGCCATGATGCCCTTTCCCAGCAATTTGTCTTTCCTGATGATGTTTCCAAAGGAGGCCAGTCAAAGTCTCACCAACTTCACACCAAAGAAGCATTCTGGTCATAGTTCTTCTAAGATTGATTTGTTTGTCCTTCAGGTTCATGGTTTCTTCAATATTCATTTCCAGCACTTCGGGTTTAATGCAATAATTCTTCCTCAGTCTTTCTTTTGCCTTGTCCCATTTTTGCATGCCTGTGACTTGGATCAAGTGTATGCACCTGACTCAGCAAAGGAACATCTTTAAAGAGATCTTTTGCAGTAGATCTGTTCACTGTTGTATCTTTTGGTTTCTTGACAGCTGCTTCCACAGACATTGTTGGTCCAGGTAGAAAGAAAGAGATGACACTTTTAATTTTTCCTTCAGTGAATATTTTAAATTATCCTAATTATACTTATAAAATGGAATTCTGTAACTCTCAGATTGATAGAGGGTAGCACAGGGATTGAAGCATTCAGCGGCCAAACATTGGTAGTTCAAGCCTGTGGAGAAAAGATCTGGTGATCTGCTCTCATAAGGAGTATAGTTTAAAAAATCCTAGGGACAGTTCCACTTTGTCCCATAGGACCAGAAATTAACTTTATGGAATCTAATAGCAAGTTAGCTCTGGTGATCAGTGGTAGAAACTGCACTTCAATCCAAATGGCTCACAGCTCAGATCCATCAGCTGCTCCACAGGAGAAGGACGGGCAATCTCCTCCTGTGCGATTAACTGCCTCTGGGTGAATTCTGACTCGACAGTACACAATAACAATAGCAACACGGAGATCAGAAACCCTGTGGATTAAGAGAAAGGTCTTGAAGGGCTCAAGAAGTCATAGTGCACTGAGCCTTAGACTAGATATCCTGGCTGTAGTCACAAGTTTCTAGCAATCCCACATATCTCCAGAGTCCTTGGTCCTGAGCCTAGACACTACATTCTTGTCTCCTGTCAGTGCATGACCTTTGAAAATCAATTGCTTTAGTCCAAAGCCCTATAGTTTCCTCACCAGTAATATGTTGATAAGCATCACCCAGAGCTGTTGAGAGGACCCAGCCAGTGTTGTTCTTGGGCTGAGCATGACTCATGAACAAAGGCTGATGCCATCACGTCAATTCCATGTCATGATGACCCTCGGGTTTTGAGACTCTAATAGGAACAGGCCACTTTGTCCTTTCATAGGGCAGCTGCTGGATCCAAACTATCAAACTTTTAATTGGCAGCCCATACTTAAAGCATTATACCACCAGAGCTCCTTGATTCATGATAAGTATTCAACAGATGGCCATCACTGATGCTGTGACCACATCTGCACAGGTCTCACAGAGCTGACGTGAACATATGAGATACTGTCTGCAAGCCAATGTGTGAACTAAGAGAAACTGCTCTGCTGGGATAATCCCCAGAGGGTTGCATTGCTAAACCAATAGCCACCTCTCTCTGTCACACGTCTATGAGAGGAAGAGAGACAATCTCTTCCTCTTATTTACAGCCTTCAGAAACCCAAAAGAGGGTCAGCTGTGATTCGGTTTCAACTCAACAGCAATGAATTGTAGGCTCCTACCATTAAGGCTTACATTCTCTCCAAAAGCCAGTCCCAAGATTTAGACCAGCCAGAGTCCACAAGACTGGGAACGATGTCACCAAAATCACTACAAAAATCACGAGGACACATCACCAGGCCCTGATCAGCTGCTCTTCCCATCCTCTCCCAGCTGTGCTGCGCTCCAGCCAGGGCCTCACCTTGACTCTCTTCTGTTCCTCAATGAACATTGTGGTCTCGCCAGGTTCCTAAGCTACCGAAAGAAACACTATTTCCTACTTTGAAACTCATAAAAGCTCTGCCCCAGAAAATATCAAAGGCCAGGCTTGCCACTGCATCCTTAAATCCAGTGATCTGTGGAGGTCCAGCGTGGCACAGTGCCCCATAGGAAATGACCTCGGGCTCTAGCTTTGATCAGTGAGTCAGCTGGCCCACCAAGCCTCCTGTGTCCCAGTTCATTCCACTGGCAGGTGGATTTCAGCAAGGAACAAAAATGTGTTATGGCTGGAATTCGCACCTTTATCCAACTGCGTGCAGAGATGCATTGCTTTAAGTCTCTCTTCTCCTCATCACCCCCCTCCTCGCCTTATTATGGGTTAATGGGTTAAACATTTTTAATTTTAGAAATAATTGCAAACAATTGAATAACACACACTGGCTCCATGTCTCCCAGTTAATGATCTCAGGATGCATAGGGACAGCAATATTTTTAGGCCCTATTCAACTTACACACCCTGGCTATAGATGAAATATTAATTAAAGGTTATACTCGCAGCCTTCAGAAAATGATTACTCAAGATAGCAATTATATTTTCCCCTTTTTGTGTAATAAAACTGCACCTTGCTGTGCAATAGGAATTCATCATTCCGAAGCCTGTTGTTACACAGGCAGCATCAAAGACGAAGGAGGGGGCATGCCCAAGAGGGAAAAACACAAACACGTTTAGACCCACAAAGAAAATGGGTGACTTCAAAAGAGCAGGATTCTGTATTCAGGGCTGGGATCACTTCTCAAGGTCATTACCAACTCTAACTGCCTGAAAGGATGGCCCAGTTACAGAGTCTACAGAAAACAGAAATTAAAGCAGGGCATAGCTACTGCTTGGACTCTGGGTCTCTGAGAAGCTCAGCACAGCCATAGGCCTGGCATGTATGTGAAGCCAATGGGCCAACTTTCTCAGATTCCTTCCAAGGAATTCAAGAGCTCAGAACAACCAGACTAATAATTCAAGATCCAGCAAACAATTAAGGAACTTCCCGGGCAATTTCCATGCTCGGGGGGAAAGAGGAAAAGAGTAACAGAAAGGGCTGTCATTCAAAGAGCACTTACTACATGCCAGGCAGATTCAGTGAGGAAAGAACTCTGGTCCTCATTTTACAGAGAAAAGAATTGAGGTTCTGAAAGATTCAATTACTTGCCCCGGGTTACATGGTAAATGGTAGGATTGTAATTCAAACAAGTTCACAAGGGCTGAGCTGTGTCTGTCTTGCTCACTGTGGTTTGCTCACAACCTATCGAGCACTGTGCCTGGAACATAGTAGGTGCTCAATAAAGTTTATATATTTGATGAGTGAATTATTAAATTTATTAATCCATCATCCAGCTTGAGAGACAAAACTCTGCACTTCCGAACAAAGTAAGCCAATTAAAATAAATGTGTTGTGATTTTACATGGGCCCAGCATTCAGGGAACTAGAGCAAATGGGAAAGAAAAGTAGGAACGAAGTATGTGCATATCATTCTAGTAGGTATTCATCATCACCACCATCCCAATGCATTGTCTGAATTATTTCCTCAGAAACTGTGGAGCCGAGTCCCAGCCGTCCTGATTCTAAACACCAGTGGAAACCTTGCCTGATCCCGCACCATCCTCAGAATCTCCTCTCTACGTAAGCACAGGCACTTCCACACACTGTGTTAATCCATATCCTTGAGTATCTTCCTCTCTTTCACTGATCCTCCACTTTTATAGGCACTATGTCTTTTTGTAAAGTCCAGCCTCTCCCAATAACATGTCCAAAATGTGAGAAATGATATCTCAACATCCTTGACCCTCGCTTCACTTTCTCCAAGACTTACTTGTTTTTGTTGTGTACCTTTGAGTCAGAACCAACCTATAGCTGACCCTCCAGTGGTTTTCAGAAGCAGTAAATTGAATGGGAGAGATTGTCCATCCTTCTCCAGCAGAGCAGCCGGTGGACTCGCATAGAGTGCCTTCGGGGGGGCAGTGCGGCTTCTTACCACTAGGCCACCAGAGCTCCCTTGTGACAAGGTGAAGATCAGAAACTTTTCATGACTGTCTCATGGAAAGCATATCCATTATCACATAAATAATGGAAGCTCTGTTCCTGAGTGAAGATTTCTCCCATTCTTACTGCCACTTAAATAACTTGGAGACAACACAGAAAACCACCTTCAGGACTTGTCTTAGAGAACAAGACTGTAAACTAAACCAAGGAGCAGATATTTGGACAGCTGTGACCCTGCTGGTGCTTCCAGATTATATGGCCTGGAGCAAAAGACCAAACCAGCACAGCAGAATTTACTGATCCCCTTGGAGGGAGAAATTGCTGCTGTAGCAGGAAGAACAAAGCTGCCCTGGGGTCACTGAGACTCAGGGAAAGGATGCAGAGGCCCTTTCCTTTGGAAAAGGAAGATGAGGCATTCCCAACTGAGCACTTGGCCGTCACCTCACTTAACCTAAGAAACAGTGCGAACCTCCAAAAGCCTGGGGTAGTGGCAGCAGGCTGTGTTGGTTGATGGATTCTTCAGGGTTGAAGGTCTTTCTGGAAATTGCAGGGACTGCTATCCCAGGCAAGATAGGAGACACTGAGGTAATCCACCATGATCTAAAGACCAGAAGGAACAGGTAAACAGAAACTAGATCAGGAATAGGTGTGGGTGTGGGTTGTAGGGAGCCACTAAAGGAAATTCACCGACTTTCATCAAGAAAAACAAGGGTGGTGAGTATAGGCAGGTGGGTAATACATTGGTTACTACAACAGAGACATCCCTGGGTTGCATGAACAGCTAATGTGCTTCACTCTTAAAGGAAATTCTGGAGGTCTGAATCTACCCAGAGGTACCTCAGGACAATGGCCTGGTGATCTACTTCCCAAAACCTCAGTCACCAAAAACCCTGTGGAACACAGTTCTGCTCTTCCACATAACAGGCTGTCATGAGTTAGAATGGAATCCATGGTGGCTGGTCCTGGAACCACAACAAGACAACTGACAAACAGTAAGTAGGAGCAAAAATGCTTATTGAGTGAGTGTCCAGTGTGTATGGTGCTGTGATAAGCACTGGATTGAAACAACAAGAAGCACAGGCCCTGCCCTTGAAAGGCAAGAGCAAACCTACAAGCCAACAACCTCAGTATGTACCAAAGCTGCCAGATAAGACAACTCAGAGTGGTGTAGTGAATATACTCCGAACTCTAATTTCCTCTACAGAGATGAAGAACTTTGGCCTGGAGCATTTCTAGGTGATTCTCTTGTTAATATATATCAGCACACAGAAGTGCTATACTTCTCTCCCACCATGGATATCTTCTGTTAGGGCTGTGTTATTGACAATTGCTTGTGCAGTTCATCTTCTAACTCAATCCTGAACCACCTTCCAAATCTAACATCCTGTGAAAAGGCTTTATCAGGTCTGCCCTCCAGGGACCGGGACAGCCAGTACACTGGATTCCTTGGTAACACCAAGGCCAGAGTTGCTATGAGGGGTGTTGTTGTTGATTGCCTTCTTGTCAAACGACCCTATGAACAAAAGGCCTGAAGTCCCTCTACAGCTATCAACATTTATCAAAATTATAGAGTTTCCGGAGGCATGTTGTTTAGGAAGTGGAGACCACTCCTGCTTCCAAGCTTGGAGGGGTAGGGGGAAGGAAAGATCCCACAGACCAGCAGCCAGAGGGCACTGCCAGAGTCTAGGGCACAGGGACTCCATTCTCCTGACTCACTGTGGACATTCTCTAGCAGATGCATCCTAGCAAATACTGACCCTGAGGAGTCTGAGGTAGAGGCAAACCCTCTCTTGCTTTTACACCCTGCTGGCCAATCTGCCCCCATCCTCGTGGATGCTCCAAAGGGATTCCTGCACCATTTCAGGACTTTCACTGAAGCTTGTAAAAGAGTGCAAGGCCAAATTATATGATCTTGAGCAGATGACTTCATTGGGGTTTTTTTTGTTGTGTTTTTTTTTTTCGGGGCGGGGGGAAGTTCTGAGCTTCAGTTTATTTCATTGGTATTATGAGGAGGTTGAGTCAGCTGGCCACCAAGTCTTTTCTAAGCAAAAAAACCTCCTTCTAAGAACCAAATCCCTATGCACATCAAAAATTTCTCCAATAGAGTAAAAAGGAAAGTCACAGACTGGGAAAACATATTTGGTAATGACATGTCTGATAAGGGATTCCTATCTAAAATTTATAGAATACTCCAGCACCTCAAGAAGAAAAAAGAAAACAACCCAATTGAAAAATAGGCACCGGACATGAACAGACCCTTCACCAAAGAAGACATTCAGATGGCCAATAAACACATGAAGAAATGTTCAAATTCTCTAGTTCTCCAAGAGATGCAAACAAAATAACTAGGAGGTATCATCTCATGTAGTAACAACAGCAAAGTTCAACAAAGCAGCAAACAATAAATGCTGGTCAGGTTGTGGAGAAATTGGAACCCTTATTCACTGCTGGAGTTTAAAAGGGTGCAACCACTATAGAAAGCAGTTTGGTGCTGTCTCAAAGTGTTGGAAATAAAAATACCACTTGGCAATGCCACTACTGAGAAGATACCCTAAAAAAACCATAACCACCATCCAAACAGATATATGCACACTCATGCTTATCTCTGCGTTACTTACCATAGCAAAGAGATGGAAGTGCCCATCCACAAATGAATGGATAGAAAAACTACGGTATATTTGTATGATGGAATACTATGCAGTATTGAAAACTAATGAACTCGTAAAACATTACACAACATGGGGGACCCTGGAGGACACCATGTTGAGTGAAATATCTCAATCACAAAAGAACAAATACTGCCTTGCACCACTGTTATAAAGCAGGTCTGACATGGGAGGTTGGGAGGAGAATAGAATAAGAGTGAATACATAATGACCATTGCATTGGAACAGATGAAGGAGAGAACTGTTTAAAAGGAATATACAATTAGGCACTGTAAGTACAACAGCCCAGAATAAGACCTATATCACTTCAAAGAGGACTGGAGTAGGGGGAATGTAACTTTGTGCAACAATGAATAAATGAATGAATTTTTTTTCTTTTTGTTTTAGAAAAAGTTAACTGGGGGGAGCTAAACAGGGAGAATGTACAACAATGAATCCAACTTCTCTAAGAATTCATTAAAATCACAATTAAAATAATTTTTTTAAAGCATAAAATCTACCCAGTTGCCACCAAGTTGATTCTGGCTGATGGAGACTTGACATGTGTCAGCCAGGAGAACTAAGCTTCACAGGGTTTTTAATAAATGATTTTAGAAACAGATAACCAGATCTTTCTTCCGGTATCCCCTGGGGTGACTCAAACCTTCAATCTTGCAGTTAGCAGCAGTGCAACATTTAACAGTTTATACAGTTCAGGGACTAGTCTAATGCTCTGTGACTGTGCTGTTGTAGTTGTTAGGTGCTGTTGAGCTGCCCTCTACTCCTAGCAACCCTATGAAAAATAGCTCTGAACCTTTACCCTCTCCTGAGCCAACCTCATTGTCTCCAACACACCTGATCCCATTGCCCTAGTCATTGTGTCATTCTATCTCTTCCAGGGTCATCCTCTCTTACCTTCTACCTTTCCAAGCTTGATGTCCTTTCCTGAGGACTGACCCCTCCTGACAGTATGTATGCCCAAAGTATGTGAGACAGAGTTTCAAAATCCTTGCCTCCAAGGAGCAACCTGATTTCACTCTCACCAGGACAGACCTATTTGTTCTCTTGGCTGTCTATGGTATATTCAATACTCTTCTCCAGTGCCACCACCAGATCAAAGGCATCAATGATTTTTCTGTAATCTTTATCATTGTCCACCTCTCAGTTGCATTGTGAGCAATTGAGAAGACCATGACTTGGATAAGGTACACCTAAGTCTTTAGATTGGCATTTTTACTCTTTAGCACTCTAGCAAGGTTCCTAACATCAGATTTTTCCCAGTGCAACTCTTCTTTTGATTTCCTGACTTCTAGTGCCAAGGGTGTGGCACCAAGCAAGATTAAATTCATTAACAACTTCAATCTTTTCTCCTATTGTAATATTATTTTATTTCTCTTAATGCTTATTTTCTTTTCTCCTTCTTTCTTTGCAATGGAAGCACCAAATTGGACTGGAGCAGACCCATCTGCCTTCCATGCATCCTTACTACATCCAGAAAAGGGGACCTGGAGATACCATCCTTCTCTGAGTGCACTGACACACATCTCTCTTAAGCACACAGATCTAGCACCCAGAAGGCAGACAGCTGCATAGAGGCATGGAGGACACTAGCCACGGATTGCCACACGGAACCTGGGGCAGAGTGATGTGGGAACTCTATTTTTAGCCTTCACAAAGACCTGACTCCCAGATTTCCACAGGAATCTCCCAAGGATGGCAGCAAGACCCTAGCCAGCCGGCTTGACCTGCCTCTGGTTACTTTCCAAGGAGAAAAGAGAAATCGGAACAGAGAAAGGGCAGGAAAGGGAGGCTTGGTAGAGGCCAGTGTAGACAAGTTGGTATAAGGCTTCCGGTTGGTAATGCTAGTCCTCGAAAGGGATCTCAACTCCACTGTGGGATGCAAGGGGCAATTCTGATACAGTCAGGTCCAGTACAGCCAGCCCCAGAACATGGTATGTGCCTCCTTGGACAGCTGGCCCACAGGCCACACGTGGGAGACTCAGCGTGCATGGTGTCCGTCTGAAGAGGAAGTGGAAATGTTCCAAGAACCAGATCCTCCTTAACCCTCTTCCTGCAAACTGAGATCATTTTACAGGAATGTTGAAGACATCAGAAAAGCTGCTTTTCATATCACTCCTCAGTACAGTAGTGCAACACTTCCCACAAACATCAGATTTCAAGGGTGAGCAAAGAGCCCCCTACATTGAGGGCAGATGCATGGTGTTTAGCCTCAGACGCTGCAAACTCTGAAGCCAAGGGTAACCTCAGAGCTCAGAGGAGCAAGGAACCATCCTCCACATGGACAAGAAAGTCTACCAGGTGTTCACATTCCTGCTTTTTCTTCCACCATCCTTCCTTCAGTGGGACTGCTTCCAGGATGATGGAGGTGTCACCCAGCACAGGAATGGGAATTCCCTGCGGAATCAGAAGGCCTCTCAGGTGTGGGTACCCACAAGGCCTGGGCCGCAGGGAAAAGAAGTGCTCAGGTCCCTCCCTAGAGGTGAGAGAAGGTGTCCACCCTTGTTCCCATGGAGGAGAAGCAATGTGAGTGACCTGACCTCAGCGGGGCCTGGTCTTAGGTGAGACTGCTTCAGCTGGGTAGGGTTGCAGGGAGATGGCATTCTGCCCAAGTGCCTGGCTCAGGACAGGAGAAGCGGCATCATGCATTCTTCACCCATTTATTGTGCTCTGTGCTTGGCCCTGTGCTAGGTTTGGGGGCAGTCCTAAAAGAGAACCACCAATTCTACCCCCAGGATCTCATATACAAACCAGACAGATTTGTAATTACAAAATCACAGTGCAGGGTGATGACTGTTTCTTCAACACAGGTGGGAACCATGACTTGGGGGGGGTGAGGTCTCGGCCACTTGAAGCTGATGGGGAGGCAGAGAGTGGCCTCCAAGCCTGGCTGCAGGGTGTTTTTGAGAAAAGTGTGTCCTGTGTGAGGGTCCTTGCAGTGGAGGGGCACAGTGCAGGAGTATACAAGGGAGAGTTTACAATCTCAGACACCTCACTGCAGGAGCCTTGGACAGAGGCAGCCCCTCTGTGCATCCCATGCCGTGATTCCACCGGCCACTCTCTTCTGTCCATGCATTGAGGAAGTTGGTGTCACAGTTCCAGACTTGAGTCCTTTTTTGCTGAATTCCCCTTCTAGACATCAGACACAAAGAGGAACACACACTTAGTGACCACCTGCACCCGTACTTCCGTGTTTGATTAAAAAAAAAAAAAGGCTAGCTTCACCAGTGCCTGCTGCAGGTTCCCCTTCTGGGCCTGGAACATATGACCCTGGCAGCTGCAGGAGGTTGGGCAACGGGTGGAGGTGAAGCTGAGGAAGTGATCCTTCCCAGACTCCCAGCCACATGGGTACCTTTCCAGCCTCACCCAGAACAACTTCTAACACACCATCCCCACCCTGCATCTCACCTGCAAGCTGTTATCTTTTTTTCTACCTCGACATCCAGCTGTACCTGTCAAAATCGCATCTCTTGTGTAAGTTCCTATTATTGCTTAGGACATTTCCTAGCAAAGATCTTTTTATTCCTGGGCCTAGAAGACTCTTCTCTCCTTGAATAAAAGCCTCTCTGAATTTCCCTTAACCAATTCCCCTATTACCTCACCCCCTTGCCCACCCACTACCTTCAGAAAGTGAGCACATATCTATCTAATCCGCTTGATTATAACAAGCTTCAGGCAGCTCTCTGTGGCTTACCTACCACAGAACACAGGGGGGCCCTCAATAAATATTTGTGGGCTGGAATGAGACAGGAACTTAGATTTCATATTTGCACAGTGATTCCTGTTTCACATTGCACCATCCCAGGCAGAACTGTAGGGTTCTTCCAAGTTCCAAGACTTTATTGCAGCAAGCAGCATTAATGGCCCCAGCAGCCCTGCCTTTTGGGGTAAATTCCTTTCACCTTGACTTGAGAAATTGTCCTTCTTCTATTGTTGCTGTTGTTACGTGCCATCGAGTCTCCTTCGACCCCTTGCAACCTTATGTAGAGTAGCTCTGAGGCCGGCCCTGTCCTTAGCCAGTCTCACTGATTCTGATACACCAACCCCCATTGCCCTATTAAGCACAGGAAAAAACTTCAGCCATCGAGTCAGTTTCAACTCTTAATAATTCTCTATTTGGTTTCCAGGGATATGAATCTTTTCAGGAGGAAATGGCACCTCTTTTTCCCCTATAGGTTACTAGCAGATTCACAGCACCAGCCTTTTTGTTAGTATCTGACAAATAAGCAATATTCAATCCAATTCACTTCGCCGAGCACCTGATGTGTGCTCAGCATTGGACTAGTCACTGTGAACATGGTAAGGCATGACTGGTCCGGGAAGGTGGAAAGAGTGCTAGCTTTGGGGCCAGTAAGACCCTCATTCAAATTCTGACACTGACTTTGACTATGTTTGTGATCTTGAGAAAGTTGCTTAACTTCTCTGAGGTACAGTTTCTTTCACTGCATAATGTTGTTAACCATAACTATCTTACAAAATTTTTACAGTGATTACTGACCCTCCAGTATATTTTCAGAAGTTGTAAGTCACATGGGAGAAGATTGCCCATCTTTCTCTTACAGAGCCACTGGTGGATTCAAACTGTCAGAGAGGCATAGCTTTGGCGTAACAACACAGCTGCATATGCCACCAGAACTCCCTGCAATAAACATTAGTATTACTGAATGTCCAGTTCCTCAGGTTGTTATTTGCCATGGAGTTGTCTGCTACTCATGGCAACCCTATGTACAATAGCTTACTCCTGAACCAATCTCACTGTCTCCAGCACACCTACCTCCATTGCCCCAGTTACTGTATCAATCTATCTCATCTGGAGTCTTCCTCTCCTGCGCTGTCTCTCCACCTTTCCAAGGATGATGTCCTTCTCTAAGGACTGGCCCCTTCTGGAAACATGCCCAAAGTATGTCAAATGAAGCTTCACAATTCTTATGTCGAAGGAGCAACTTGATTTCACCCTCTCTAGGACAGATCTGTATGTTCAACACTCTTCTCCAGCATCACAACTCAAAGGCATTGATTCTTCTTCTGTCATCCTTATTCATTTTCCTGTTTTCTGCTTCATAGCAAGTAATTGTGAAGGCCATGGCCTAGATCAGGCACACCCTAGTCTCTAAACTGACATTGTTGCTCTGTCGCACACTGTAGAGGTAGGTCCCTGGCAGCAGATTTTCCCAATGCAATTCACCTTTTGATTTCCTGACTTAGCTTTTTTTTAATAAAAATTGTATATTGACTTACTTAAAAAAATTTGAATACATTGTTTTTCACAAAAGATCCTTCCCATTTCTTTCATTCCCCACCCATTGAATTGTGCAACCCTATGATTAACACCCCACACCCTGTACCCATCCTCACCCCTCTGCTTCCACCCTCCCCTGACTGTGGAGCCTTATACTCATTCTACAATAATAGTTTTATACTGTATTTGTCCTTGTGGGACTGAGTTAGTTTACTCAGCATAATGCTCTCAAGTCCCTTCCAAGGTAAGTAATAACT
Organism: Elephantulus edwardii; assembly: GCF_000299155.1. Classification (NCBI taxonomy): domain Eukaryota; kingdom Metazoa; phylum Chordata; class Mammalia; order Macroscelidea; family Macroscelididae; genus Elephantulus; species Elephantulus edwardii. The sequence goes on from NW_006399973.1 coordinate 1,412,187, forward strand.
TACAAAATAATCATTCCTGTGTGCTGCATAGTATTCCACTGTATGAATATACCACAACTTCTCAATCCATTTGTTTGTGGTCAGACATCTAGGCTGTTTCCATGTTTTTGCGATGGTGAATAATGCTGCTATGAACATTGGTGTACACTGACTCAGCATTTTAAAAATGTAATTTCTAAAGAAATAAGTGCTGACACCCAAACACCCATGTTTATTGCCACATTATTCACAATAGCAAAGAGATGGCAGCAACCCAAGACCCCATCAATGAATGGATAGAAAAAGCGTGAGATATAGATATGTCTACACAGTGGAATACTACACAGCCCTGAAAAACAAAGAACTCATAAATATGACATAACATGGATGATCCTGGAGGACATTATGCTGAGTGAAATATCTCAGTCACAAAAGGACAAATACTGCATAACACCATTTTTATAAAACAGGAGTGACATGGAAGTTGGGAGGATAGCAAGAAAAGGGGAGATAAATAATGAACACTGCATTTTAACAGATGAAGGAAAGAACTGTTTAAAAGGAATATATGATTAGACATTATTTGTGTGACAACAGTCCAGAATAAGAGATGCATAGCAAGCTGGATGTGGAGGGCTGGCAGGAGGGAAGAAGTTATGCAGTAATGTGTGTTGGGGGGTTTTTTGTAAGTGAACTGAAGGGATTAGGGAGGAAAATGTGCAACAATTAATGAATGAAAGTCCAACTTTTCTGTAAACTTTAAAAAAATAAGCTAACTTTAAAAAAGGCAGTTGCATCAGGTCAGTTTGAACTCATGAGAATCTATGTATGTCAGAGTACTATTGTGTTCCACACAGAACTCAATGACTGAGACTTTTCAGATTAGCAGGGCTTTCTTCCCATTAACTCTGAATGAATGGTTATGTGCCATTGAATTGGAACCAACTCATAGCTGACCTTCTAACAGGAGGTTGTATAACGCACAGGAGGAGATTATTCATCTGTCTCCCGTGGAGCAGCTTGTGGACTCAAACAGCATGCCTTTCGGGTGGCAGTACAACTCCTTACCACTAGGCTACCAGAGCTCCCTGAATGAACTAGAACTCCCAATCTTTCTATTCATTCATAGCAAGCCTACATTACCAAAAAAGCAGCAAAGCCTATTCCTGCACCATCCTTTCAATCTCTACTGTACCCAAGCCCATTGCTGTAGACACTTTAAATTCAACTCATTGAGGGTCATCCTCTATTTCACTGACTCTACATCTCACCAAAAATTATATTCTTCTCCAGGTACTGGTTCCCTCATATACATGAGACAAAGTCTCACTATCCTCTCCTCTAAGGAGCGACTTCTTTTAAGACTGCTTTGTTATTCTGGAAGCCCTTGCAATATTCATCACCAAAACCATAAATTCAAAGGCACTGTGTCTTCTTTTTTATTACTGTTGTTAGATACTATGAAGTTGGAAGTGAGTCATAGATGACCCTTCAACAGGTTTTCAGAGACAGTAAATTGAACAGGAGTAAAAATTCTCACCACTGGGCCAATTGGCAGCATCAGTATGGATGGTGAAGAGATTGAAATAGTTAAGTTTTAGTTCGCTTGTCTCCACAGTCAGCACTCTTGGTACCAGCAACAAGGAAATCAAGAGATGAATTGCATTGGGAAAGTCAGCTGTGAGGGACCTCTCAAGAGTACAGAAGACCAATGATGTCAGGCTGGAGACTAAGGTGCACCTGATCCGGGCTATAGTCTTTGCAATTATGTGCTATGCATCGGAGAGTTGGACAATGAACAGGGATGTTAGAAAGAGAATTGATGCCTTTGAGCTGTGGTGCTGGAGAAGAGTGTTGAATATACCATGGACTGCTAGGAGAACAAACACGTTTGTTCTGGAGAAGGGGAAGCCAGAATGCTCCTTGGAGTCAAGGATTCTGAAGCTTCTTCTGACATACTTTGGGCATGTTGTAATGAGGGTCCGGTCCAGGACATCATGTTTGGGAGAGTGGAGGGACAGCACAGGAGAGGAAGACCCTCGATGAGATGGATCAATTCTGTGAGCGGAGTGGTGGAAATGAGTGTGTTTGAGACGGTGAGGTTGGCACAGGATAGAACGGCATTTAGGGCTTTTGTACATAAGGTCACTGTGAGTCGCAAGTGACTCAATGGCACATAATAACAACAACATAACAAATCTATGAGATTATTTTTTTTAAAATATAGTCACTCTTCTTTCTTTTCTTTCTTTCTTTCTTTCTTTCTTTCTTTCTTTCTTTCTTTCTTTCTTTCTTTCTTTCTTTCTTCCTTTCTTTCAGAGAGCAGAAAAGTAAAATCACTTTGCCTGAAAGCTTCAGAGTCAGAATTCAAACACCAAGGGTGTCTGGCTGACATGATAGTCCACTGCCACAGCCCCTGTGGTGGGGAATTTGTTGAGAAGACATGACATAGCCTTATGGAGAGGTGACTCCACAAGCAAGCAGTAAGTCAAGTGACTCCCAGAGCTCCCAAACTCTGTGGCCCAAAGGTGCCATGTACAAGCAAAAGCAACACTTACCTCATATGGTTGGATTTGAGGGGAGCTTACAGTGACCCTTAAGACCTGATCCATTTGAATAAAAATACCCCATACTCTATTGCCACGGTTCCAATCTGTTGTATTATGGATCATTATGAATCATAATCAACTCGCCTGCACCTCTGGCAACCACTGTCAGAAGCTTCACCCACGGACGAGGGCATCTGTGACATGCCGTTGGCCTCATCTCAGTAACAAAGACTTAGAAACCCATTAGTTTCCCAAGAAAGAAGAATCAGCAGCACAACTGAGAGTGGGGATCTGTGAGATCCTGGGTTTCCTGGGGTCTTTCTCATCCTGTTTTAGGATCCCTTTTCATTACTAGTAGTCAAACCGCTCAGAAATGTCTGAACTTTCCAGTTCCTGGGTAGCGATAAGTCATCTCACATGGACTTTGCTAAGTGAGACTTAAAGTTCTTGACATTTGAAAAGCCATCCTGTTCAAACTCCAAGAAAAGGTCATCCATTTGGAGGGCACCCTATAGATGATTAGATTCCTGACCCCCGAGTGTGGAGCTCAGTACCCTCTAAAATAGCACTCACAGCAACACTCAGAAAACACAGGTGTCTCGTGAGCACTTCTCTCCCGAAACGCTGCCACAGAGCTGTGTCCTTCTGCACAGCATAGGCCTCCACCAGCAGGAAGCTCACCCTCAGCTACTTAGAGATTAGCCGAGGCTGAGTTTGCACAAAGGAGCTTGTCACTCTCAGGCCCATGTGGGATGGGAGGAGATGCCCGTCATCCCTCTGACCTCCTCCATGGCTTCGTCTACCCCTTCCTACAGTTGAATCCACTTTAGCCCCCCAGGGTGAGGCCATTCTTAGGAGGCTGAGGTGGAGACAAGGCCTAGACAAGGGAGAAAGGTCACAAGTCCAGGTCAGTCGAGTAGTTCTAGTCCACAAGACAGCCGGAAGACAATGAATGCAAGGTCAAGGGGGTCCTGGTAAACTCATGTCATTCTCTAGGAGATAAGCAGCTCACACTCAAGGAAGAAAAGCAACAGGATGGCCAGCAAGACCAGAAGAGAGAATAGCAGGGGTGGCAGAGAAGCTGGTCAGATACAGTCACCTTCAGACTGAAGTGAGAAGACGTCAGGGGTCAGACCTCAAAAAGCAGGAGTATGCTTCCCACATCACATCACTTCTTGGGAGCCAAATCAGTCCATTTCACCCAAGAAAAGGTACCAAAAACTAAAAAAAAAAACCCTCAAAGGCAAAGTATAGACTAGTTCAACATAGTCTATTAACAAATCTTAAAGTAAATCAAACTTTGGGATTTCTTTACAACAATGCTCAAGAGCTAGAGTGTAAAAGTTCACAAATTTTCCAAGGATACATATATTTCTTTTAACATAGGGAAACAAAATGTTTGAGAGCAAATCTTGTGCTTGGGCATGGCTGTGCAAACAACATGCTTCTATAAAAGGACACCCAGAGTTTGACTCAGGAGGAGTCTGCACCTCTCGGGCCACCACACATCTGCAGAACCACCAGCCTCCGCAGACCAGGGCAGCAGGAACACGAGTGACTCCGCAGAGCTGAAGGTGGGAGTACAAGTGGGACAGCCTCAGGGCCTGAGCCAGCCCAGCTGAAAAAGGGCCAGTCTGACCCAGGACCAGGGAGAGGCCACATCCAACATGCTGAGGTTTCGGCCGCTTCATTTTCCTCTGGGTTTTACCCTAGAAGCAATGTTCACAAAGGGTGCTGAGCGAGCTCCGTGAGGGGAGGAAGTGAACCCGCCAGCTTCTGCTTCCCTCCTCTCCTCCCACCCAGGCACTACTGGGGAACAGACCTTTCACTAGTATGGGGTTTGGAGTTGGAGAACCTCTCTTTTCCTCTCAAAACACTACATCTTGCAAAGATGCCAGATAGGACATAAGCAGTGGTTCTGCCATAGCACTTTTGTCCAGCTAAGGTCGAGTTGCGTATTAACCATTTGTACCACCAAAGTATAAACTAACTCGCGATACTAAAAACTAATCACTCACAATGATTACTTTTTCCCTCTTAGACTTTGGCAAAAACACCCTTCGTTTGAAACTAAGTCCACCTAATGGTACATCACACCTGTCTCCCTTGGGCCCTATCCAGAACATTCACTAGATGTGCTGACCCCACTTCTCCACAGCCCCACAGTCTCACAAGGTCAAAAGTTTACAAAACTGCCAAAACTGTCCTGTTTGACAAATGAAACTGTCAAAACTGAACCAGTAGCATCACTGGAGGGGCAAGAACAAATGGAGAGGGGAACAGGCAATACCAGGTGACAGCTCCAGAGAGTTGATACCAAAATGTCTATAAAATATTTGTGTGGGGAGTCACACAGATCACTTTTTTTTAAAGTGGAAATATCCTTGCTGTTGTTCTTGTTATGTGCTGTCAAGTTGCCTGCAACTTATAACAACGCTAGGCACAACACCTCTGAAGCCTGCCCTGTCCTGAGCCAGTTACATGATGCCAACACACCTACTGCCAATACCCTAGTTACTGGGTCAATCCAGCTCATCCAGGGTCTTCCTCCCTGCACTGCCCCTCCGCCCTTCCAAGCATGGTGTCCCTCTCCAACAGCCAGTTCCTCATGGCCACGTGAGAAGTGTATGTGAGACAGAACATCAAAATCCTAGCCTCCAAGGAGAAACTTGGTTTCACCCCCTGCAAGACAGACCTGCTTGTTCTCTTGGTGGTCCATAGTATGTTCAATACTCTTCTCCAGCACCACAACTCAAATGCATGTAGTTACTTCTAAAAACAAAACATTTTTATAAGCCAGCTTATATATGTCAACATAAAAGTACAAAGCTCCATGCCAATTTACTTTGTTAACCTTCAGGAAGACTTGTTAATACAACTGTTATTCAAATATATGTACCAATAGCTAAATCCAAAGAGAAGGTATTTGAGTCTGCAGTCTTAAATTGAACAAGCATGCAGTCAAGATGCAATAATAATAATTGGTGACTTGAAAACAAAAGCAGGAAACAAAGTAGAAGGAACGGTAGTGGCAAATTATGGACTTGGCGATAGAAATGAGGCTGGAGACAGAAGGATAGAGTTTGGTACATTCAATGATTCATTCATCATAAATATCATTTTTAAAAATCACAAAAAGTGACTTTACACATAGAACTCACCTGATTCTCTACACAGGAATCAGATTGACTAGAATTGTGGAAAGAATTCTTAGAGAAGCTCAATAGTCACAGTCAAAACCAGGACAGGTGCTGACTGTGGAACAGACCATTGATTACTCTTGTGCAAGTTCAACTTGAAATTGAAGAAAATCAAGTCCACAAGAACCAAACTACCACCTTGAGTAGTCTATCCCTCCTGAATTTATAAACCAGCTCAAGAATAGGTTTGAATCATTGAACACTAATGACTGAGGACCAGCTGAGCTATGAGATGATATTAAACACATCATCCTTGGAAAAAAAGCAAAAGATCACTACAGAGGAGAAAAACCAAAATGGATGTCAGAAGAGACTCAGAAAATTGCATTACAGCATTGAGAAGCCAAAACAAAAGGAAAGCTAATTTTTACCAAGCAGGGTTGTGTCATCTGCATAACTCAGGGTGTTCTTCCAATCCTGATGCCATATTTATCTTTATAGAGTTCAGCTGAGAATTATTTACTCAGCATACAGATGGAATAGTTATGGAGAAAGGATACATCCCTGGCACACACCCTCCTTGATTTTAAAGCATGCAGGGCTCCTTTGTTCTATTTGGACAACCGCTTCTGAGCACAATTAAGTGTTCTGAGATTCTTATTTTTTCAATATTAGCCATAATTTGTTATGATCCATGTAATCAAATGCCTTTGCATAGTCAGCAAAGCACAAATAGACATTCTTCTCTACTTTCAGTCAGGATCCATCTGACATCAGCAATGATATCCTTGATGCCATGGCCTCTTCTACTACTATTCATTTAATATGACTAAAGTTGATATTAACATTACTGAAGATTACTGCATGGTTCACAAACAGGAAAAGAGTCCATCAGGGATGCAACCTTTCTCCAAACTTTCACAATCTATATGCAAACAGATATTTCAGAAGGCTGGACTTTATGAGGAGGAATGTGGCATGGCATGAAAAGTTGCTGCAGAAAAGCAAAGACAACAGCCTTTGATATGGATTACATTTCACTGTAAAGAAACTGAGAAGGACCTGGAGCTTTTTCTGCAGAAGGTCAAGGACTGCAGTCTTCAATTTGAATTAAAACTCAGTATAAAGAAAACAAAGATTCTCACCACCTGGCGAAGTGGCAACATCACGTTAGATGAGATTGAGATTGTTATTAATTATCCACAATCAATATTCTTGGCACCAGAAGTCAGGAAATAAAAGGATGAATTGTAGTTGGAAAGTCTACTCTTAGAGACTTCTCCAGAACACTGAAGAGCAGCGATGTCTAGAGACTATGTCATGGCCATGGTCTTCTCAATTACCTGCTATGCATCAGAAAGCTGGACTGTGACTAGGAATGACAGAATAATCCATGTCTTTGAGTTGTGGTGCTGGAGAATAGTACTGATTATACCATAGCCTGCCAAAAGAACAAATGAGTCTGTCCTGGAGAGGGTGAAACCAAGCTGCTCCTTGGAGGCATGGATTTTGAAGCTCCATATCACATACTTTGGGCATGTTGCCAGGAGGGACCAGTCCTTAGAGAAGGACATTATGCTTGGAAGGGTGGAGGGACAACACAGGAGAGGAAAGTGATGAATGAGATGAATTGACACAGTAAACTGGGTTAATGGGAGTAGGTATTTCAGAGACAATGATATTGGCTCAGGATAGGAGAAGGTTCAGAGCTATTTTACATAGGGTAGCTATGAGACATAGTTGACTTGACAGCACATAACAACAACAAAATATTCTGTATGGTCTGATTCAAGAGGAAGTCCATATTTGGGAGGATGGGAAGATGTAGAGATGACACTATGAGTTACAGCACTGGGTGTCATCAACCCTAGCGACACCACTGGACAGCACAGCAGAGCTTGTTAATCTATTGATTCATGCTGCCCTGGGAAATGATTTTTAAATATACATAAGGCAAAGCTTAGCAAAGTCATTGCAACACAGGCTGTAACCCTTTTTCTACATCCCAAGGAAATGCTCACATAAAGCTGTCAGGTCAGGTGGATAGCCCAGAAATCATAGCTAAAATAATCCCGCCAGATAATATCAGTGTACCAGCCAGCTCAAGAGTGTAAATCAAAGACACCATCATGCCTTGGAGAACTACACTTAAAAGGTGGTGGGTGCTCTGAACAGACATGCATTAACAGAATATCTGGATATTTATAACATCTTTAAATATTCGCAAGCCATGAAGTCACAGCAAGAATGAGTCAAAGAATGAAAGTGATATCACAGCGCGCCAGGAAAAGGAGGCTACTCCTGCTTCTGCTCCTGAAAACCATGAAATTGCACATTCTCTGTCTGTCTCTGTCTCTCTCCTTTTCTCTCCTCCTCTCTTCTCCCTCCCTTTCTCTCTTCCTTTTTCTATCTCCTTCTCTCACTTTCCCTCCCTCTTTCCCTCCCTCCTGCCTTCTTTCTTTCCCTCCCCCTCCCCTCTCTTCTTCTTTTTTCTTCTCTTCTCTCTCTCCTCACCATCTACTCTCCCTCTCTCCATCTCTTCTTTCCACCTCAGTCTCTCACAGTTCTTGTGGTGCATCAAAGTCTATCATTAGTCATGAAATAGTTTCACACCACAACCACTTCTGGCTTTCTATAAGAATTTAGTGGCACTTTTTTTATCTGTGTTGTTTTATTAAGTTGCAAGGTTCATTCTACAGCATTGAGATCTAACATCTTAATAAAATAACAATGACTGCTTATTTGCAATGCATCGTACTGTTCTAGAGAGTTCAGTGTTATAAATGGAAGCTAGTTCTTATAAATATTCAGTTAATTAGCTGTACTATCTGAAATAAATGTTATGCTTCCAGTTTTTATGGTGTTTAACAGTTTATGTGATGTCGTTTTTGTACATATTACCCAGTGACTAGCGCATAATCTGTGCTGAATAAAAGTTAATTGAATAAATTTTCACAATTTCCTGCTAGGATGGCAATTCACAACAAAAGTGAGAGGTTAGGCTTTTTTGTTGGGGCTGAGTTTGCTTTTTCAGAAGGAAAATATCACATGCACACGTGTGAAGCTGCTGTTGAGTCAGAACCAAACCACAGCTGCCCCTCCAGTGAGTTTTCAGAGGCTGTAAATTTCATGGGAAGAGATTGCCCAGCTTTCTCCCTTAGAGCAGTTGGTAGATTCCACTTCAGGTCAGCAGCACAATTCCTTACCACTAGGTCATCAGACCTCTCTACAGGCCTGTAGTTGTTAGGTGCTATAAAGTCAAGTACACTTCATAGCAACCCCAGGAACAATAAGTCTGAACCCTGCCCTATCCTCTGACAGCCTCAGCATCTCTGCCCTTTAGAGGCCATTGTTTCAGACATTGTATCAATCCATCTTGTTTAGGGCTTCTCCTCCTGTGTGACATAGTTGTTGTTATTAAGTGCCATCGAGTTGCCTGTAACTCATAGTGACCCTATGTACAACAGTTGAGCCCTGCCCTATCCTGAGCCAATCCCATTATCTCCGACAGACCCAATCCCATTTTTCCAGTCACTGAGTCAATCTATCTCACAGTAAACGAATTAAACCACAACAAAAGATTGTACCCATCTAAAGGTACTTCTCCACCATTCCATACTCCTTTCTGCTGTCGGGGAGGATGGCTGTCATCAACTGCAATGTGTGACAGCCTTACCTAGGACAGGACACGATGCTGCCCAGTCCTGTGTCATCCCCCCAGCTCCACGGGCTGGAGTTCATTGCTGTGGCTCCTGTGCCAATCCAGTTCCCGCAGAGTCTCCCTTGCCCTAGCTGTTCTCTACATCAACAAACGTGAGACCATCATGTAGGATTAATCTCTTCTCATGATGGGTCCAAAATTGGATAATGTGCTAATATGACCAGTGCATTTGGCTGATTTTCAGAAGTAGATCACCAGGCCTTGCTTTCTAGTTTCCAATAATCTGGAAATCCCCCTGAAACTTGGTCCTGCTAGTATCTGAAATATCAGTGGGATAGCTTTAAGCATCACAGACAGAAGACACCATAGTATAGAAAGCTGACAGACAAGTGGGGACACTGCCAGTAAGACAGCTTGCTCATATCCACAATCAACACTCTTAATACCAGCAGTCAGGAAATCAAAAGACAAATTGCATTGGGGAAAATCTGCTGTCATGGACCTCCCAAGAGTGTTGAAGAGCAATGATGTCAGTCTAGAGACTAAGGTGCTCCTAATCCAGGCCATGATTTTCTCTATTATTTGTTATACTTCAGAAAGTTGGACAATGACTAAGGATGACAGAAGGAGAATAGATGCCTTCAAGTTGTGGTGCTGGAGAAGAATCCTGGACTACCAAGAAAATCAATCTGTCTTGGAGAGGGTGACCCCAAGTTTCTCCTTGGAGGCTAGGATTTTGAAGCTCCATCCCACTTGCTTTGGGTACATGGCTAGGAGAGATTGGTCCTTAGAAAAGGACATCATGCTCTGAAGGGTAGACAAACAGCTCAGGAAAGGAAGATACTGGATGAGATGGATTGATCCAGTAACTGGGGTGATAGGGGTTGATGTCAGAATTAATGAGACTGGCTAAGGACAGGGAAGGATTCAGAGCTGCTGCACATTGTGTTGCTATGCATCACAGGTGACTCAACCAATCACATTCTATAACAGGTTTGGAAGCAGGAATGGCATCCACTTCCTAAACAACTTTCTTCCAGAAACTCTATGAACTTTGATAAATGTCAATAGTTATAAAGGGGCTTCAGGCCTTTTGTTCATAGGGTGGCTACGGGTCATGCTTGGCAATCAACAACAGCATCAACAAGGTCCCTGTGTATCTATGCACATATTTTCTATTCCACATACATAAATATCTAATAAAAATACAGATGTACATACCATCACATAGCTTTTTACTTGTGTTTTGGGTTTTTTTAAATAGCATATAGTGGAGGGTATTCTACACAAAATCTACCTTTGTTTGCTAAATGGTAGCTAGTATAATATCCTACACTATATGGTTGAGTCATACTTTATTTACTGTATGTCTGGCCTACTGCATGACAGACCTTGCTACAACCAGTATTCTGGTTTGCATATCTTTATTTGAATTTCTAGAATAGAACTGAAAGGTAAATTTCTTGAAATAGAATTGGATGTCTTTAAAAAGAAGCAAATTTTTTTGTTACATAATATAAACTTGTTCCTAATATTCTGTGGTCAATTTATGCTACCACCAAAGGTGCTTGAGAGTATGGGCTTCACACCCTGAGCAATAATGAGGATCAAGCTTTTTCATTTTTACCAGTGTGTGTGTGTGTATTCGTATGTATATGTGTGTGTGTGTATATATGTGTGTGTATTCGTATGTATATTATGTGTGTATATGTGTGTGTATTTGTATGTGTATATGTGTGTGTATTCGTATGTATATATGTGTGTGTGTGTATATATATATATGTGTGTGTGTGTGTGTGTGTGTGTGTGTGTTTCTTATTGTGTTCCTTAGGGTCAAAACCTAGCCATAGCTGACCCTCTGGCGGTTTTTTAAAGGCAGTTAATCCCACAGGAGGAGATTGCCCAGCCTTCTCCCACAGAGCAGCTGATGGCCTTGAACTGCGTGCCTTCAGGATTACAGTGCAGCTTCTTGCCACTAGGCCACCAGAACTCCCTAAATAAAGATGTATTTTATATAAATATTTATTTTCATATTTTAAATAGCTAATAAAATGTATTTCTACATTATTAATTTTATTTATATATATAATATGTAATAACATATATAAATATAAAATAACTCACTGCCTCACTTGGAGTTGATTCTAACTCGTAGCCACTCTACATTGGTGTCTAAGGCTGTAAATCTTTATGACAAGAGCTTACCCATCTTTCTCCAAATGCACAGCTGGTGGATTAGAATTGTTGACTGAATGATTAACAGCTTAAGGCACTATTACACCAACAGGGCTCCTTGTATATATCCCTATATATAGTTATTGTTCCTTGTCATCAAACTGGAACCAACTCCTAGCTGGTCCTCCAACAGGTTTTCAGAGGCTGTAATCACACAGAAGGATGGCAGATTACCCACCTTTCTCCAGAGAAAATCACTGATGAATTTTAATACTTTGCCTAAAGCTTGGCCATGCAACTCCTTACCCCCTAAAGCCGCCAGAGCTGCATATATTCAGATAGACAGAGAGAGAAATGTTCACTGTCAGCCTAAAGGCAAGTGGTTCAAATTCACCAAGGTCACCTCTAGAGAAAGGTAGACAATATCCTGTAAAATGTATAGCCTCTGAATACCTACTGGAGGGTCAGCTATGAGTCGGTTCTGACTCAATGGCACATAAGAACAACAACTATACACACACATACATATAAGCACATACATTGGGGCTTGCATTTCTCAATCAGTGATATAGACCAAGCTGGTTTCTACCCAACTGAGCTGGAAATGAAGCTACTAAAAGGAAGCGAAATCACGCCAACTTGTTCAGTAACTGGACATGCTGCCAAGCTTCCTCCTTCAAAAGTGAGGGTTTGGATAGGCTATTTTTTAACCTTCATTAAACCACACCCTCTTTTGACTTAAAAAAAATAATTACTGTTGATGTGGAATTGCAATGGCTGTCATTTTTTCCATCTCAACCAAAAGATATCTGTCTCCTTTGGCTTTGAATTTTTGTTTACGTTTTACTTTCGATGGGTGGCACATTCACATGGTTTCAAAACAATCTAACCAGGTAAACTTAGAGACGTCTACCCCCCCCACCCCGCCCCGTGCAATCACTCCCTCATTTGTCACCACCTTTGTAATTACTTTTCACTTCACTTGCTCACTCTCACTTATTGCTATTTAGTGGGAACCAACTCATAGCTGACCCTACAGTTTACTGACTGTAAATCACATGAGAGGAGATTGTCACCTTTCTTCTGAGAAGAAGCCGGGAAATTCAAACTTCCAGAGAGATACCACCTTCGGGTTGGCAGCACAACTCCCTATAGACGATAAAACAAAAGCATATTGTCTATTATTTTATAATTAAAAAATAATGGGAGTTTTAAAGTTTTCTAAATTTCAAAATTTATAATAATGTATGTTGTTGTTGTTGTTATGTGCCGTCGAGTCGTTTCCAACTCATAGCAACCCTATGCACAACAGCCCTAAACCCTGCTCTATCCTGCGCCAACCGCACTGCCTCTGACACACCCATCCCGATTACCCCAGTCACCGAATCAATCCATCTCATAGAGGGTCTTCCCCTCCTGCGCTGTCCCTCCACCCTCCCAAGCATGATGTCCCTCTCCAAGGACCCGTCCCTCCTGGCAACATGTCCAAAGTATGTCAGACGAAGCCCCAGAATTCTTGCCTCCAAGGAGTAGCTTGGTTTAATCCTCTCCAAGATGAATCTGTTTGTTTTCCTGGCAGTCCATGGTACATTCAGTACCCTTCTCCAGCACCACAGCTCAAAAGCATCCACTCTCCTTCTGTCCTCCCTAGTCATTGTCCAACTCTCTGATGCATAACAAGCGATTGCAAATACCATGGCCTGTATCAGGCGCACCTTAGTCTCCAGAGAAACACTGTTGCTCCTGAGTACCTTTGAGAGGTCCCCAACAGCAGAGTTTCCCATCGCGATACGCTTTTTGATTTCCTTCACAGCAGGGAAATTATTACTTGGCAAGTGAGTGCTTCATCCCTGAGATCTTCATTCAGGAAGATGTAATCAGGGATATTGTAGCAATTTCCAAATGTCAGAAAGGAGCATTAGGTTTCTTTTACTTTCAAAATTCCATGTTAAAATTCAGAGATTTGTTTACAAACACACATTATTATCCTCTCTTGATGACCAACAATATGTTGAGAAGTATTTAATGAAAGTTGGATAATAAATCATTCCTAAACTTGCCTGTCAAATTGTTGGACTGCAGTGGTGTGTACATTGCTGTGATACTGGAAACTATGCCCCTGGGATTTCAAATACCAGCAGGGTCACTGGTGGTGGAAAGGTTTCAGTGGAGCTGCCAGAAACTAGGAACAGAGCTTTCAGACTAAGTAGGAAGCAAGACTGGCTAGCTACTTAGAATAAGAGGGCTATAAAAACCCTAAGAATCACAGAAAACTATTGTCTGGTATGAGGCATTCAAGTTGGAAGACACACAAACTATGACTGGGAACAAGCTGCCTCCTGGACACAGTCTACCTTAACAATGTGGGTAGAGCAGAGCTTCCAGCCAACGAAGAATTGTCATTCACTAATGTTGCATGACTCAAAGGAGGAGAGGGAACTGCAAAAACGAAGATGGAATGTATGAAATACTAATCTAGGAAAATTGGAAACTGTAAAATCTAAACATCAAAAAACTAAATTACATAAAGATTAGTATTGTTAAATGAGCTGAAACAGACTGGTATTGACCATTTTGAATTGTACAGTCTATAATGCCAGGAGTGGCAGATTGAAGAACAGCATCACATTCATTGTCAAAAAGAACGTTTCAAGAACTATCCAGATACAATGCTTTCAGTAGTAATAGGATACTATCCATCTTCACATAAGGAAGAGAGAGCTCTGGTCGCTTAGTGGTAAGCAGTTTTGCTACCAACTCAAAGGCATGTGATTCAAATTCATCAGCTCCTTCACTGGAGAAAGATGGAGAGACTTCTCCAGTGCTATTTACTGGCTCTGAAAATCCACTGGAGGATCAGCTACGAGCCAGTTCTGACTCAACAGTATATTACAACAAATACAAAGACGTTCATACATTTATTCACATTTACTCACCAACTACTAAAGCCAAACATTAAGAAATTGAAGATTTCTGTCAACTTCCACAGTATGAAACTGAACAAACATCAAACCAAGATACATTAATTATATCTGATGATTGGTATGCAAAAGTTGGGAAAAATGAAGAACTGATAGTTAGAAAATACAGATAGACGTTAGAATGGACATGAAATGACAGATCTTATGTGACTAAAATCTAGTCATTGCATATGCCTTTTTAAAAAGGTATAAATGGTAAATGTATTTAAAATATTCCAACTAGAAAGCCTGCTTTTCTGGTATTATATCGGACAATGTTCTTCTGCTATCCTTAGGGTTTTCAGAGCCTGTTATTTCAGAAATAAATAGCCTGTCCTCCTTACTATTCAGTGTGGAAGCTCTGCTGAAGCCTGTGCACCAGGGTGACTCTGCTGGTATTTGAAGCACTTTAAATATCTCTCCAGAGTACTGAGAAGCAAAGATGTCAGTCTAGAGACTAAGATGCACCTGATGCAATCCATGGTATTTACAATTATTTGCTATGCATCAGAGAGCTGGATAATGACTAAAGATGACAGAAGAAGAATTGATGCCTTTGAGTTGTGGTGCTGGAGATGCATCTTAAACGTACTATGGACGGCCATTTTCAACTTACTGTGACAAAGTAGAACTTCCCCATAAGATTATCTTGGCAGTTATCTTTACATAAACAGATTGTCAAGTCCTTTTCGTCAGGGCACCTGGGTGAGTGTTGCTCCCTTGGAGGCAAAGATGGTGACGTTTCGTCATAAGTCAGAGATTCTCAAGATGGCACAGGATAGAACAGGGTTAAGATCTATTGTCCACAGGATCATTGAGTCACAGTGGCTCAACTGTATCTAGCAACAGTTGCATACCTTGGAGAGATCTACTTCAAAAACTCAAACCCTTTGCTCTCAAGTTGGAATCAATCAATAGCTAACCCTTCAGAGAGTTTCCAAGGCTGTAAATGCCCTGAGAGAAAAAAGGCCCATCTTTTCACACAGAGATGCTAGATTCAACCCAGAAGAGAGGCATCTCCTTTAGATTAACAATGCAACTCCCTAAGGACTCCTCCACCAAAGCTCCCTTGCTGTTGCTGTGTGCCATTAAGTGGGAGCCGGCCCATAGCTGACCCTCCATGGCTACGGAGCATACTGCCCATCTTTCTGTGGAGCAGCCGGTGGATTTGAACCACATGCCTTTGGGATTGCAGCACAGCTTCTTCTAGGTCACTAAGGCCACCAGAGCTCCCTTAGTTGGAGGGGTTTTGTTTGAGTTTGCTTTTGTTGGTTTAAGTTACATACCTTGAAAGTATCTACTTACTCTCTCTATATCTACTTTTATTTCTTTGGGTGTGGAAGGGGGAAGATCTTTCACTTAGCCATTTGCATCATCAGGACTCCTTTCCCGTCCTTTAGACATTCCATGTGCATGTATCTAATCTACCGTCATCCTTTCCTGATTTTTTTTCCAATGGTGGTTTATTAGAATTAAATGCCTCTTTCAAAATAATTTAACTTGTTGGCCTCACATTATATACAGCTGGTAGATAGAGCTGTAAAGCTTTCAGTTAGCAGGTGAGTACTTTACTACCACTCTGTTAGGATTTCTTTTCACATTACAAAACCAACCAACTCACTGCTGTTTTAAGTCTGTTTCCATCCTAGTGACCCTTCCTCAGGTTCCTAAGGCTATAAATGTTCATGAGAAGAGGCAGCCCAGTTATTTCCAAAGAAGCCACTGGTAGATTCAAATTGCTGGAGGTGCAGGAGCTTTGGCTTAGCAGCCAACATATAGCAGCACCCTACACAATGACACCAGTGCTTCTCCAACTTTAGAGTTTTAAGCCAGGATGACCATGAGCATCATTTGTGTAAACTCTTCAAACTTCCCCTAACTATGGTCTCCTCACAGGCTTATGGAGATTGGATGAAATGGTAAGGAGATAGATAGATAGATAGATAGATAGATAGATAGATAGATAGATAGATAGATAGATATTTTAAACTCCATAAATGATTCTGATACTCATACTTTCTTTGAAAAGCACCACATCGATGTCTCCCTCTCTTGCTTTCTATGTTTATAAACAGTAATCTACCATAACCAGTGCACTGAAATTTATGGAGATAAAATTAGAACGAAAGCAGATATCCAACAGTAGGAAGTTCGTAAATTACATATATTAGAGTGTATGGTCTGTAGTCATTAAAAATTATGTTTTAGAATAATGGCAAGAGTCAACACTTATTGAATAGGAATCATATGACAGTGACAGGCATTAGTCTAAATTCTTTTTTCTTTTAAGTCATTTAATCCTTCCACAACCCTATGAGGTAGTGGTTTTCAACCTCACACTATTGACATTTTAGGCCAGACAATTCTTCATTGGGGAGAGCTGCTTTGTGTACTATAGGATGTATAGTGGTATCCCACCAGACGCCGCTAGAAAACACACATTCACACACCAACCAAAGTCGTCTCCAGGCTTTGCTAAGTATTCTTGGGGAGACAAAATTGCCATGACAAAAGTTGTAGTATTATTTCAAATGAATAGATGATAGGTAAAATTGCAGAAAGCTTAATTATGTTACCTAAAGTTGCACAGTTAACATACAAAGGCAGGTTGATCCCCTCTTTATCCATTTCTCTCTAACAGTAGAAGAATGTTTAATGACACAGAATGACCTAGATTAAAGTTCATAAAATTTCAAAGACAAACTAAATAACTACATGCTAGCATGATCTAATTTTTAAATGAAAGCCCACATAACATATAGATAGTGAGAGGCAGGGAATACAGATAAAAAGAACATACCACAAAAATTCACTACCTTGATGTGGTGGAATGTATGTTTTGTTTTGTTTCCCTCTATGCATGCCTATGCCTCAGTATTTTCTAAAATTCTATATGGAATTTTTTTTTATAATAAAAGGAAAGGTACTTTTACATGAACTCTTAGCACTGCCCTCAGCTATTTCTGATGGCCTAATGGATAAGAAGTCACCTAAAGATAGGTACTTTGAATCTACCAGCTGCTGGTAGATGGATGGAGGGAAAAAAAGAGGTCATCTTCCATGAGATTTATAGCCACTGAACACCCACTGGATGGTTAGTTATGAGTCGGTTCAAATGTGAGACAATGAGTTTTGAGTATTTAGAATACCATATCCGTCTCCTAAGTAAATGGAAAGGTTCTCACAGCCCAAGTATCCGTGCACTGCCACTCTCCACAGCAGGCAGCCGCTGCTCCTCTGCATGGCCATGTAGAAATGTGAGGCAATCACACTCAAGACCTGCTCATCCTGCACACCACCACCACCACACACCAGGACCAATCTGCACCGTCAATGTTTAAAGCTGGTACAATGAAAAAAAGAGGTGAGAAGTAACAACTGAGCAGAGAACTGCTTTACACACATCTTCTCATCTAATACTCAACAGTTCTGTGGGGAAAGATGGTTACAGATTCAGAAACCAAGGGAGGGAGGTTGGACCTCTCCAAAGTCCCTAAAAACATAGTCAGGTGGAAGCAAGATTCCAAGCTGCTCAGAGCCTGTAGCATATCCAGGTTTATACCAGCTTCTTCCCACTTACAAAGATGTTCCAGTGACATAGTGGGGATGAGAGTAGTGAAGAGCAACACAAAAAAGCATCCCCCGGTCACCTAATCTGTCTTTTGCATGTTGCAGATGTCCTATGCATGTTAAAGATTTTAAAATAATTCTTTATCACCTTGATTTTTTTTTACACCTTTGTGGATTAAATGCTCACACGAGAGTAAACCATAGGCTATAAACCCAAGGTTGTGCCACATGCTTGTGCACACAGACACACACACAGAGTCACACAATTAGCTTGCTTTCTCTACCCATTAAAGAAGTGCTTTCTTCTATAAATTCATTGGTTATAGTCCATGAGTAGTTGCTGAGTTTTGAGAAACCTTAAAATAGGAGGGATCCCTTTCAACTTGACAGGGCAGCTCAATCTGTGTGGACGTTTCAAGTCCCATTTAGTTTTCCCTGTTCCCTTCACTGCCGGCTCCTCGCCTCTCTCCCTCCCCATCCCACATGATCGCTGTCATCTCTTAAGCTTTTCCCCAGGTCATCATTTACTTGACCCCTAATTCCCAGGGACATGTATTTGGAGGAGATAATAAATCTCCTCTTCCTTTTCAATAAATAATGATGCGGATATGATCTTAAAAGCAGATTCAGACCTCCACCAGGATGTGCCCTTGGGGAGCCCATGAAGGAATGCTTCTATTTCCTGTCAGTTCCACGTGTTTGCTCCTGGAACTTGCGTCCTTCGGAACAGTGTGCTCTGGAGTGGGGACCTTAGCAGAGGAGCCGCGGAGAAGCTCCTCTGTGGAGCGGGCTTCCCTTCAGCAGCTGAAGAGGCGTGCAGATGTTCCCGAAAGGCTTCCATTAACTTAATCTTCCTCACAAGAGAACACTTCAGCTGCCAAGAGCTCAGAAGTGTCACTTGGGATTTGGAAGCCATTTTGTTCACTGCCACAGGCTGATGTTTTCTGAAGGAAACTGCAGCCCTGGAAATGAGGTTTAAAGATCAACTCAAAGTGGATTTAGCAGACAAAAACACTGCGTCAAATGGGGATGACTTTCCCCACCACCACCACCACCTTATGCTGTTAAAACAAAAGAACAGTGGTTCAAACCCACCAGTCACTCTAAAAATTACAACTTTGGAAATCTTAAAGGACTGTTCTTCTCTATCTACTCTGATGGCGTTTCTTTTTTCTCCTTGTAAACTTATAAAGTACAACATTCGGTCCAAGGTATAATG
The DNA here is from genome assembly GCF_000299155.1 of Elephantulus edwardii. Classification (NCBI taxonomy): domain Eukaryota; kingdom Metazoa; phylum Chordata; class Mammalia; order Macroscelidea; family Macroscelididae; genus Elephantulus; species Elephantulus edwardii. The sequence goes on from NW_006399973.1 coordinate 1,431,440, forward strand.
GGGACTTCCTCTTTTTTCTGTGGAGCTCTGGTGGCAGCCTCCATAATAAGTTGTGCTGGTAACCAAAGGTTGCCTCTCTAGCAGCTTGACTTCACCAGCAGCAACCTCCCTCTGTGCAATACCTAGCTGTGCAAACCCCACGGAGGGTCAGTTCAGACTATGAGACCATTCAGACTATATGACAATGAACTTTGAATCCTCTTTTACCTATTATTGTTGTATAACTGACCTATAGTTGACACTCCAGCGGATTATCAGAAGCAATAAATTACACAGAAAAATACTGCTCATTCTTCTCCTAAGGAGCCACTGGTGGATTCGAACCATGTGCTTTTGAGATTGCAGTGCAGCTTCTTACCACTAGGCCACAAGCACTCAGCTCAGCTATTCTCTATAACTTGACAGAAAAACTGTTGCACCATTCAGTAAAATGCTTTGAAAAAGAAATCGTAAAAATCATCATTTTTTTAAAAAAAGCTTTTAAAAATCCACAAGTTTTATTTTTATTTTTATTTATTTTTCACAATGCTATTTTAGCAAAAAAGTAACACGACATTACTATAACAATCATCACAAACCAAAATTTCCTATCAGTTCCTTGTTGTTGTTGATAGTCTAGTTGAGCAGGACTCATAGCAACCCCATGCACAAAAGGCCTGAAGCCCTTCCGCAACCATCACTATTTATCAAAGTTCAGAGAGTTTCCAGAAGCATGCAGTATAGAAAGTGGATGCCATTCCTGCTTCAAAACCTGTCTTTAACTGAAGCGCCACCAAACACTGCCCACCGTTATGGCATTTGACACCCCAATGGCACAAGGTTCAGCGCTATAGCAACCTCAGGTTACCTCAGTACAGCACATTCACAGAAGAGTACTGTCCCACATAGAATAATGTTCCTCCAAAATATAATAATAACAACCGACTTTTAAATACAACAGCCTTCCCCAAGGTCTTGTTGACTCTAAACATCTAATAAAATTAATGTAGTTTTTTAAATCCAAATTACTCATGGCCAATTTTATATCTGGTTTATATATCCAAAAATGTTTCAAGATAAAACAAGTACGTTTGAGATCATTTTCCCTCTCTCTTTTGGAGAAAGAAGTATTCTTTGGAAATATAGGAAGGTAAGTAATTGAGGATGAGAGGACAGTGTGGGGTGGCGTCGCATAGGGAACTGCCTGCCACACTGTGTTGGAGGACAGAAGTGGAGGGCATTTGTGTCTACTCGGTTCTCACACAGAAGGAAATGCAGTTTCCAGATCCAGAACCTGGTCATTAGCCTCCCTTACAATCTCTTCACCACTTCAACCTTCTCAGTGATACATCTTTGGATATTGCCCCACTTAATTAGAAAATTAGCTGATGTTTCTAAGGATGGCACCTGTTTAGGGCCCATCCATACAAGTTAGAATTCGTTCCCAATGTACGCATGTTCCTTCCCACACTATCCATACTTACTTTGCTGAGAGATTCAGCCAGCAAGCCCACTCAAGAGGACAAGAGGTTTATTTTCATCTTTCTACAAACAAGTTCCTGACTACCAGGAAATTATTCCAGGCACTAACTGACCATCTCTTACTTCAGAGATCCCCGTCTGTGCCTGCTGTTAGGGTTCAACTTCCCCTGTGATCAGTTTCCCCCAAATGGGGTTCTTATTCTTCCTTCCTTCAGGTCCTCTGCTGTTGGCTACACAGCCATTTGGTAGTAAAAATGCTGCATGAAATCTGCTCACCTTTTTGCTCTGCTTTCTCTTTCAGCTTCAACAAAGATCCCACAGTTAAATAAGCCTCACCTCAAAGTGACCCTATAGAACTGCCCCATTGAGTTTCTAAGACTGTTATCTGTATGGAAGTAGATGCCCGTTTCTTTCTAAACAAAAATATTGCTAAGAGATCTGAACCCCTGAGGTTTTGGTTAGCAACTAAGTGCTTAATCATTGTGTTACCAGGGCTCCAAAGTCCCACAGTATCCCTGGCCCACCCATGCGCTCCTAAATACTTGAAGACTTACACAGAGGGCTCTAGTCCCGATACTTAGCTCCACACCGCTACCTCCAAAACAACATCCATCCCTCATCTCTGTCTAACTGATCTTTTGACCTCTTCACTTGTCTCCGTGGTCTTGACTTTCCCTTGTCTCATCTAACTAATCTGACTGAGGCTTCCTCCATCAGAGTACTGAGGAGGAACTACCAGCTCTAATCCTCAGATCCCACAAAGCAGGGAGAAGAGAGTAGGAGAGAGAGGACCCACTAATCATACTCCAAGCCCTGTGGCCAAGTACAGAGCACTGCAAATAAAACCAGAATTCAGAGGAGAAATTAATACAAAAAATTGTAAATGATTACTAAAGTGACTCCTAAAACTTTTATACATTCCAAAGAATTCAGTAGTAACTTTTTCACTAATATTTCATGGTAGCAGTAGTCTATCATGGAATGATATATTGCATTGGGAAAATCTGCTATCAAAGACTCTGCAGAGTGTTAAAGAACAAGGATGTAATTTTAAAGACTAAGTTGTGATCTAAGCCCTGGTATTTTTTTTAACTGTTTCCTATGTGTCTGAAAGTCAAATTCACATGGCTCCCATCCAGATACTTTGCTCCATGCCCCAACTTCCAAACTACATTGAACCAGCTGTTAAGAAGCTATCAGTCCTAATCTCCAGATCCGACAAAAAAGGGAGAATAAACCTAAGAATGAAAGAATAATCAATGTCTTTGAGTTGTGGTGTTGGTGAAGAATACTGAATAGCCCGTGGCCTGTCCAAAGAACAAACAAGTCTGATTTGGAAGAAGAACAACCAGAGTGCTCTTCAGAGGTTAGGATGGTGAAATTTTGTCTCACTTATTTTGGGTATGTTATAAAGAGGGGTTAGTGCATAGAAAAAGACAGCATACTGGGAAAGGTAGAAGGTCAGAGAAAGAGAGGAAGATTCTCAACAAGATGGACTGACACAGTGGCTATAATAACAGGCTGGAGGATGTCAGAGATGGTGAGGATAGGGCAAGGGTCAGATCTGTTACTCACAAGGTCCTTATCAGTTGTAGTTGATTCAGTGGTACCTCACAACAACAATCCTATTCCCTAGAATTTTTCCTTCCAGAATAATGTCATATTGTGAACAAACACAGACACATATATTTTTCACATCAACTAACTTATTTAGTAGAGACAAGTTCTGAAGCCAATAAGAAGGCTCCTCACAGAACCCTACTGCTGTCAAATCATTAGCTTTACTTTTTCCTTTTCTTGCTTTCAAAAGCCACATATAATAAACTACATGTGTCCATAAATTGCAATCCTTTAATAGAGCAAAGGAAATTAAATGCAATTGATTGAATCAGAGGAAGCGAAGGGGAGAGGGAGATGTGGCAGCATGTGCCCACATATTAGACACTTAGGGGTCAGCAACATCTGTATCACCCAAGTGAATGAAAATTACCCCTTTCAACACATCCTAAACATGGCCCTTCTTCCTTGTTCATGTTTTCTACCTCCTCTCATTTTTCTCTTTCACCCAAAACAAAGGAATACTCTGGATATAAAGCTATCAGTCTACAAGGTAAAATATCTAATTAACTTGGGATAGACTTGTCAGTTGCTAATCATTAACCTCTGAGAGAGAGCGTGGTGGTAAGAAGTTGTGCTGTCAACCCAAAGGGACGTGATTCTAATCTAGCAGCTGTTATACAAGAGAAAGATGAGTAATCTCCTTCTGTGCGATTTACTTACTCTGGAAAACTACTTCTGTGTGTTGGTTCCAACTTTACAAGTACACAATAACAATCATTGGCATAAAGAAGAGAGTCTAACAGGCTTACTCTGGACACCTCCATCACCAAGGCTGCTTCCCTGGGCCAATCTGTGACCAGAAAGTAAGCAGGAAATGAGTATGTGTAAGAATGAAAACTGCATCTATGTGTATGTGCACGTGCATTGTTCTTGGTGTGTGGCTGTATATTTGTCTTAAAAAAAATCATTGCGATTAAGTCAGAGCTAACTTAAAGGTGACCCTGCATTGGTTTTCCAAGGGTGTAAATTACACAAAGGAGATTGTCCATCTTTCTCCCATGTAACCGCTGGTGAATTTAAATCACCAGAGAGGCTAGGCCTTTAAGTTAGAGGTGTAACTCCTACTTGTATATATGGAGGGATCTGATTAAATACTGTATTTTTAACAAATAATGCACATGTTACATATTTTTGAAAACCAAAAAAACCTCTATACAATATTTTCATAAGCATGTTATACCAATATTTTTAGATGTTGTTGACTTAAATATCAAGTATTTTTAAACATACAACAGATTTAATGTTACTAGGATAAAATACTTTCATACAAGCTTTATTAAAGATAGATATTTTTCTAAACAAGTACCATCAATGGTAAAGTGAAGAGTCATGATGGAAATGAGACATCATGTTAAAACCAGAGTATAAATGTGTGAAGAGCTACAAATCAACAAGCAAGAAATCATGCTAGGCCTAAAACTACAAAAAACAGACACTGTTCAAAAGGCATGATCAGAAGTAACATTTTCAGACAATTGAATGTGGATGAATAAGGCCAAAATCTATTACTCGAAATGTCACAAGAAACGCATATGGTATGTATGGGAACATTATGACAGAATTTTCTTACATAAGAGTCGCAAGCGACTTGACGGCACATAACAACAACAACAACAATTTCTTATTTCCACCCTTACACAGACGTGTATATTATTTGCATTGGTACACCCTTTGTAAAAAAAAAAAAAAAAAGACAAGTATCTTTGTGTGAGGAGAATGTGTGACAAGCACATAAGTATGTAAGCCTATGATCATTTGTCAAAAGAAGTATCACTGTGGCATGAGTTCAAAGGATATGCAGATAATAAGATTGGGGTGTGGATTCCCAAATAGTTGGTGTGGTGCACAGCAGGACTAAGACCAGCAAAGGGAATATCCCCTCCTCTTGAACTTGTGTCCAGGACATTGTCAGATGCATCAAGAACTGGAAAAGATCAGGAAGGATCTCCAGCCTGAGAAAGGTTGAGCAAAGGTTCAGGCAAATTGAGAAAAAGGCTACATGAAAAATTAGGGTCAGGAGAATAACCCTCATGACCACCGGCTAAAGCACAAATACATAATAAGTGAGAGACAAGAGGGCACACCAGAGCCAGAAACAAGTCCCTTAACACACAAGTACAGTGGATCCTACAGGGACAGCACAAAGATGTGAAAACGGATCCTAACCCACCCCTCGGAGCTGAGAATCCAGAATCTATCAGTCAGCCTGTTTCAGTCGCAGTCTCTCCACCCAGAAAGCATGCATGATTAAAAAGACCTCCTGATTGGAAGGCATTTTGGCATTTCCTCAAAAGCTGAACATAGAAGCTCCGTAGGACCCAGCTATTTCCTTTTGCTAGGAAGATACTCCAAAGAAATTAGAATTAAGATACAAACAGAGATTTGTACACCAAAGTTCATAGCAGCATTATTCACCATCGCAAGAACATGGAAACAGCCCAAATGCCAACCACAACCTAATGGACTGAGAAAGTGTGCTACATTCATACAATGGAATACTATGTAGCACTCAAGAGTAACAATTTTGAAAAATACTACATAACCTGGGAGAGACTGGAGAGCTTTATGCTGAGTGAACTGACTCCAATTGACAAGAATAAATACTACAGACGACCATTATTGTAAAAATAGAAGGATAACTAGTAAAATGTGTATAGGGGCTTACGAGGAGAAGGGATGGGAGTGGACGGGTAATGAAAGAGAGGGGAAATCACAGGGTCACACAATTTGGTGGGTGGAGGGAGGGGGAAAAAGAAATGGGGAAGATCCAATGGGGACCAGGAAAGATGGGGGTAATGACGGATGGGCGTTATCCTATGGTGATCAGTTTTATAAAACACAATATATTGAAATGATTGTATGAAACATAGTATCAGTGAAGAATAGTGTGTGAGGGAAATCCACATTTACAAAAATGTTATAAAATAATTTAAAAAATATTATATGGTGAATACCTGAAAAAAAAAACAACTTATGAACAAGAAAAGAATTTTAAATCAACTTTAAAATTAAATAAAGGAAATTCTTTTTCCAAACTGTGCTACTAGCAATTTTAATCTTTAAAAATTCTAGGGCAAAAAAGTAAATTGGCTCATGACTGTATTTATTATAATGCCTGTGATGATATTGTTAGTAAAAGCACCAGGGTTGTATTTGCTCTTCATACCTATTCAATCTATATACGGAGCAAATTGTCCCAGCAGCTGGACTCTATAAAGAGAAGTGTGGCATCAGGATTGGAGGGAAAGTCATCAATAATCTGTGTTATGCAGATGACACAACCTAGCTTACTGAAAGTAAGGAGGACTTGAAACACTTGTTGCAGAAGTTCAAGGAATGCAGCCTTCGTATGGATTGTATCTCTGTCAACAAAACATTCTTACCATTGGACTAATAGGCAGAGTCATGATGGATGGAGAGGAGATTGAAACTGTCAATAGCTTCATCTTGCTTGCATCCACAATTAACACCCTTGGTACCAGCAATCAGGAAATAAGGAAATACATTGCAGGGGGGAAATCTACAGTTAGGGATCTCTCCAAATTATTGAGGAGTAATTCTGTCAGTTTAGGATTAAGGTGCACCTGATTCAGGCCATAATTGTTCTGATTGCTTGCTATTTATCTGAGAGCTGGACAATGAATAAGGATGACAGAAAAAGGATTGACACCTTTGAGCTGTGGTTTTAGAGAACAAGACCGAACATCCCATGGATAGCCAAAAGAACAGATATGTCTTGGAGAGGATGCAGCTGGAGTGTTCTTTGGAGGCAAGAATGATGAGTCTACATCTTACATACTTTTCCTAGGAGGGGTTATTCCTTGGAAAAGAACATGATGCTGGAAAGGGTGGAGGGTTGGCAAAGGAGAGGAAGACCTTCACGGTGACTACTGCAATGGGCTCTTGTGTATCAGGAAGTGAGGATGGTGCAGGATAGAACAGGGTTCAGATCTTTTGCTCATAGCGTCACTATGAGTCATACTCGACTCAATGGCAGCTAAAAACAACAACCACAAGTAATACATAGTGAAATGTAAACATTCTGCAAAGTTCTCTGTCATTTCAGTCTGTATCTTAAATGTCCTTAGATGCCCAGGATCAAATGCACAAGACCATCTACAGCAACTGAACACAACAGTTCAAAGAGTTAAGAAAGGGAGTGGGGTAGAGAATATAATAAAAATTTTTAAATTATTATCATTATCATAATTACTGAAAAAAGATTCTCCCATCAAAATAAAAATTGAGGTCACATACAACCACAAATAGAAGAAGTCAAAGCCAAGAGAATAGTTTGGGTAATGCAGAGAAGATTAAATAGCCTAACACAGAGTGCTGCCTATGAAATAGTGATAGTCAGGAAATTGGGAGGAGGAACAGATGTAGGACAAGACACTAGAGAGACACAGCCCATCACAAAGAGCCTTGGGTGCTAAATCAGGAACTTGACCTCCATCCATGAATGCTATCTTGGGAAAGAAGAGGCAATTGGAACATTTAAATAGGACAGGTGACTGAACACAATTTGCATTGCAGAAAATTCACTCTGGTCGAGATGCAGAGGTTGCATTGCGGTCAGAGAAACATGACTTGGAAAGATCACTTTATGTCTATTGGTTGCTTCAATTAAGACAATATACAGTGATGGCCTGACCCAAGAAAGTAAAGGTAGAAATGGAGAAGAATAGCCAGGGGTTAGTGTATAAACAGGGAGGAACCTCAGGGATTATGGAGGCACCTCTCAGGACTCTTGGGGCTCTAATTTGGGGCACTGTAAGGACCATGGTGTCATTTCCAGAATACAAAAATATTGCTTCCAAACAACTCAATCCTCCTAGAAATACTGTTCCTACCATTTCCTGACAATGTTCTGAGGAGTCCACCTCACTTTTCTGGTTGCTGCTTCCATCACTGTGAGGTAAAGAGAGTTAAGGCGGTATCAGATGATATATTTCGAGCTGATCTATGAGGAAGCATCCTGTTTACTCCTCCTCTGGAGTAATAAAAAAAGGAAAATGGCACCCCTGCACCCTCAATGAGTGTGAGTGTAGCTTTTAAGGAGATTTGGATTCTATTCATTATAGAGCCTCACGTGCTCTCTGAAGCAGACAATGCGACAAGTCACAGTTGAAATCCCCATAGGTCATGCGAAGGGCTTGGACTGAATTACTGAGCAAACAATAGTACAAAAGTCAAGGCAGGCTGTGAGAGAGAAGGTGCACTTATGGTCAAGAATCAATGCTCAGAGGACGGCCAGGTCAACTCAGTAAAAAGATGCACAATCTAGAGCAGTAGTAGCCCCAAGCTGCTTGAGCCCCTGCCCTTCTGCCTTAAAGCAGACTCCATACTTGACGGAAGAAACCAAATGAGCTGCTTCTGTTAGCACTGTTGTTAGATGCCATCAAGGTGAGCCCAACTCCTAGTGGCCCTATCAACAACAGGCCTACCTTCCTTACTCAGGTCCATAGAAATCCCAGCTGAATCAAACTCAGGAACCAGCACCCTCCAGGCAGAGGGTGTCCATCCACCACATGTGCAGCTGGGCACAGACTACAGTCTGAGTCCTTTTCAATTGTCAAGAAAAGCCAATGTCAGTGACCAAACAAAATGCTGTTGTCACAGGCTTCCACAACCAACAAGGAGAAATAGCTGTTAGCTAATACTAAATGGTCTAAAAAGTTCCTTGCTTTCTGGCAATGTTCTCTTCAAGTTGGATTGTTTGTACACCCCCTAGGTCTCTAAGTCCATAAAGCACGATTTTCTTGAAGATCAAGCTCCCCCTCACTTGCAAACAAGAGTGCCACTGGGATGTTGACAGTGATGGTGAGCTTTCCGTTTCTGATACACAGAACAAAAACACACTAAAAAAGCAAGCTTGTTTTATTTGAAATTATGGGGACAGAAGTTCTGTAATCTACCAAATGCTCTTAGGGCAGGAGTGGATTCTAATAAAGAATTTGGAATCTTTTACCTTTCCTCCTGAGAATTGGTTCCCTGCCCTTCATGAGTTGGATTAACCTGTCCTCTCTTACACACAACTGTAGCGATACAAACCCAGCTGTCCAGATGTGTGAATGGACACAGCGTGTCACAATCAGGAACTTCCACAGGTTCACATTTGTGACGACCTTTAACCAGCTGTACTCCTCACAAGGAAAAGGGTGGGTGCACACCTAGCAAGTTGTACGGCTAACCCAAAGGCTGCATGTCGCTGGTAGTTGAAATTCACGCATACCTCTGTGAGAGAAAGAAGAGCGTTCTCCTCTCATTACGATTTATATCCTTGTACACCTAGTGGACTGTGAGTATGAATAGAAACCAACTTAATGGAAGTTAATTTGAATTAATTTTTTTTTGTTTTCTATAAATATGGCTGCTGTAACTTTGTTTTTGTTGTTGTTATGTGCCGTCGAGTCGCTTGCAACTCATAGCGACCCTATATACAACAGCCCTAAACTCTGCTCTGTCCTGTGCCAATCTCACTGCCTCTGACACACCCTTCCCGATTACCACAGTCACTGAATCAATCCACCTCATAGAGGGCCTTCCCCTCCCGCGCCATCCCTCCACCCTCCCAAGCATGATGTCCCTCTCCAAGGACTGGTCCTTCCTTGTGACATGCCCAAAGTATGTTACACAAAGCTTCAGAATCCTTGCCTCCAAAGAGCCGCCTGGTTTAACCCTCTCTAGGAAGAATCTGTTTGTTTTCCTGGCAGTACATGGTATGTTGCTGTCTGTTTGCAGGCGGGAGCAGCAGCATCCTGGTAGTGCTAAGTGTGATGGAGATACACCACTCTGGGAGCGCTGCAGAGAGCTAAACTCAACTTTATTGGGGGTTGCAGTGCACTTATATACAGGTGAGTAAACAAGAAGACAGGACGGGGTGGGCTTGCAGATGTGGGACATGTGGTTTGGACAGGAGAACCTCTCAGCTCAGTGCAGACCACTCTCAGCTCAATGGATGCAGCAACCATCTTAGGCTTGCACTTATCCGGAGCTGGGCGATCTGCCCTGGCCAGAGGCCTCCCCCTCCTCCCTAACATTCTCCCACAGCAGTATATTCAATACTCTTCTCCAGGACCACAGCTCAAAGGCATCAATTCTCCTTCTGTCCTCCCTAGTCATTGTGCACCTCTCTGACACATAGCAAGAGATTGCAAAGACCATGGCCTGTATCAGGTACACCTTAGTCTCCAGAGTGACACAATTATTCTTCAGTACTTTAGAGAGGTCCCTAACAGCAGACTTTCCCATCACAATATGTCTTTTAATTTCCTGGCTGCTGGTGCCAAGAGTATTGACTGTGGAGCCAAGCAAACTAAAACTGTGAACAATCTCAATCTCTTCACCATCCATCCTGATGCTGCCAATTGGCCTAGTGGTGATAATCTTTGTCTTCTTGATATTAAGCCTTAATCCATACTGAAGGCTGCAGTCCTTGACCTTCTGCAGCAAGCGCTTCAGGTCCTCCTCAGTTTCAGCAAGCAGGGTTGTGTCATCTGCATAAAGCAGATTGTTGATGAGTTTTCCTACAATCCTGATGCCACACTTTTCCTCATACAGCCCAGTCTCCTGGATAATCTGTTCTGCATATAGGTTGAAAAGGTATGGAGACAGGACACATCCCTGGCATACACCTTTCCCAGTTTTGAACCATGCAGTGTTTCCCTGTTCTGTTTTGACGACTGCCTCCTGCTCTAAATATAGGTTTCACATTAGCACTTTACTTCTGGGATTCCAATTCTTCTCAGAGTTGTCCAGAGCTTGTTCTGATCCACACAGTCAAATGTTTTTGCATAATCAATGAAACACAGATAGACATTCCTCTGGTATTCCATGCTTTCAGCTAAGATCCATCTAACATTAGCTAAATATAAAATGTGGAGAATCCCCAGCTCTGGATAGAACATGAGTTCCTTATTTTTGTTTTTTCAACAAAAAAATTATATCAGACCTCTCTGTTCACATTGAACATGTTGCATGAACATCAATTCTTCTAATAACTTTATACATTATTTTCTTAAATATAGTTTTTGAAATCTCATTCTCTGGGAAAAAGAATGAATGACCTTCAAATATGCATACCAAGAGAAGAATAATCTCTTACTTTTTAAAAAATATTTTCAATCTTAACAAAATAGAAGTTAATTTACCAGCCCCAGATTCAGTATTCATTCACCTCAAATCTGTGCTGAACATTTAAAGGCATTTTGAGGTGAGTTTGCCAGGATACCGGTAACCTCACCCACTGCTCAAAGGAGTCCACATTTCCACAATCCTTTCCAGAAGCAGATAAAATAATAAATATATTCTCAAAATGTCCTAATGATTTGACCCAGAAATATCCTTGCTGGCAACCTGTCCAAAGAAAATAATTTAAAGGAACAAAAATACTATATGTAAGATATAGCCACTATAATGTTATCAGTAGTACTTAAAAGTGAAATGCTATGTTAAATCTCTACCATCTGAAAATTATAATTTAGACACATCAAATCCACATAATATTAATCAATCATTAAAATTGTAATTTTGATTACTACACTGTAAAGAAGGAAACACATGATATTGCTACATGAGAACCTAAATAAAAATATATGAATATTAGACAAGGGCTGAAAGGCACATCTCACAATGAAAGCAATTGTTGAATTTATATGTCTATATAATTTTAAAGATTTACTCTAAAGAAATCACACACTCACTTAGTACAGCTTCTAAGCACTTCTTCTATTTCAAGAAGGAAGGAAGGAAGGAAGGAAGGAAGGAAGGAAGGAAGGAAGGAAGGAAGGAAAGGGAAATAACCTAAACAGTCAATAATTGAGGATTAGATGAACAAATAATATATTCAGTGCCATTAAGTCAATGCCAACTCATCTCAATCCTATAAAATAAAATTCTACCATAGGACTTACCCCATAGGTTTTACCCCATAGGATTTACCCATAGGGTTTACCCCATAGGGTTTCCAAGGCTGTAAATCTTCATAAGAGGGGACTGTTTCACCTTTTCCCATTGCATAGCTGGTGGATTCGAAATACCAATTTCTTACTCTTTTTTTCTCTCCTTTTTTAAAATTAATTTTAATGGAAGTTTACAGAGATTTAGGGTTTCCATTCATTCATTGTTGCACTTTTCTCCCTGCCCACCCTCTCCCCACGCCCCCCAATTCGCTCTTCACTTTGAAAAGTAAAAGAAAAAATCTTTCATTGTTATACAATCCCCCTTCCCCCCACCCCCAGTCCACTCTACTATGCAGTTCTTATTCTGGACTCTTGTCATGAAAAGAATACCTAATCATATATCCCCTTTTTAATTTTCCTCCTTCATCTGTTTCAATGCAGTATACATTATTTATCCCCTCTTTCTCAGCCTTTCCTCAACCCCGCTGTCAGTCCTGTTTTACAACAGTGGCACCAGGCAGTATTTGTCCTTTTGTGACTGAGATATTTCACTCAGCATAATGTCCTCCAGGGTCCCCCATTTTGAATAATATTTCATGAGTTCCTTGTTTTTCAATGCTGCATAGTATTCCATTGTACAAATATACCACAGCTTCTCTATCCATTCATTTGTTGATGGGCACTTAGGTTGTTTCCAGCTCTTTGCTATTGTGAACAAAGCCACAATAAACATGGGTGTGCATATATCTGCTTGGATGTCAGTTATGGTCTCTTTGGCGTATATTTCCAGTAGTGGAATTGCTGGGTCAAATGGTATCTCTATTTGCAACTTTTTGAGAAAGCTCCATACAGCCTTCCATAGTGGTCACACCATTTTACACTCCCACCAACAATGAATAAGTGTTCCAGTTTCTCTGCAACCTCGCCAGCATTTAATGTTTGCTATTCTGTTAAATTTTGCTATTCTGACTGGGATGAATAGTTTTTCTCTACTTGTTACACAAGTAGACTGGCTCATCTTCCTCCTGCAGAGTAATCAGTGGGTTCAAACTAACACATTGACTTGTCTGGTGAGCATCTCAGCTCTTAACCTGATGTACCCCTTAATCCAAGTCTCCTTAAGCATTTAAGGTGGTGGTTGTTATTGTTGTGTACTACAGAGTCAGAATGGACCCGCAGATGACCTACAGTGGATTTTCAGTGGCACTAAATCACATGTGTCAGCCTTGTCCTTCTGGGAAACGTAGGTGTACCTGCGTTGTGCAGGGGTCAGCTGAGTCACTGCCTCATGCACACGCTTTTCCTCCCTTACCGCATCCTACCTCCCTACAAGAAACTGTGGCTGACTCTGAGAAGAATGGAAATCCCAGAACAATTGATGGTACTTATGTGATACCTATACTTGGACCAGGAGGCAGTCATCAGAACAGAGCAAGTAAGCACTGAATGGTTCAAAATTGGGAAGGGTGTACGCTAGGGATGTGTCCTAGCTCAATACTTTTTCAATCTATAGGCAAAACAGATTGTCCAGGAGGCTGGGCCCTATGAGGAGGAATGTGGTGTGGCTTCAGGATTGGAGGAACACTCATCAACAATCTGTGTTATGCAGATGACACAACTCTGTTTACTGAAACTGAGGAGGACCTGAAGCTCTTGCTGCAAGAGGTCAAGGACTACAGCCTTCAATATAGATTGAAGCGCAATGTCAAGAAAACAAAGATTCTCACCACTGGGTGACAGGCAGCATCATGATAGACGGTGAAGAGACTGAGATTGCTAACAGCTTTACTTTGCTTAGCTCCACAATCAATACTTTTGGTACCAGCAGCCAAGAAATTAAAAGACTAATTGCATTTGAAAAATCTGTTGTCAGGAACCTTTCTAAAGTACTGAAGAGCAATGGTGTCACTCTGGAGACTAAGGTGCACCTGATATAGGCTATAATCTTTTCAAGTTCTTGCTATGCATCAGAAAGCTGGACAATGGCTAGGGATGATAGGAGGAGAATTAATGCCTTTGAGCTGTGGTTCTGGAGAAGAGTATTGAATATACCATGGACTGCTAGGAGAACAAACATGTTTGTCCTAGAGAGGGTGAGACCAGGCTGCTCCTTGGAGGCAAGGATTCTGAAGCTTCATCTGACATACTTTGGACATATTGCAAGGAGGGACGAGTCCTTGGAGAGGGACTTTTGGGAGGTTAGAGGGACAGCGCAGGAGAGGAAAATCCTCAATGAGATAGACTGATTCAGTGACTGGGGTAATGGAAGTAGGGGTGTCAGAGATAATAAGATTGGTACTGGATAAAGCTGGGTTGAGGGCTGTTGTACATAGGGTCACTATGAGTTGTAGCCAGCTCAACAGCACATAACAATAACAACAACAAATCACATGAGAGCAGATTGTCCTTCTTTCTCCTGCAGAGCAACTGGTAGATTCCAACTGTGTGCCTTTGGGTTATGAGTGTAATTCCTTACCACTAAGCAACCAGAGCTCCCTTAAGCATTTAATAGAGCCTAAGAAATTTGCAAACAAAAATCTTTGACTCTTAATAAACAATTGTCTCCAAAACATGTCATTTCCTAAAGTCAGATTAGTATCCTGTACCTATTCTAATGAGAAAACTTTATCTTGTGATAATACGTACTCTCAAATTTTATTAAAATGAGAAAGACTTTTAGTGTCATGGAAACTGTTCTCAACAATGAGCGTTATTGACTAACAACTGCCTAATATTTTCTTGACCAGGAAAAGGATGGTGAAGGGTTGTCTGTTTTGTCAAGAGGTTAAAATTCCCTAAGGGTTCCCACAAAGTTTGTTGTGGTGCCATGGTTAAGGCATTTGTTATCAATCAAAAAGGTGGCCTTTAACCACCTTCCTAAAATTAGCAATCAAGTGCTTTCACCTACAGTGTCACCAGGCTCCTTAAAGAAATAACAGAATTCTTTAAATGGAATAATAATAAATGGTCCCTAAAATTATGGTGTAGAAGAACGATGTCATAGGGAAATGTTCCTGATACATTAAAAGAATACACTTTAAATTTGTTTTAATGGTTGGGTCTGCTTTTGTAAAAATGTAATTTTTTTGACATTTTTGTTCTTTGATTTTTTTTTTCTTCTATATTGTAAACATTACTTGAAATGGCAAAGGTGCCACTAGACCAGAGCCTGGCAATTTAAGAGTAAAAAAGAACCCACAGAAACTCAGAGTTAGTAATTAAAGCTATAAAGCTCTTAAAATGTTAATAACATTTAATTGGGCCATGATTTCTTAGCAATCACACTGGAAACACAAGCAAAACACACACTCACATACACACACAGAACATTTTATAAAATGTGTGCTTCAAAGTACAACGTCAAGGAAGTGCAAACACAATTAATTTATGGACTGAGAGAAAATATTTGCAAATGTTCTATTTGAGAAGAGTATGTTATCTGGAATACAGGAAAACCTTTTACAATTCAATGACAAAAATATAATAAATTTTTAAAATGACATACACAAATGGTCAACGTTAAAAGACGCTGAACATCATCAGTCATCAGAAAAATAGAAATTTAAGCCTCAATAAGATACCAATTCACACAAACCAGAATGACAATAATAAAAAAGATAATAATAGGTATTAACTAGGACATGGAAAAATTAAAATGCTTTTAATAATGGGAATGTCAAAAGATATAACTACTTTTGCTATGAGTCAGAGGTAACTAAACAGCACAAGACAACAACAACAACAACA
>NW_006399973.1:1447760-1470126 GCF_000299155.1 Elephantulus edwardii
ACAAACATTCCACAATGACCCTCCACCAGCTGTTCCATGGGAGAAAGATGGACAATCTTCTCTAATGCAGTTTACTGCCTCTGAAAGTCCACTAGAGGGTCAGATATGAGTTGGTCCCAACTCAATAGTACCTAACAACAAAGACAGTATTATTCATACTGGCCAAAGAACTGAAACAATGCAAATGTTTAGCAATGGGTAAATGTATATAAAAAAGATGGTATAAACATACAATGAAATATTACTCAACAACAAAAAGGAATAACTTCCCGATTGATTCTACAACAGGGATAAACCTTGAAAAGGCACATTCAGTGAGGGGTGTGGGGGTACAAATGGTCACACTTATTATATAGTTCCAAAAGACTCTATTCCAGATAGAAAGGATGGATATTAGTTGTTGCCAAAGGGTCAGACAGGAGAGTTTAGAGAATGAATGTTTGGGGTGATGAAAATGTTCTATGGTTAAAATGTATGCACAGACTTGTGCATAGACTAAAAACCTCTGACTTCTGCACTTTTTTTAAGGTGATTTTTTCCCCCCACTATGAAAATCATACCTCAATTTAAAAAGGATTCTTAAATATATATGTAAGAGTAAACTGTGACAAACTGATATCTTTAGGTCACCTTGGACCAAATAGTGAGTGGATCCTTAGACTCAGCCCAGAAATTTCATCCCCCACCCCACAAGAAATTCACAAGAAAAACATTCAGATGATGTCAGCAGATAGTGAGCAGAACACGAACTACACACAGTGATGTTTATACGGAGATTTCAGCTGCTGCTGGTGATTTAGAGGGAAAAACCGTGTTGACTTATTGAAGACAGTGACCACAATCTGTAAATATTAGGGATAAATATTGGCTAAGCTAGTCAAAGATATGGATATGGATCCAAATTGTTGTTGTTGTTATGTACCGTTGGGTCAACTGCATCTTGAAGCAACCCTATGAACAACACCTCTGAATTGTGCCCTATCTTGAGCTAATCTCACTGGCTCTAATACTCCTGGCCCCAAATTGCCACAATCACTGGGTCAATCCATCTTATCCAAAGTCTTCCTCTCCTGTGCTAACCCTCCACTCTCTCAAGCATGCTGCCCCTCCTCCAAGGACTGGTGCCTCCTGGCAACAAGCCTAAAGTATGTATGTGAGACAGAGCTTCAAAGTCCTTGCCTCCAAGGAGCAACCTGGTTTTAGTTTCTCCAGGACAGACCTGTTTGTTCTTTTGGCAGTCCATGAAAGGTTCAATACTCTTCTCCAGCACTACAAATCAAAGCCATTCATTCTTTTTCTGTCATTCTTAGCCATTGTCCAGCTCTCAGATGCATAGCAAATTTGCCTTATTTTTATTATTGTTGATATAAATTTGTTTGAGTTATCATTTGAGAATTAAGTATAGCAGTTACTTCCCTACTTAGTCTCTCTGGTTACTTAACCCACCAGATTACTTTGTTCATATACTCTACCCTCTGTCTCTACTTTGTACTAAAGTTCACTTCTATTATACAAATAAAGAGTATGGAGAAACTTTTCTCAGCGGATCTGAAATTGAGCTGTACACAATCAAGTACAAAATCAAGATCTGAAGTTACTACGTATTGTTCTTAGTTCCATCTATTCTTTGAGATCTCCACTCTAAAGCCTCTACTGGTGCAAACATCCTCAACTAAGGTGAGGGAACACGGTCTGCTTTTCTCTAAACTTCTAACACTTTTGTCTTCCATTTAAATCAGAACTGACTCCAGGGAATAAAGTTTTTTGTTTTCTAGAAAGTCTTCTAAGCAATTACAATGCAATTACAATGAAGGGGATCAGGACACAGAAGTGTCAGAAGTGGTGAAAAACACCTTACAAATCTAACCTCCCAAACAAGTCAAGATCCATGTCCCAAAAGCCTATTCTCACCCACAGCAACTCAATTAGCTCAAACTAATTTGCATCCCTTCTTTTATAGGAAAGAAGCAATATGTAGAATAAATCTATTCTTCTTGTTATTAGGTATCATCAAGTCAACTACTACTCACAATGACCTTACGAATAACAGACTGAAAACTGACCCTATCCTTCACCATTCTTATAATCTCCACCATGCTCAAGCACGTCCAATGCTAGTCACTGTGTCCATGCATCTCCTTGGGTATTATTGTCATGACAGGAGTCCAGAATGAAGGCTGCATAGTGAAGTGGACTTGAGGGGAGAGATTGTATAACAATGAAAGAATTTTTCTTTTACTTTTCAAAGAGAAGAGTGAACTGGGGCTAGGGGGGTAGGCAGGGAGAAAAGTGCAGCAATGCATGAATGGAAATCCAAAGTCACTGTAAACTTTCACTAAAATTAATAGTAACAATAAAAAAGCAAGCCTTCCTCTCTTCCACTGATGCTCTACTTTTCTAAACAGTAAGTCATGTTGCAAAGACCAGCATCTTCTGACAATATACCCAAAGTATGTAAGATAAACGTTCATCGTCCTTGCTTCCAAGGAACACCCTGGTGGCACTTGGTCCAAGATAAATTGTTTTTCTTTTGGCAGTCCATGAGATATTCAATACTCTTCATCAATACAACTCAAAGACATCAATCTACTTTTGGACTTCCTTATTAATTGTTCAAATTTCATACCCATATGAAACAATGGAAAATACCATGACTTGTGTCAGGTGCACCTTATTCTTTAAATTGATATTCTTGCTCTCTAACTTTTCCAAGAAGCCCTTTACAGCAGATTCCATCCAATGCAGTGTATCTTTGGGGTTTTTTGACTGCTGCTATCATGGGTATTGATTGTGGATCCGAGTAAAATGAAATCATTAACAACTTCAATCTTTTCTCCATCTATCATATGATGCTGCCTATTGGTCCAGTTGAGAGGACTTTTGTTGTCTTGATGTTGAGCTGTAATCCATATTTATCTTCTTCAATAAGCACTTCAAGTTTTCTTCACTTCCTGCCAGCAAGATTGTGACATGTGCATAATGTAGATTGTTCATGAGTCTCCCATCAATCCTGATGCCAAATCTTTCTTCATATAGTCTATTCCTAGTCCACATAAACCAGGTTTAGACCAATGTAGAGTAAAACCAGGACCGAAAACAAAGAGACGTGAAATTCTACCATATGACTGTGTTTCCCAGCCTGTGTGACTTGGCGCAAGACTCTTAAATTCTTAGCTGCTAAATAACAAATGATGAATACTGATTTCACATCAGCATTGCCATGTGAAATGCTTTAACATATACCATAAAGCAAAACGCAGAACTTTTTTTTCTTTCTTTCTCTTTTTTTTTCCTTTCAGAGAGGCATTCATCCAAGTCTGCAATTTTACACTCTGGCAAAAGTAGGTGATAATGCTTTCTCCACATTTCCTACTCCATCTTTGCAAATGGTGAGATTGGAACCTTCTTCTTCTTTGCCTCTTTCATACATTTCCTGAAGTAGTATCTGCTCAACCCCTACCAACAGTAGTATTTTGCTTAATATTACTCATAAAGAACACTGTTACAGTTAGGCCCTGGACTGAGTTCATTTAGCTGAGTTCTCAGCATGCCCTAGGCAACATGTATAGGACATGCCGTATGGGGTCTCACTGTACCCAAAAACCAAACCGTCTGCCGCCTAGTATATTCCAACTCACTGCAACTGCTTAGGACAGAATTGAATTGCTCATAGGTTGTAAATTGTTATAAAAGTAGACAGTCACATATTCTCCCACCAAGCTGTCAGTAGGTTCAAACCACTCACCTTTTAGTTTGCAGCCAAATGGTTTAAATAAACACTGTATCACCAGGGCTTCTTGAAATTGGTGTACTCATTTATAAACGAGAAGAAGTTTTTATAAAAACTCAAGATGCCAAAGGCTCCACCTCTCTTAATCTTTTCTATCCAGGCTAGCCTGTTGTGAGTTCTTCAAACTCAGAAGACCTCAGAAGTAAGTGCTGAATACTTTAGGTAAAAAAGGTATCTTGTTTGCCATGAAAAATGGGTTTGGCAGCACCTCAACCATTATAAGTCAATCAGGAATCACCTGGCCAAATTAACAGCAATATAAACAGTTTTGTTGATTTAGCAAGACAGTCTTTCTCTGTGTTTCTTTGGAGGGGGGAAGGGTTTGTTTTTTTTTTCTTAAGCCATCATTCCCTGACTCATCTGCCAATGCCAGCTTGTTCACAGAAGGGTAAACAAAAGTAGCCACTTATTTCACAAGGGATTAGTTCCTTGAGACGCCAAGGTCCTGTTGCTCTGGAACAAAATCAAGGGCCAAGCAAATGGCAGAAAAGGCCCCACTTCACATGAGTGTGGTCACATGATGACACTTCACAGCTGAGAAGCTTGAGGCTTGAGGCCTGGCCTGGAGAGCGGCTGAGAGAGGGGAAATGGCATTAGGACCGTCTCACAGTCTCAAGGGTAAAAAGTACAGAGAGAAAAGCCAGAAAGGCTTTGATGACTGCTACCAGGAGCGTTGGTGACATCATGACTAAAGCTCTGTCATGTCTAGTGTCATATTTTAAAAGAAACTTAAAACCAATGTCTTGCTTGAATGGCAATCATCCCTTAAAGGCAACTTCAGGGAGCTTGGTGGCTTAGGGATAGGGCACTGAGCAGCTCAGAAAAAGGCTTGTCATTTTAATCCACCAACTGTTTGACAGCAGAAAGATTGGCAACCCCCTCATGTGCAATTTACTGCCTCTAAAAACCTGCAGGAGAGTCAGCTGTGAGTCAGTTCCAACTCTACAGCACATAACAACAAAAGGCACCTTCAAGAGACACTACCCCAAGTCCTTACTCTGAGACTAGATATACCCAAATGCCTTCAAAGCCCAGGCTACAGAGGAAAGTCACAGAAGGGTGAACAAAATAGGTTAAGTTCATTGTCAGGGTCAAGCTAAACTATCCTTCAGAGCAGCAGAGAGTGCCATCACTAGCCTGCTCACAACATGCAAAGAGTGAAGATACCTTGAAGAGTTACCAAGGTGTCTGGAACATGTCAGAAAAACCATGGATTACAAGAGCAGAGGTTCAAGACATCTGCTGGAATCAAGCAAAAGGTCCAGAGCATCCTCGTTAAATACCCTGTGGGTTAGCTATTTGGGATCAGAGATATATGGATGGATAGGACAATAATCCTTCTTGCCCATCCTGTCATCATTATTTCATTGTTGTCAAGTCAGAACCTATGTATAGCTGAACTTCCACTGGATTTCTGAGACTATAAGTCCCGTGGGAAGAGATTACCCATCTTTCTCACTCAGAGCTGTCAAAGAGGCACAGTTTGGGGTTAGTAGTGTAATTCCCTATGGACTATGTTATCAGAGGCATAAATGAGGTTCCACTTTCTGCCTGAGTTCTAGTCAAAGCCAATGGCTTTCTTAATTTTGAGGGTCTGGCATGAAGGACATAGCAGTCATATTGGGAGAATAAAAGCACTAAGAGTATGCAAGAGTCTGAGCTAGCTCTGGACCATATTTACCAGAATACATCAATCTTCATAGTCAGTCATTTCATGTCTTTTTCTTGGTCTTCCCAACCTGTGCCTAAGATTTCAAGTCTCATCCTGCTTTCCTCTCTCAAATCTCCTAGAAGTAGTCTTAGGATATGAATAACATTTCTTAGTCTAACCTGGCCATTTCTTTAACTACACAGAATTGTGTCAGATACAGAGAAACTCAGTGAACTTGTCATTAGCATTCTTAATTTCCATATGAAGAAATGGAAGTCGAGACTGGTTGATTAATTGTGTGAGACCCTTAAGTGAAGGGCCAGGTTTCTAACCTAGGTCCAGCAGACACTCTGCAGCCCACAGGGTAGAGCATGTGCTTAAGCCCTCCTTGCCCTCTGGCTTCTAATACTCTGTTTCTCTATTCTTCCCTCTCCCTACTTTATGAAGTGAAAGAGAATGACTCGACTACCCTCAGTGAGGAAATATATAAAAAAGTATATTAAGAGCATTCTTTTTTATTTTAAGTATATTCTTCAATTACTTCAAGAGAATATGTTTAAAGGCTAACAGTTATCAGTACCACACTTCTTCCTATTTTATATTCTTTTCTCCTACTTATATTTTTATTTCAGGTCCTCTTCGGTTTCAGCAAGCAGGGTTGTGTCATCTGCATAATGCAAATTGAAGATGAGTCTACCTCCAAAGCCAATTGATGCCACACTTCTCATACAGCCCAGCCTCCCAGATGATCTGTTCTGCACATAGATTTAAAAGGTATGGAGATAGGACACATCCCTGATGTACACCCTTCCCAATTTTGAACCATGCAGTGTTTCCTTACTCTGTTCTGATGACTGCCTCCTGATCCAAGTATAGGTTTCACAGAAACACAACCAAGTGTTCTGGAATTCCCCTTCTTCTCAGAGGCAGCCACAGTTTGTTGTGATCCATACAGTCAAATAACTTTGCATAGTCAATGAAACATAAATAGACATTCCTCTGGTACTCTCTGCTTTCAGCCAAGATCCATCTAACATTACCTATAATATCCCTAATACCATGGTTTCTTCTAAACTCAGCCACTTGTGGCAGTTAGTTGTCAATGTGTTGTTCCAGTTGTTTTTGGATAATTTTTGGCAGAATCAATATTAATAATATTGTTCGATAATTTCTGCACTCTGTCAAGTCACCTTTCTGTGAAATGGAAACAAATATGCATCTCTTCCATTCAGTTGGCCAGGTGGGACTGCAGCCTTAAATATAGATTAAAGCTCAACATCAAGAAAATGAAGATTCTCACCATTGGGCCAATTGGCAGCATCATGATAGACAGTGAAGAGATTAAGATTGCTAACAGCTTTAGTTTGCTTGGCTCCACAATCAACACTCTTGGTACCAGCAGGCAGGAAATTAAAAGATAAATTGCATTGAGAAAGTTGCTGTCAAGGACCTCTCCAGAATGCTGAGGAGCAACAATGTCAGTATGGAGACTAAAGTAAGCCTGATCCAGGCCATAGTCTTTGCAATTACTTGATATGCCTCAGAAAGGTGGACAATGACTAGGGATAATAGAAGGAGAATTGATGCCTTTGAGCTGTGGTGCTGGAGAACAGTATTGAATATACCATGGATTGCTAGGAGAACAAACAGGTCATCCTGTTGTTGTTGTTGTTGTTGTTAAGTGCTGTCAAGTCATAGATGATTCATAGTGATCCTATGAACAAAAGACCTGAACACTTATATAACTTTCAGCATTTCTCCAAGTTCGTAGAGTTCCTAGATGCAAGCTACTTCAGAAGTGGATGCCATTCCTGCTTCCAAGCTTGTTTTAACTGGGGAGCTCCACCAAACCCTGTCCACCATGGGTAACCATTATCGCATTTGACATATCAGTGTCACAGTGTTTAGCATCACAACCATGAGATTGCCTCTGTACAACAAATAAACAGACCAGTGCTATACCACTTAGAAGAATGTTTGACCAAAAACAATTAAAACCAGGCCCAAAAGTCTTTTTAAGTAGGAGGCTGAATAAAATCAACTCACACCCAATGGCAAGTAAACATTCCACCCTAATCCTCAGCAGAACCAGAAAACAAACCTCTGTAGAATCCAGCTGCTCCAGATGACTTCCCAACCTGGATTCCAACCACATACTGGTGACCAAAATCCTTTTTATATAAAAGGCTGGATAAAATCAATTCATACACAATGGCGAGTAAACATTCCACCCTAATCTGAACCAGAACTAGAAAACAAACCTCTGTAGAATCCACTGCAACCAGGGTGCTCCTTGGAGGCAAGGATTCTGAAGCTTCATCTGACATACTTTGGGCACATGCAGAAGAGACTGGTCCTTTGAGAGGAATATCATGCTTGGAAATGTGAAGGGACAGTGTAAAAGAGAAAGACCCTGGAAGAGATGGATTGATTCAGTTACTAGGGTAATGGGGGTAGGTGTGTCAGAGACAATAAGATTGACACAGGATAGAGCATAGGGTCACTATGAGTCACAAGTGATTTGATGGTACATAACAACAACAATAAAAACAACAACAACAACAACATATTTTCACTAAGGAGCTCTGGTGGCCTCATGGGTTAGAAGTTGTAAGGCCAAACAAAGACAGGGTTTCCCTGAGAGAATATCCACCTGCTGTTCCCTGAAAGAATAAGGGACAATCTCCTCTTATGCAATTTATTTCCTCGGAAAATCTACTGGAACATCAGCTATGAGTTGGTTCTGCCTCGATGGCATTAGGTATGTGTGCAAGTGTCAATAGGACCAGTGCAGTTTCACGTGTGAATGGAGCTACCAAAATCCATCCCACATAGGCTCCTTCTCACAACATTAGCGCCTCCTCAAGTGTACAACAATGGAACTGAGGGAACCCAAGACAGTTCTTTCTATTATCACCCACTTATCCATTCATCTCCAGTCACTAAATTATTTATCCATCCACTCATTCTCACTTTCATTCAAGCACCCTTTACTGAGAACTGCATCTGTACTAGGCACTAGAGAAACAAATTAACAATGGCATGGTGTTAAAGAGCTCATAGCCTAATAGAAAACAACATCAGGAAACATCTACAATGAGCTAATCATTTTAAACATATTGTTTCATTTCACTTCCTAAAGTCAAAGTCACTGAAATATGCATGTAAAAATCAGTGAGATATTTTATGTTTTGCTTTAACCAAGGCATATCCAGTGGTTAAATAACTTGTCTGAAGTCAATCAGCTGGTTTCAGAGAAAATTCAAAACTAAATATATGTGAATCCAAAGTTGATTATCTCTCTACTGTACCTTACTTATCTCCTACCATCATCTCTTCCCTTACTACCTACAAGTTATAGCTCCTTCAAAAACAATGTCAAGCAACATTCCTGATCTTCAGTCTTTTCTTATCTTCAGCATTAAGAAAACAAATATTCTTACCACTGGACCAATAGGCAACATCATGATAGATGGAGACAAGATTGAAGTTGGCAATGAGTTCATCTTACTTGGATCCTCAATCAACACCGTTGGTACCAGCAGTCAGGAGATGAGGAAATGTACTGCACTGAGAAATTTTGCATCAGGATCTCTCCAAATTATTGAGGAGCAGTGATGTCAATTTGAGGACACAGGTGTGTCTGATTCAGGCCACTTTCTATACATCTGAGTGTAGGATGTAAAAAGATGATAGAAGAAAAAGTGATGCCTTTGAGCTATGGCGTTGGATAAGAATGCTGAATATCCTATAAACTACCTAAAGAACAAACTACTGTATCTTGGAGAAGGTACAGCCAGCGTACTCCTTGGAAGCAAAGATAATAAAGCTCAGGAGAAGCGCTATTCCTTGGAAAGAGACATCATGTTTGGAAAGGTGGAGGGTCAGTGAAGGGGAGGAAGAAAAGTTAACACAATGACTACTCAACAGGCTCAAGTGTGTCAGGAAGTGCGGGGATGGCACAGGATAGGAATGGGTTCAGATCTGTTGTTCACAAGGTTGCTATGGGTAGTACTTGACTTGATGGCACCTAACAATAACAACAACATTTTCTGGATACTACTAGTTGGTGTTTTTTTTTTTCTTTAAAAAAAATTTATCATTTTGTATGTGTATACCATCAAATCAGATCTGACTGGTACAGGAGGAGATTTGCCCCTCCTTCTCCAGCAAAGCATCTGGTGGATTTGAACCATGTACCTCTGGGATTGCAGTGCAGCCTCTTGCCACTAGGCCACCAGAGCTTCCTACTACTAGTGCCAATACAGCAGTCTGTGGACACACCTTTTCACCTGCTGATGAAGTTGCATGTCTCACTAATTCTGCCTCATTCTGGCAGAGACTTAAGCTGGACTTTGTGAGGTCACATGCCTTTCAGAGATTCTATTTATCTGCCCTTTGTTCTGGAAAAGGGTCCATGTTTGTAGAGAAGATCAAAGTACAAATCTCCCTGATTGCTCCTCCTTGTAGCAAAAACCACAGAAACAATTCCTACTGATGTGACAATTTAGGCGTGCAACTTAACAGTACAAAACTCAGTAGAAAAACAATACTCTTCTCTTCCCTTAAAGCCCATCCACAGCCATAAGGATCCTGAGTGTTTAAAGTAAGATGCAAGATTTAAGAGAATTTGAGAAACAATGGATATTTGACCTTCTTGGTATTTGTGCCTTAGACAACTCTGAATTAAAAATCACACTACAAAGTTACACACTCATTGAATTCCAACCAAGTGCATTCACAGTCAATTTATCGTTTCCCATAATAGGAGAAGATATTTTAACACTTTGCAATTGATGTATGCCAAACAGGGCTAAGTAATTAGGTGTCCTTAGGCAAAAATCAGTTTCTGTTTTTAATGCTTGTTTCTTTTAAGATTATGAACAAATGTGGCGTACTCCATAAGAAGCTGCACAACTCACCCGAAAAGGAGGCGTCTCTCTGGCATACAAATCCACCTGCAGCTCCAAGAGAGAAATATCTGCAAACTCCCAGGGAGTGTACAACCTCTGAAAACATGCTAGAGGGTCAGTTAGGAGTGGGTTCTCCACACCCTGATTTTTACTTTCTTTTTATTGTGATGGTCTCAACAATGTGGTGAAGGGCACTGGTGACTTCCTGACAGAATCCTCTCCTCTGTTTAGGAAACCTGGTACTTTATGCACAGTCCCAAGAGAACTGCCAAAGAAAACTTGTGTTGTTATGATTTTCAACAAGCTCCTGAAGACCTTCCAGGCTAAAACAAAGTTGGAAGGAAGGTTTGGCAATCTGCTTCTGAGAACCAGGCAATAAAATTCCTGTGGATCACAGTGGTATAGTCAGTCAGCCACCAATCTCTAACATGGCAGAGCATGGGGCAGTGGTTCATTCCATTATGCAGAGTCATCAGTAGTCAAAGGCCAGCTTGAGGGAAGCTAACAAAAATAACAATAGTAATGTGGCTAAAAGAGGATATTTCAATAAAGCAAAGTGTTTGGTCCAGCTGGGAAAAGTGCATAGTGTCATCACATGAATTATGAACCATGGTGCTCAGATAAATTGAGAAAAATTTGGCATCAGGGATGAGTGTAGAAAGATGCTCATGTCCATCACAAGCATATGCAGGACTGGCTGGAGGAAAGTCACAAGACACTGAGACTGTAAACCAAGCCTGCTGTCTGCTTACAGGACTAGGATGCCTAGATTAGAGTTGTCCCTTGTCCTCCTTTTTTCTCTTAGAACTCATGTAAGCTTCTGTTTCTTCAGGGTGTTCCTCATGTAAGACAAAACTCAAACTCATTGCAATCTAATCAGGAATAATGCCTGGTTGACCCTTTGGTGGGTTTTAAGAGGCTGTAAATCACACAGGAGTAGACTGTATCTTTCTTGCATGGAACAACTGGTGGATTAAAGCCACCAGACGGGGACAATATTTAAGTTAGTAGTATACTCCCTATGGAGTGTACTACGAGAGTTCCCTTCAAGGAAGATAAAGGATGAATATTGATCTTACAGATTAGTAGAGGGGATTTGATGAAAGGATGCATGGAGCAATGCTGTGTGGCTATAAAAAGATAGCAAGAGATATATATTTTATACATATACACACATACATATATATTATGTATGCATATATATTATATATACATATATATAACTATAAATCCTACCAAACTGCATAGTATTCTCAATTCAACTCTTTTTATCTGACCCAAATCAACAGATATTCAAACAAAAAGAATAATGCAATGGCTCCCTTGTATAGAGCACCCAAAATCCCATATGATCTTCACTAACTACCCTGCTAGCCACAACTATTGAGGTGCCACAGGCTAAGAACTTAGAAAGTTAAGCTACTTGCACAGATAAATGAAGCTGGGTATAAAAGTCAAGTTTCATACCCATTGTCAGTGCTTTTCTCCATACACTATACTGCCTCTTTTCAGAGAGGGGCAAAGCAGCCCACTTAAGGTAAAACCACTGAAAAGATCTTTGATCTTGTTCAGAGACACACACCCCTAACACCTAGTCCTCTTCCCTTTCCACATCCTGCTGCCAGGAGTAAACCTACTGTAATATCATGGCTGCCCTGGGGGAAGCAGAAAGGCAGAGCACTAGGTGTAATGTAAAATTCACAACGGAAACTACCATGTCAAAGCTCAGTGCCTAAGACCTCAAAGTAACTACTTGTAGGCTTGTTTTAGAAGCACTGGTGACCCCGTAGGTCTCCAGGGATGCTCACAGGTTGGCTCCAAGCTAGCCAAAGCTGTGCTGTGAATTAAACAGTCTGCTATTGCACTGTGCCCACAATAAGACTGGCTTTGCTTTCTCTGCTGTCTCTTTCTCATTCCCTACTTCGTTTGTTTTGGCTTTGATCTTGAGTAATGTGTGTATATAGAATTACCAAGAGAAGAAAATGTCTTTGTTCAGATTCAAAAGCACCAGACATCTTCCTTCCTTCCTTCATTGAGTGGCCGGGCGCTTCCACCCCACGACTAAACAGACTGGAAGAGACCAAACAATGTCCCACTAAAGACGGTTCCAGCTGCAAGGATGCTGCTGTGACTTTCAGACCCAGAGAAAAATGTTTTGCCTGCCAACAAGGATAATAAAATGTGTCATCAGATATTGAGAAACATTAGGGCAAACAGTGGATTCTTGCCCTTGAAGACCAAAAGTCTTTTTTATTGCCTGTGTTGCAAAAGCAGTGTGTCATTTGAAAATGATGTTTTTATGGGTTATCACAGAATGTTTAAGCAGTAGAAACCCAGGGTGAGCTAGTCTGACCCTTTATGCTGGTGATAAGGAAGCCAAAAAGCAACCGTCAGGCAAAGTGTTAAGGACTGATTGTGCCTCCCTTCCTTAGGAAAAAGAAAAGAAGAAAAAAAAATAACTGAAGTCCAATCCTCAGTACATGTGAATATTACCTTGTCTTTGAAAACAGGATCTTTGAAAATGTTATCAATTAAAAGGAGGTCATGATAGAGTAAGGAAGGCCTAACCCCACCTGAGTTTTGTCCTTAGAAAGAGGAGACACTGACAAAGGACAGTCATATGAAGATGTATCTACCAGTGAATGAACACCTGGGGCTACCGGAAACTGAGAGAGACAGGGGCAGATTCACCTCTAGAGCCAGGCACAGCCAACACGTTGATTTGGCTTCTAGCCTTCAGAGCTGTAAGAGAATGAATTTCTGTTCTTTTAAGTCACCAGCCTCCATATCCTCAATTCTGACTCACTGTGACCCTATCATTCAAGTAGACCTTTCCCACAGGACCTGACGCTCTAAATCTTTATGGAAGCAGACTGCCATGCCTCTCTTATGGAGCAGCTTAGGAACACCAACCTGGAGGTTAGTAGGCAAGTGTTTTAACCACTATCCTCTGTGCAAGTTCCAATGTGTGGCATTTTGTGACAACAGCTCCAGCAGATTGCTAGAGATTTACTCAAGATCACAGAGGTGACCCACTACACAACTCACATGGATCAGAGTTTCAGTCATTCTCCTCTGTGCTCCCCTTCAACATTGCAGTTATTTAGGATTTAAAAAATCGTAAAGCACATTGGGTTTGTGCAGTTAGTGAAAGTGAGGCATCCTTGGATGGTACTCAACCACTAGCAGAAAGGTTGGTGACTGGAACCCACGAGGGGTGCATCTGAAGATGGCACTGGTGACCTGCTTCAAGGTCTCCTCCTTGAAAACCCGACAGAGGAGTTCTACTCTGCACTCGAGGGGCTGGCATCAATTGTAATCAACTGATGGAAACTAGCAACAACAATGAAATTGAAGAGATGCTGGGCAGAGCACTTTGCATTATAAGCCTATCTCTGAAAGAATCATTGCAATGTTATTTCTATTATGCAGACAGTGACATAAAGTCAGGGAAATGGTTACCCTGTGTGACTGATAAGCTGTATCTGCAATCAGTTACTAAAGAAGTGACCCAAAACGCTTCAAGCAGCAATGGAATCCCTGGAGAGATGCACGTGGCACCAAAGAAACTGTTTAAAGCATCACTGCTTTGGATAAGATCAAGTTCATATGTTTAAACAAAGCACAGGGAGACTTTATTAAGATAAAGTCTCACCAATTTATTTTCTTGCGTAAGCTACAGAAATAACTCCAGGGGGAGAGGTCTTAGATTTCTGGGGGGGGGGGGGGAGTATACGGAGATAAAGAAAGGAGTTTAAAAAAGAAAACACAATTTCTATATTTGTACATTCAATAGTAAGCAAAAAGATGACTCTGGGCCTGTTTTCTGTGGGTACGGAGATGCAGAGAAGAAATGTCACTGTGACACTTAGAGTCACAGAAGCAGTATAGCACGGTGGCCACATGTGTGGGTGCTGCAGCCAATGTGGCTGTACTATTTGCTCACTGAGTGATCATGGGCAAGTTACTTAACCTCTCTGTGCCACCATTGTCTCGTTACACGTTTAAGGAGAGAGTAAAATAAACTGGGATTATCACATCTACCATTGGGTATTATGAGGATGAAATGAATTTAAACATGTTAAGCTCTCAGCATAGTGTCTGATACACAGTAAGCACACATATCCTTTAGTTCGGTAAAGGAAGGCTGCTGTTGTTGTTATTGCTGCTACTGCTACTGCTGCTGTTAAAAATTGACCATAGGAACCCTATGAACAACAGATCTAAACCTTGCTCTGTCTTGTGCCATCCTCATCACCTCTGAGATACTGAACCCATTGTTAGAGTCACTGTGTCATTTCACCTCACTTCCTCTTTCACTTAACCTCACCTCTCCAAGCATGATATCCTTTTCTAGGACTGGCCCCTCCTGACAACGTGTCCAAAGTGTAAGAGACAAGGTTTTGTCATCCCCACTCCTAAGGACCACCCTTTGAACTTTCTCTAAGACATGTTTGTTTGTTCTCTTGGAAGTCCATGGGATATTTAGCACTCACCTCCAACCCACAACTCAAAGACATCTATTCTTCTGTCAACCTTAGGCATTGTCAAATGCATTTTAAGAAACTGAAAAGACAATGGCTCGGTTCAGGTGCATCTTAATCTTAAACTGACATCACTTCTCCTTAGATCTTTGAAGGGGCCCCTACCAGCAGATTTTTCTGAATGCATCGGTTAGTTTGTTATGTTGGGAAATTATTTGCATGTTGCTTTTATTTTATAACTTAGGTGGGTATATTCTTGCTTGTTTATCATTCGCTCTTATGATTATAGCACTTGTTTGTCAGTTTGCTGTACTGGGGCAACCTTGTGTTTCAATTACCAGCAGAGTCACTCATTGTTTACTGATCTCTGCAGAGTTCCCAGATTACCACAGACTAGGAAGGAGTGGCCATCCACTTCTGAAATTACAGGCATTTGAAAACACTAAGAACAATAAAGAAATGCTATTAGATATAGTACTAGAAGTAGATCCCAGGTGGGAAGTAACTAAAAAAGAGGGGAAATAGTTGTAAACATCCAGTAGAAATTGGAACATGGAGTGTATGAAGTATGAATCTAGGAGAATAAAAGGTTGTCAAAATTAAATGAAACACACATTGTAGGCATTAGTGAGCATAGATGGAATGGTATTGGCCACTTTGAACCAATCATATAATCTGCTATGCTAGAATGAAAAACTAAGGAAGAATGATTTGTATTCCTAATCAAAAAGACCATTTCAAAATCCATCCTGAAGTACAAAGTTGTAGGTGACATAATACTATCTGTCCACATACAAGGAAGACCTGTTAATACAACTATCATTCCAATAACTAAACAACAACTAAGCCAATGAGGACGAAATTGAGGAATTCCACTGACTTCTGTAGTCTGACATTGATCAAACATGCAACAAGATGAATTAATAATAATTGGTGACTGGAATGCAAAACTTAGAAATGAAGAACTGTACTCAGAATTTATGAACTTGGTGACAGAAAATAAGGCTGGAGATTGAATGATTAAGTCTGTGCAATCAATTATCTAGTCATTACAAATGCTACACACTTAGACCTCACTGGATGGACTAAGCAAGAATCAGACTGACTACATCTTCGTGAAAGAATTGAGGGGGAAATCCAACAAAACTAGGCCAGGTCCTGGCTGTGGAATAGACCATCAATTAGTAATGTGTAAATTCAAATTGAAGCTACAGAAAATTAAAACAAGTCCACAGGAAGTAAAATATGACCTTGAGTCTGTCCCATTTGAATTTCAAAATCATCTCAAGAATAGGATTTGAGGTGCTGAACACTAATGATCAAAGACCAAATGAGTTATGGAGGAAGTCAGACCCACTAAGATGCAATTACAAAAGAGAGTGAAGTCTTCTAACAAGGAAATGATAAGGGACTTTGAAGACCCAGAGGAGGAAATCAGTGACTCTCCCTGCAACTGTGTGTACAAAGACAAGCTAGAAAAATGTACCTTGTGACTAGCAGGTCAGAGTATATATTCTAGAAGAGAGAACAAGTATAGACAAAGTTTGGGGAAGCTTGCAGATAATGTCCCATGTTTAAGGAACTGCAAGAACTTTGTGGCAGCTGGAGAGAAAACAGTGGCATGAAATGTGGTGAGAAATGAGACTGGAGAAGTCAAGAGATTCCAACAACAAACAACCTTATCGTCATCGCTAACACAGAGTGTAGACTTTACCCAGAGAACAATACAACAAATCAAGGAACAGAGTTATTTTAAGTTGGAGGTGGGGTGATGAGATCTGAAGTTGTTAACAGACAACTCTTGCCATGAGGAGACCACATTAGAAGAGGCTGGAAGCTGAGAAATAAGTTAGGACTTGATTCACTGATCCAAGTAGGACAAAAGATGAAGGCCTTAACTACAGTAGCAGTGGTGAGGATGAAGAAGCGGAGATCAAATGAAGAGAAGAAGCATAGAAAAAAGACAATGCTGTAATTGATTACTCATTTCCGCTTTTTTAATGCATTATGATTGTCATTGTTAGATGACACCAAGCCAGCTCTGACTCATAGTGGCCCATGAACAAAACGAAACCCTGCCTGCTCCTGTGCCATCCTCACTCTCTCTGCTGTGCTTATGCCCGTTGCTGCGGTTACTGTGCCATTCCAGCTCCTGAAAGGTCTTCCTC
This sequence comes from Elephantulus edwardii, assembly GCF_000299155.1. Taxonomy (NCBI): domain Eukaryota; kingdom Metazoa; phylum Chordata; class Mammalia; order Macroscelidea; family Macroscelididae; genus Elephantulus; species Elephantulus edwardii. The sequence goes on from NW_006399973.1 coordinate 1,464,767, forward strand.
TTCTTTGCTGATGCTCCACTTTTCCATGAATAATGTCTCCTCACAGGACTGGCCACTCCTAATAACATACCATCCTAGCTTCTAAGGAGCATGCCCAGGCCCCTTGCAGATAGTTAGGTGTGAGCTCTGGCCAACAGTGCTAAATTCTGCAGCAAACTTAGAAGTGACTGGTTCCAGGCGGAGTAAGGCAAGATCCATGAGTGACTTCCTGGAGGAGAGTGGCTGAAGAGACATGCTTAAAACACAGCAGACTTTATGTGAACAAGAAAGAAACATTTCTTGTGTTAAGCCACTGAAACTGCAGAGAAATGCCTTAACACTGAAAAGATTTACCTGTTTGACTCCACGAGGGGAAATCAGAAGAGTCAGCAATTGGGCAAAGATGAAGGTAAAAGAGTGAGTCTGGTACACCTCCCTGGGAAGACCAAGTGAATAGCAGTGCTGATAATTACAGCAAAAGATACAGAATGGCAATTACTTATTACTACTTTCTACGACAACTAGAAATATATGTACAAAACAATCTAAGGGAAAAGATTGGAGCCATCATTGGAGGTTGGGGAATATCAGCTTTTGAATGGTCATTGAAATCATGCTGAATGAGAGTATCTCTGTGTGTGGTGAGGCAGGCAAAGAAAGAGAAGAGGAAGAGAAGCCATCAAAGGAGATGGGGTCGAAGTCATGGTTCAGGAAGGAGAGCTTAATGAGGACTGCGAGGGAGCAGGGGTTTAAAGAAGAGCGTCACCAACAGAAGAAACACTTCAGAGGGGCACATCAGATTAAGATTTGTTCTTCTTGTAGACTGTGGACTCAACTTGAACCCTATATTGTGGAGCAGAACTTCCCTATAGGATTTCTTAGCCTGTACATCTATGTTGGAAGAGATTGCCAGGTTTCATTCTCCCGTGAAACCACATGTATGTTTGAGCCATGCCAATCTTTCAATAAGTAGTCAAATGCTTAACCACTGACCACAGGGACCCTTATCCTGACTATCCTGTGCCCAAAATGGAGTTATTTTCACTTAACCCCCATCATCAAACCCAGAGCTACGTTTTCGTTCTTGTACAATAAAAATTCGTAGATTCCCAGAAATCAAAACCCAAGTCAATCAATTAGCTCTCTAGGAATGGAACCTAAGTTAACCAATCAGAGCTTGTAACTTCGTTTAATCCCCTACATCCCACATTAGGCAGTGTGAAATGCCTACTAGCCTATCTGAAATATACCCAATGTATCTTCCTTGTACTTGCATGTTCCTACAAAATCACTCAGCTTTGTATTGCACTTAGAAGCTCTGGTCTAATTTTAATAGCAAAGAGTTCCCAATTCATAAGTTCAAAAATAAAGTTTATGAATTCCCAAATTTAGTACTGTGAAAATTTTAAAATTTTTAAATGCACACACTGGAGATGGCAACTGATAGATCACTTGATCTATCATCATGTGACCCCCAAAGTCACTTCCATGGTGTGATGACACTGGCACCAAGTTTCTGTGAGTTGAGGGAAAAGTGGGAGAATAGGTTTAGGGGAATCTCTTTGATGAAGCCTGGCAGAGAAGCAAAGAAGAGAGACCCTGGTTTGAGAAAGGTGGCTGTTGCAAGCCAACAATTTGGAACCCATCTATAGCTGACACTCTGACAGGTTTTCAGAGGCAGCAAATCTCATGGAAGGAGATTGTCCATCCTTCTTCTACTGGGCTGCTGGTGCATTTAAACCCCTTGCCTTTGGAATTGCAGTGCAGTTTCATACTACTAGGCCACCAGAGAGAGACCAATTAGTCTGAAACAGAGGGGAGTGTAAGAATAATCATGGGCTGAGAAAATGGACCCAGCAGAAGGAGTTATTAGCAGACATAGCAGAGATAATAATTGATGGAATGAAAATTAACAAAAAAGGAGAAAAAGAGGTGGATGAGAGACAGTGAAAAGAAATCAATAAATTGGCATGACCTTCTGAAGGGCATTTGCTCTCTCAGGTTTTAAGTTCCCTATGATAGTGCCAGGTGAGTGCTACAAGCATCCTCTCTCAAGCTCCCTAGTGTCAGGGAAACTGCTCAGCCTTGTAATCCAGGGACAGGGCTGACTCCACAGGAGACTGGATTCGGCTAACTCCAGGGAGATCATTCCCTCAACACACAAGGCCCTTGCGCAAGGCCCTCGGCTGGGCACTGAGGAAGATAACAAGGTGTTTACGACAACCTTACCCCTTGAGGAGCTAACAGTCTCATAGGGGCGATAAGGCAAGTTCAGAAATAACTCATTTGAGGCAGACAGTGATAAGTACCACAGAAGAGGAGCAGATAACGTGCTGAGGGAGTTCAGAAGGGAGATTACTTCCAGCTGGAAGAGATCAGGAAAGAAACATTTGAGACAGGGCCCTTGGGATGCAGGCCTAATATTTGAATGCCAATGTCACTTCTAGGCTCTGGAATAAATTGTTTCTATCCTTCAAAATGTCTGGGCTTCCTTCTTGGTTTAATTAGCTGCTGCTGCCACAATGCTGTGTTCTTTTATTGAATAGTCCTTGTCTCTTGAATAATCACTAGCATCACTAATGTCATGTGGTGACAATAACCAACGCATGAGTCTCCATATGCTCCCCTTGAGGTTGAAGGGACAGGATATGTTCAATTGGGACCAGAGAAAGAAATCTGTATTTACATCTCATTGTAACTGATGAGACTAGCTAAAAGGCCGCGATGCCCATTTTGGCAAACGCGGGATGTGGTCCTTTATTAGTTCCTTCTTGAGTGATAATGAAAAAAAATCCAAGAGGTAGCTCTGGACCTCAAATCTTCAGAGTAGTCCTTGGATTCGAGCTTTAGTCAAAATTGAAGATAATTTTAAAAAGAGGGATGCTATCTTTAGTGTGGCACAGTGATTGGAAAATTCAGGTTCATTTTCCTTATATAGCACCTAAAAATTTTAATAAAAACATGGACACAAATATCACAAGCTTGTTTGAGTGGCTTTGCATCTCTTAATTTGATTTCCTCTCACATGAACTTTTAGGGTAGTAGATGAGAAATTCAGGACATAAAGCACTTGAAATCTACCTAAAGTCACAAAGTTAACTGTTGAGAGCCCAGGTCTTCCTTTGAATATAGGTCTCACTGACTCTGACAAAATTTGCAGGAAAAAGGAAACCTCTTCCTAAGGATTGTCCTGTTTTTAGTGTATGGACAGATTTCCAAAGAATTTATGTCTCTGGATTACGGTGTTGGTGGAGAATACTGAACTACATTGTGGACTTCTAGAAAAATGAATAAGCTGTCTTAGATGAAGTATAGTCAGAACAAGCATGGCAAAATGTTTGTACTTTGGATCAGATGCTGAAGAAGACATCATGGCTGGTTAAGTAGAAGGTCCGTGCAAACGAGGAAGAGGTGGGCTCTCAATGAGGTGGACTCACATAGTTACTGCAACCATGAGCTCAAGTGTGGTCATGACTGTGGGGGACGAGGCGGGACAGGGCGGGACGGGGCAACGCTTCATTCTGTCATACAGAGGATCATGAGGAGGCAGAAGCTGCTCCATGGCACCTACCAAGAACAAAACCCAAGAGTTTCCACAGTACTTTTATCATCTCAGAGTCTAATTCTTGAGACACATCCTCAAAAAATTCCTAAGACGAAGAGCGGAGGTGGGGAAGCAGAGCAAGCACATTCTTGCTCATCTTCAAAGTGAGAGAAGCCTGATTTCTTTCATTATCTGAGCAGGATGAATAACACAAATAGTGTCTAAGACATGGAAAGTGACTATACGTAAGGCTTTTGTGAGAGTTGATGCACAGTCCCCAGAAGAGGCCTTGCTTCCTACAGATTGAACCTTTCCTTGTTCAACCAAGACCTCTAGTTTACATTCTTTAGGTTCCAGGAGCCCCACTCTTAGGCACTGAACCTCTAAACCTAAAAATCCTGTTTGTTGTTCTCACCCTTAAACACATCAGGGTCACCAAACCCTCCTGGATACTCTTTCAAGTTTCTACTTCCTCCCTCTCCAAGATCAACTGGATTATTGTCTGGAAGCAGAAGGCATTAGCTTTAGCTCTGGGTTTGGATTGGGCTTTTTCTTTATTATTTTAGTGCCAATCTGCTAGAAAAAGGTATTTTGAACGTTGAGATGGAGGTAAAGCGTCATTCTCTGCTAGCCACCTCATAGACATATGGTCTGCTATCCCACCAGTTAGGAAGTGATTATTGGAGCGGCACAAACAGATTTTTTTTAACAAAGTGAAGGTGTGATTTTCTCAGGTTCTGTGAGAACACACACACATATTTTTACCAACTCAATCTGTTTTTCAGTAGCTTGGTGGCCTCGGGGCTTGGGAGGCCGTCTTGAGTGTCTGAGAGTCACAAAGGTGTGCCTGGTTCACTACGGATGGGAGTTATGAGCCCACCTGACAGGAGGTTGAAGTGCAACAAAGAGAGAAAGTTTCCAAACACTCAGGGAGTAATTAAAGAAGGAGGCCTGTGATGAAGAAGAGTGTGGCCTTACAGACAAGTACCCCTGCCAGGCTCCTGGTCCACCCAGCATAAATTCTGTGACCACAAAGATCTCCCTGCCTTCCTGTGTGGGCCCTCACTGTGTCAAGAGAGACTGCCACTGAAAAGATGTTTCACTCGTTGCACATACAAGGCATATCATAGGTAAGGGAATTTTTTTTGACTCATCAGTTCTACTTTATGGAGTTCTCTAGTGGCCTAGTGGGATGAAGCTGTGCTGCAATCAAAAAAGGCACACAATTCAAATCTGCCAGCTGCTCCATAAGAAAAGGATGGACAACCTCCTCCTGTGCGATTATTTGCCTCTAAAAACCCACTGGAGGTTCAGCTATGGGTTGGTTCTGACTCAATGATATACAACAACAACAGTGGATAAGGAAGGGAGCTCTCATGGCCTGGTGCTAATAAATTGCACTGCGATCACAAAGACACACAGTTCAAATCCACCAGCTGCTCTGCAGAAGAAACATGAGTAATCTCCTGCCTCTAAAAACCTGCTGGAGGGTCAGCTATGGGTCCATTCTGACTCCATAGGACACAAAATCAACAGTGGATAAGGAGTTGTGGTGCCAATCCTAAAGTAGGCAGTTTGATTTCACCAATGGCTTCATGGGGAAAATATGGACAATTTCTACTCATGTGCTTTGTTGCTGCTATTGTTATGTACCATTGAGTTGCTTGCAACTCACAGCAACTCTATGTACAATAGCTCAGAACCTTGACCTATCCTGTAAATCACACCAACTCTGACACACCTCCCCCCATTACTGCAGTCACTGAATCAATTAATCTCATCTCATCCCCTCCTGTTCTATCCCATCACTTTTCCAAATATGACATCCTTCTACAAG
>NW_006399973.1:1470241-1514756 GCF_000299155.1 Elephantulus edwardii
TTCAAAATCCTTGCCTCCATTTTAGGGAGCTCTGGTGACCTAGTGGCAAGAAGCTGTGCTGCAATCCTGAAGGAGCATGGTACAAATCCACCAGATACTCCACTGGAGAAGGATGGGCAATCTCCTCCTATGCCAGTCAGATCTGACTTAATGGCACACAGCAAGAAAGAAAAAACAACAACAATCCTTGCCTTCAAGGTGAAACTTGGTTTCATACTTTCCAAAACAGACCTACTTGTTCTCTTAGCAGTCTGTGGTATATTCAATACTCTTCTCGAGACCACAAATCAAAGACATCAATTGTTCATCTTCCTTTATCCTTATTCATTGTCCAAATCTCTGCTGCATAACAAGTAATTGTGAAGACCATGGCCTGGACAAGGAGCACCTTAGTCTCCAAACTGACATCCTTGCTCTTCAGCACTCTGGAGAGGTGCCTTACAGGAGATTTTCCCAATGCAATTTGTTTTTTGCTTTCTTGACTGCTGCTGCCAAGAGTGTTGAGTGTGAAACGAAGCAGGCTAAAATTGTTAACAATCTCAATCTCTTTTCCATTCATCATGGTGCTGCCAATTGGCCCAGTGGGTCGATTATGATTGGGTCAGACTCGATGGTACAAAACAATAACAACAACAATATTTTCATAAATCAGAGTGAAAGTGAACATTTAGGCAGGATTATTTGAAAGTCTGTTTAAGCAGCAGTTCTCTCCCTCTCCCTGTCCCTTACCTCCCTCACTCTCCCTCTCTCACATTGCCATTAACTCAGAATCAACTGATAGCTGAACCTCCAGCAGATTTTTAAAGGCTATAAATCACAAAGGAGGATAATTTATTGACTAGAATTCACCACACTATGCCAAGAAGCATGAAAGACAGTTACTTGACTAACTAGCTAAGGGATATCGATCTTTGTTCCCATTCTCACAATAAAAAAAAGATGATCCAACAGTATGTGGAATTTATCCAACAATATAATTAATATAATATGTGAGTAAAATCTTGCTGAAAATTATTTTTAAATGGTTCAAACATTACATTTGCATATTGATGCCAGAAATTCAGTCTGGATTTAGAAGAGGTCGTGTAACTAGGGATATCATTGCTAATGTTCGATGGACCTTACCTGAAGACAGAGACTACCAGAAGGATATCTAGCTGTGTGTTACTGACTACACAAAAGTATATGACTATCTGGATCACAATAAATAATAAATAACTTTGAGAAGAATGGGAATCCTAGAACACTAAATTGTGCTTACACAAAACTTATACCTAGAACAAGAGGCTGTTGTCCAAACAGAACAAGGGGCCATAGCATGGTGTGAAATCAAGAAAATTGTATATTAGGGCTATGCTGAAAGCAATGAGGTCTATTTAAATACTAAGGTGCACCTGATATAAGCCATGGTTTTTTAGATTACATGGCATAAATCTGAAAGTTGGACAATCACTTAGGATGACAGAAGAAGAATTAATATCTTTGAGTTATGGTGTTGGAGAAGAAAACATGAATATCTCATGAGCTGACAAAAGAACAAATAAATTTGCCTTGGAGAGGATGCAGCCAAGGTGGTACTTAGGGACAAGGATGGCAAAGCTTCATCTCACATAATTTTGCACACGTTGTTAGGAGGGACCAGTCCTTGAAGAAGGACATCATGCATGCGAAGGTGGAAGATCAGAAAAAGAGAGGGAGAGCCTCAACAAGATGGGCTGGCACAGTGATCATAACAACAGGCTCAAGTATATCAGGGATGTGAGAATGGAATAAGATAGGGCAAGGGTCAGATCTATTGTTCAGAGCATCACTGCGAGTTGCAGTTGACTGGACAGTACATAACAGAGAGTATGCACATACTAAAGGGAGTGAAGGGCAAGGCGATACACAAAAAGGGAGAGGGCAACACTAAATGACTAATGGCAAAGGAAGTCACTGAAAGGCGCACAGGATGAAAATACAACAATGACAGATATTATCATATGCAAAATTTTGTTACAACAGTGATAACAGACACCACTCATAAGGTATACATATACTTTATACACCTCTTATATAGGTAGGTATACACCACTTATATAGGTAGATATACACCACTTATAGGCAGACGTGCAAGCTGAAAAGATATGAGAAGGCAAATGGGAGAACACTCACAAGCCTTTATTTATATATGTATGTATGTGTGGCAGATAATATGTCTACATATTGTATTTGTATACACTATAATTATGTCCAAGCATAGAGGGACCAAAGTTCTGAAAATGTCTTAGTCATAACCAAACACCTTGAGAGAACGACTCACCACGCTTGGTGACTTAACCCCACAGTCTTGAGGGACAGTGAGGTCAATTAAGTGTGTCACAGTCCACTAAGACAGTATTCTCCATCCTACTTTAGTAATGACTGGGATCTTAAAAGCTTGCAAGTATCCATCTGAGATACAATTATTGACCTCTCCTCATACAGAGCAAAGAAGAGTCAATAAAATCACAGACGGAGGAATAAATCAGTCCAAAGAACTAATGGACCACACAATCCATAGCTTCAACTAGTCAGATACCAGATAGACTTAAATGGAGCCTGACTATGACTACCACCCATTCTGATGAGTATTCCAGTAGGAAAATTGGAACAAAATTCAAGAACATTAAAAGGACTAGACTTACCGGTGTGAGAGAGACTAGCTGAACTCCAGAGTAGCCCTTAGACATCTCCCAAGCCGAGAAGTAAACTTAATCCTAGGAAACAACTTTCAGCTAAACAACAGACAGACTCATAAGGTGAATGAGAACTCTAGTGGCCTAGAGGGTAAGGAGTTATGCCACTAAACTTCAGGCAGGAGGTTCAAATCCACCAGTTGTTTCATGGCAGAAAGATGGGCAATCTCCTCCTGAGCAATTTATAGCTCTGAAAACACACTGAAGGCTCAGCTATGAGTCATTTATGACTAGAAGGTACACAGCAGCAAAAACATAAGGTTAATAACAACTTCAGGGAAGAATGAACTCCTCAATACAATCAATCACACAAGAACAAAAGAACAATATTTTCCCCAAAACAACATTCAGAAGGAAGGGACAAGAAAGAAGGATAAATGCACACAGGAAACCAAGGGAGTAAGGGTAAAGACTGTTGTTATACTGAAAGAATTCCAACAACTGTTACTGTTATGGGGTAAGTTGCATCTCCCAAAATATATGCCAACTTGTTTAGACCATGATTTCTCCATTTCGTGATCTGATGTAATTACTCTATATGCTGTACATCCTAACTTCTATAATGTTAAAAAAGCTAAATTGTCGGCAATTATATTCATGAGTTATGATGCAACCTATAAGATTAAATTGTATAATCATAAAAGAAATTAAACAAACAAGTAAAGACAGAAGGCCCTACTATATTACCATCATCAAGACAGAAGATCTGAGCATACAGGACATCTTTTATACTCAAGACATGTAGGCTGAAAACCTCCTAGACCAAGGGTATGACTGACACCAAGACACATATAAATCTGCAAGAATTGCTAGGCTCACATATATTGAAAGGAGACAAAGACTTTATCCAAAATCCAACAGAGAGAGAAAGGCTTCTCTTAGAGCCAGCTCCCTGAATTTGAACTTCTAGCTTCTTAACGTGTAAGATAATAAATTTCTATATGTGAAACTTATTCACATGTGGTATTTTGATTCTTTTAATTATGTTCTTGTTGTGTACCATCAAGTCAGAACAATCTGTAGCTGACTCTCTAGCAGGCTTAAGAGGCAGTTAATCACATGAGAGGAGACTGCCCATCCTTCTCTCACAGAGCAGCTGGTGGATTTGAACTGTGTGCCTTTGGGATTGCAGCATGGCTTCTTACCACCATGCCACAGAAGCACTAAATACTTAACAGAACTCTGGTGACCTACTGGTAAGGAGTTGTGCTGCTAACCCAAAAGTACACAGTTTGAATTCCACCAGCTGATCCATGAGAGAAAAATGAGCAATATCTTCCTATGAAATTTACACTTTCAGAAAGCCCTCTGAGGGTCAGCTATGAGATGGTTCCAAGTCAACAACAATCAATGAGTGATTGTCTATACAAAGAGTTCTGGCAGTATAGTCCATAACAAATTACACTAACCCAAATGCCATGCTCAAGCCCATTGCTATATTCTCTTTATCAAGCCATGACAGCCAAGAACTATTTTGCTTACCTTCTACCTTTGCCATCATGATATCTTTTCCAAGGACTGGTTTCTTCTGATAACATTTCCAAAGTATATGAAACCCAGTTTTATCATCCTTGCTTCCAGGGAGCACCCTGGCTGCACTTCCTCTGACACAGATTTATCTGTTCCTTTGGAAGACTGTGGAATATTCAATACTCTTTGCCAACATAATTCAAAGGCATCAGTTCTTCTTCAGTCTTCTCTAATCATTGTCTCATTTTCAGATGCACACAAAGCAATTGAAAATACCATGGCTTGGGTTAGGCACATCTTAGTTATTAAACAGATATCCTTACCTATTAACATTTTGGAGAGGTCCTTGACTGTAGATTTTCCCAAGGCAATATATCTCGATTTCTAGAATGTTTCTAACATGGGTGAAATGTACAAAAAACTGGAGTTAGAAAATCAAAAGGGAAGAAAATTCTTGGCATTTCACAAGCTCAAAGAATTGAAGATGTAATTCTAGCACTACTGAAGAATTACTAACACAAAAGGATTCTTTGAGTATAATTTTGAATGTTTCAGGAAGCCTCAAAAGAAGATGGAAGGAATGCAGAGAGTCACTGTACCAAAAAAGAATTGGTCAACCTTGAACCCTTTCAGGAACTAGCACATTATTAAGAAACAATGGTAATGAAAGAAGTTGTTCAAGTTGGACTAAAGGCACTGGCAAAAAACAAAGCCTCAGGAATTGATGGAATACCAATTGAGATATTTCAACAAACAGGTGCAGCCCTGGACATACTCATTACTCTATGCCAAGAAATTTAGAATACAACAAACAGGCCAACTGACTGGAAGAGACCCATATTTGTTCCCATTTTAAAAAGAAAGTGATTCAACAAAGTGTGGGAATTTCCAAGCAGTATCACTAATATGGCATACAGGTAAACTCTCGCTAAACATTAATAAAAAAGAGGAGTGAACTGAGGGGGTGGGGAGAAAAGTACAACAATGAATGAATGTAATTCCAAAATCTCTGTAGGTGTTCATTGAAATTAGTAATAATAATAATTTTTTTTTAAATGGCTAGAACAGTACAAAGACATGGAACTGCCAGAAATTCAAACTGGATTCAGAAGAGGCTGTGGAACAAGGGATACCATTGCTGATGTCAGGTGGATATTGGCTGAAAGCAGGAAACACCAGAAAGATGTTTAATTGTATTTCATTGATTATGCAAAACTCTTTTACTGTGTGGGTCATAAGAAATAATGGCTAACTATAATAAAATAATGGCTCATAATTGGGAAGACTTGGAATTTTAGAGCACTTAATTGTGCTCATGTGAAATCTATCTATAAACCACAAAGTTGTCTGAATAGAACAAGGGAGCACTTGCATGGTTTAAAATCCAGAAATATGTGCATCAGGATTGTATCCTTTTTTCATATATATTCAATCTATATGGTGAGAAAATCACTTGAGAAGCTGGACTTTAAGAAGAATGTGACAACAAGAGGAAGACCTATCAACATGCACTATGCAGATGACATAATCTTGCTTATAGAAAGCAAAGAAGACTGAAGCACTTAAGAAGATCAAAGATTACCGCTTTTCATTATTTACTTCTCAACATCCAGAAAATAAGAATCTTCACCACTGAACCAAGATGTAACATCATGATGAATGGAGAAAAGATTAAAATTATCAATCATATGTTTAAAGCATTACCAATAGCAATGTATTGGGTGATTATAAGAGAAAAGGTAAATGGAATAATGTAAAATGCTCAATTAAAACCAGAGAAGATGGGGAACAATATGGAAGAAAATAATAAAGAATAAATGCTGTGAACAGATGATAGTTTCAAAAGGGGTAGATATTCATCCAACTATATCAGTAATCAGAGAGCTCTGTTGGCTTAGTGATAAGAAGCTGCGCTGCCAACCCAAAGGCAAACAATTTTAATTCACCAGCTTCATGGTGGGGGAAGATGGGCAATCACTCCCATGCATTTCATTGCCTCTGGAGAGTCAGCTATGAGTCAGTTCCAACTCAAAGGGACATAGCAACAATAAGTATCAGTATAACTTTAGATGATTAAGCAGATAATTTGAGAGACTGGGATTTATGAGAAGGAATGTGGCCTCAGGGTTGGAGGAAGACTCATCAAAAACTTATGATGTGCAGGAGGCAGTTCAGCAATTTGTCAAAAAGTTGGAAAAAGAAATAGCATTTGACCCAGCAATGTCACTACTGGGAATATACCCTACAGAAACCAGAACCACCATCCAAACAGATAATATGCACACCTATTTATTGCTGCATTATTTACAATAGCAAAGAGATGGAAACAATCCAAGTGACCATCAACAAACAAACGGATAGAAAAACTATAATATATTCACACAATGGAATACTGCACAGCACTGAAAAACAATGACCTCGTAAAACATTATACAACATGGGTGATCCTGGAGGATATTATGCTGAGTGAAATTTCTCAGTCATAAAAGGACAATTACTGCATAGCACCACTATTATAAAGCAGGTCTGATACGGGAGGGTTTGGAGGAGAAGAGGATATAATTGCATAGATAATAAAAATTGCATTTAAACAGATGAAAGAAAGAACTGTTTAAAAGGAATATATGGTTAGGTATCATATGTACGACAATAGGCCAGAAGAAGAGGTATATTGCAAAAAGGACTGAGGAGGAGGGAAAGGAGAAGAAGGCAATTGTACAACAAGGAATGAATATTTAAGAAACAAAAAAGTGAACTAGGGGAGGGGAACAGGAGGGAGAGGGCATAAATATGTGTAACAATGAATGAGTGAAAATCTAACATTTTTGTAAACTTTCATTAAAATCACAATTAAACTAAAAAATTTTGTTTAAAAACAGATGCACAATCATACTAACACAAATCAAAGGAAAGTTGAAGTAATTTGATTAGTTGAAGACAAAATAGTCTTCACAATGAGATTATTAAGAACAAAGAGAAATATTGCATAATGGCAAAGTGATATTAATTATATTAAAAGATGTAGCAATCTTAAATATGCATGGACTTAATAATGTTGTCGTTGTTAAGTGTCATAGAGTCGTAGATGACCCATAGCAACCCTATGAACCAAAGTCTTGAACACAAAACTTTCATCTTTTCTCCAAGTACATAGAGTTTCCAGAGTCAAGCTTTTTTGGAAGTGGATGCCACTCCTGCTACGGAGCCTTGCAGAATCCAGCTAATAATATAGCAACAAAATATGTGCAGTAAAAGACTAAAAAGACTATGATGAGAAACAGGTAAATGTACCACTAGAGTTGGGTGACTTCAAGCGCATTTTCAGTATTTGATAAAGGAAGTAGGCAGAAAATCAATAAGCATATTGCCATGCTCACCAATCAGTGTGATTTCACTGATACTACTTACAGGATGCATTATTCAGCTACAGGAGAATAGTCATTCTTCTTAAAGAGCAAGAAAACAAACATTGCCATCAAGTTGGTCTATCCTTATAGGATAAAGTGTAACTGCTCCATAAGGTTTGTAAGGATATAGTCTTTACGGAAGCCAAATGCCACATCTTCCTCCTTTAGAGTGGCTGGTAGGTTCAAACCACTGATCTTTCAGTTCAGTAGACTGCTCCAGTCATTTTTAAATTCTCTTCAGCAAGATTTTGTTTGTATATGATACTGTTGTTTGTTGTGTACTGTCGAGTCAGAACCAAGCTATAGCTGACCTTCCAGCAGGTTTTCAGAGACAGTTAATCGCATGGGGAGATCGCCCATCCTTCCCCCACAGAGCAGCTGGTGGCCTCAACCTGCATGCTTTCGGGACTGCAGAGCAGCTTCTTGCCATTAGGCAGTCAGAACCTTGTATTAGCTGTCATCCAAATTTCTTGGCATAGACTGGTGAGCACCTTCAGTTCTGCATCTACTTGTTTAACCACCTCAATGTGTATTCCATGGATAGTTTTTTTGCCAATGCTTTCAGGGTAATTTGAACTTGTTCCTTCATTACCATTGGTCCTTGATTATATATGCTGCTACCTGAAGTGGTTCAGTGTTGGCCAGTGATTTTTGGTACAGTGACTGTGTGTATTCCATTTTCTTTTGATGCTTCCTGCATCATTTGAAATTTTCCCATTACCCGCCAATAATGTAATTTGGAATTCAATTTGTTCTTCATTTCTTTCTGTTTGAGAAATGCTAAGCGTGCTTTTTCCCTTTTGGTTTTCCAACTCCAGGTATTTCCCTGTTTTGTGTTTGTCTTCTCTAGTTAACCTATGAAATCTTCTGTTGTGCTTTTTCACTCCAGCATTTTTTGCCATTTGCTTTGGCCTCTCTACATTCTAGTATGAGTTTCAGAGTCTCTTCTGACATCTATTTTTTTGGTGTGGTTTTCTTTCTTTCCTGTATTTTTCATGACCTTTGGGTTTCTTCATAGATAGCATCTTTAATATCATTTCACAACTCATCTGGTCTTTGGTCATTAGTGTTCAGTGCAAGAAAGCCATTTATGGCATAGACCAGGAGGCAGTCATCAAAACAGAGCAAGGGAACACTGCATGGTTCAAAATTGGGAAGGGCACATGCCAGGGATGCATCCTATCTCCATACCTTTTCAACCTATATGCAGAACAGAATATCTGGGAGGCTGGGCTCTACAAGGAGAAATGTGGCATCAGGATTGGTGGAAGATCTATCAACAATCTGCGTTATGCAGATGACACAACTCTGATTGCTGAAACTGAGGAGGACCTGAAGCGGTTGCTGCAGAGGGTCAAGGACTGCAGCCTGTAATATGGATTGAGTCTCAATGTCAAGAAGACAAAGATTCTCACCACTGGCCCAATTGGCAGCATCAGGATGGATCGTGAAGAGATTGAGATTGTTCACAGCTTTAGTTTGCTTGGCTCCACAGTCAAGACTCTTGGCACCAGTAGCCAGGAAATAAAAAAACGTATTGCAATGGCAAAGTCTGCTGTTAGGGAGCTCTCCAAAGTACTGAAGAGCAATGGTGTCTCTCTGGAGACTAAGGTGCATCTGATACAGGCCATGGTCTTTGCAATCACCTGTTATGCATCAGAGAGTTGGACAATGACCAAGGAGGATAGAAGGAGAATTGATGCCTTTGAGCTGTGGTGCTGGAGAAGAGTATTAAGACTACCATGGACTGCTAGGAAAACAAACAGATTCATCCTGGAAAGGATTAAGCCACAAGGATTCTGAGGCTCTGTCTAACATACTTTGGACATGTTGTAAGGAGAGACCGTCCTTGGAGAAGGACATCATGCTTGGGAGGGTGGAGGGACAGTGCAGGAGGGGAAGGCCCTTTATGAGGTGGACTGATTCAATGACTGGGGTAATAGGGATGGGAGTGTCAGAGACAGTGTGATTGGCAAAAGACAGAGCAGAGTTTAGGACTGTTGTACATAGGGTCGCTATGAGTCGCAAGCGACTCGACAGCACATAACAACAACAACAGGACAAATTCAAGTTAATATACTTGGGCTCTTGTGGATTCATTTTCATTTTTACCAGCTTCAATTTGAACTTGTGATGAGTCATTGGTGGTCTGTTCCATAGTAGGCCCCTGAATTTGTTTTCACTACTGATTTCAAGCTTCTCCACTGCCTCTTTCCACCACTGTGGTCAATTCTATTCCTGTGTATTCTATCAAATGAAGTCCATTGGTAAAGTCACTGTTTATGCTTTTCTAGAGATATTTACAGTGAATGAATTATTGATTACACAAAATTCCATCATGCACTATCAAACCTCATTTCTGGCATCAAAGCCATATTTTTCATCTACTATTCTGTACTCTTTGTGCCTAATACAGTATTACAAACTACCTACCTATAAAGGTTCAGCCTAAGAATTTTCAGACTCAGAGCTCTGTTGGCAAATACAGCCACCATGTTCATGCCACCCTAGGCTGTTACAGTGGGGACTCATTTTCAGCAAGTGACCCTGTAATTTACTCATTTCCTGAAAACACAGTAAGAAGTCCATTTCTGCAGAACCAGAACACAAGTAAAACCAGTTAAATTAGCTCAGGATGAAGCTTCCCTCTGAGGAGAGTGAAGTTGCCTCTCACAGCCTTCTCCAAGTTGAAGTCAGAGGTGTGTACCTGCCCACAAGTGCTAATTGCTTGCTGATATGGACACAGCCCAGCAACGTTTCCCAGTCTCAGCTGCTCATGCCCCCTCCCTGACCTTCTTTTTTACAGTCCCTTACTGAGATAATTAAATAACAGGGATCAGAGCCAAGATGCACCATGGAGACAGGTCATGCCATTTTCCTGGGGTTCATCTCCCTAAGTTTTCTTAATGAGTAATGATATCCACCTGGCTCAATATAGCCAGAGAGGCACAGACCTGAAGATGAGGGGTCTCAGCTGGATGCTTAGCTCAGGAGCCACAGTCCTTGGATGTGTTACTTAATATCTCTAAGCCTCAGTGCCCTCATCTATAAAATGGGAATAACAATCATACCAATCTCACACGTATATGGAGTCACAAAACAGATGGGAAACAACTATTACTTATGCATAGGAATGAGGCTTTTTCATCTTGTGTTCATAAATTGAGCATTTTCTTTTCCCAGAACAAAGAGAATTTGACCAAAAAGTACATCATTAATCATTTCTTGTCCTCTCTGACAGATGTTTCCAATAGTTATATATCATTTATTTCCCTGTGGGAGATAAAAGGAGAGACAAAGCCAAGCTTCTAGCTCTAGACATTCCCTCATTCATTAAACAAGTATTCACTGAGGACCTGCATGTATAAGGCACTGTTCTAGGTGTTTGGATACAACAGTGAACCACAAATTTCCTGCCCTAGGAGAAGCTGCATCTAGAAGCGGTAGATATGGATAAATAAAACAAGATATATATAACATATAATCGACACCCATTATGTAGCTGTCAAGAGACCAAAACACAAATTGCAATGGAGAAAAATCTACTGTCCAGGACTTCTCCAAAGTGCTAAAGAGTGTGGATATCAGTTTGAGGACCAAGATGTACCTAACCTAAGTCATGGTATTTCCAATTGCTTACCATGCTTCTGAAAGTTGGGCAATGGATAAAGATGACAGAAGATTAATCCGTGTCTTTAAATTGTGGTGTTGGTGAAGAATAGAGAATATTACAAGGACTGTAAAAAGAAAAATCAAGTCTGTCATGGAAGAAGGGCAGCCAGGAAGCTCCTTAGAGGCAAGAATGGTGAAACGTCATCTCATTTCACATGCTTTGGACATGTTGTCAGAAGGGGCCAGTCCTTGGAAATATACATTATGCTGGGAAATGTAGAAGGTAAGAGAAAGAGAAAAAGACTTAACAAAACGACCTGACACAGTGACTAACAATGAGCTGGAGTGGGTCAGAGGCTGTGAGGATGGAGCAGGAGAAAGCAAGTTTCAGACCTATTGTTGACAAGGCTGCTAGGAGTTGTAGTCAACTTGACTGCACATAGAAACAACCTCTAACTGCATATATATCTTTGCTGTCCACACTGTGGTTAAACCCTACTCAGCTCACACCACCAGTTTTTCCCATCAAATTTACAATAGTCACCACTCACTCAGCTTCTCAGTCCCAGTACTTGTCCCATATGTGTGGGCCCAGATTCATGCTCAACTTCTCAGTTAACTAAGCCACGTCATTAACCAGGTCTTTCCTAATCACAGCCTCACAACTACCATGAACAGTGAGGGAGACCGTATTGCTCTTAAAAATGATGACTGCCTACAAGAAGCTGAACATCAAATTCCCATATGACCCAGCTATTCCAGTGCTAGGAATATATCTCCAGGAAATCAGAACTGAAGCACAGAGACATGTACACCTATTTCTTAGCAGCATTGTTCAGAAAAGCAAGATAACTAAGCCGTTCAAATGCCCGTGAACAAAGGAATGGATTGAGAAATTGTGGTACATTCACACAATGGAATACTATGCAGTACTGAGGAAGAGCAATTTTGTAAAATATTGTACAACATGAGAGAGTTTAGGGAGCATCATGCTGAGTGAAATAACTCAGTCTCATAAAGACAAACACTACATTAAGATAATTATTGTGAAAATAGGAGGATAACTGAGCAAGATATGTATAAATGTTCAAAAGGAGAAGGAAAGAAGACAGAAAGAGGGAAAGGGGGTGAAAACCATTGGGATAGCAGAGATTGGTGGGCAAAGGAGGGCATGAAGAAATGGGAAAGGATCAATGGGGACTTGAAAATATGGGAGATGATAGGCATACACCAATGGTAAGTAATCATACAAAATATAATGTATATGAATGATTTTATAAAACACAATGTACACAAACGGAAGCACAATGTGTATGTTATTGTACAAAGTACATATAAAATATGTGATGTATATAAATGATTATTTGTAAATCAGTAATTTTTTTATTTTAAATAATTATGACTACCTACGTGGGTGAAAGTGTGTTTAGGTCAATGGATGGATAAAGGAAAACAGATGGACCAACATATACACACACTCTTCTAGATAGATAAAAAGTAATCTGAATCTCCCCCAAAAAAGGGTACTATTGTCCATAAAGGTCCATTTCACATCCACTCCTACAGATTTAGTCCTATAAGTTTCTGAGCCTCCAGCCTAGGCTCACAACAAAAATGTCTTCACCCAGAAACGTGCAGATGATGAATACACTCTCCCTAAATCCCTTAGTGCTATGTCAGGCGGGCCAGTCATTCTCAAACACATACTTCAACAATACAATTACTTCTTCAAATGAAAATCAAGGGACAACTCCAGCAGATACCACAGATAGAAAAGTGAAGCTGGTCTTATTAAAGTGAAAATAAGGAACCTGCTGCACCACACGCTTACCACACCCCCAACACAGCCCTCTGCCCTCCACTAGGGACCCCAAGACTCCATACAACATCGTTTACAAACCACCGAAACAGAGGTATGTGGCTACAAGAACAAAAATAGCCGCCATTCTTTTTAGTCTGTGGGCTCGCAACTTGATTGGAGTTAGAGACCCAGCTGTGAGGAGGCAGCTGGAGGCTGCGGTGGATGGGCTGTGCAAGTCTGCGCAAGTGTGTGTGCACGTGTGTGTGTCAGAGACGTATCATTCAGTTCTCTGGCTAAACACACAGACCATGCTCATAACCAGTCCACCAATTAACCATAAAACAAAAAGATAAATAGGAAATCCTTGAATTGCAGGGATTTTTCTGAGTAGGGAGTGGTGTGATAAAGTGCTATCTGAGCAATGTTTAAACTTTAAATGACCCAGGTGTAGTGGACAAACAGAAAAAAGATCCTGTCCTTCTCATAAACAGTCCAATAAAACCATTTTCAAGGCTGAGAGATCTGTTTCTTAATCCCTGGTAAGAAAGGTTATCAGAGCCCCTCCTGGACAGCACCCCACATACGCATACACACTCACCTCTGAGCCTGACACCGAGGGGCACGGTGGCTCATTCATCCACACGGCAGTCCTGTGAGGAGCATGATGGGTAGTTCCTTGCAAACAAGGACAATAAGGCTTTGGAGGTGCCTCTTACTTGACTCTCAACCTGTGGGCAGCTAGCATCGCCTCGACTTTACAGACTAAGGAGAAAAAGTGAAGAATTTAAGTGAGTGACTTGCCTAAGTGCCACCTAGTTGGAGCTAACCAAGATAAAAATTTGAACCAGGCCTTATTCTATAGGTATGCCCCTTCTGCCATACTGTCCTGCCTCGATAGACTCCAGAGCATGTGGTGATTACCCAAGAAAGGTATTTCATCTAACTGTGGTTCTACCGTCTCTCAGAAAAATGCAATTATGTCATTTCTCAGTGGCCTTCTTTAAAAGAAGGAAGATTAATTCAAATGAGGCAACTGGCATATACTCTGTAGATTAGTTCCTCATTAAAGTATACTAAACCGGAAAAAGGTACATTCTGGGAAGAATCCTGGAGGAAGACGCTGATGGGAAATTCTATTCCTAGCCCTTTTTGATTGCTGCCTTCTACTTGGCCTGGTCTAGAATTTATCTTGCTCCCGACAAGAAAAATCAATTCCATTTTCAAGATCCCCATAAGCCTCCCACTCCACTTGGTTCCCCTGAAGAACTACTTACAACTGCACCAATATATAAGAAACCTTTCTTTACAGAAAAGTAAAACCTTGAGATTGGGGAATTCTTCTACTGCTATCAGTATAGTCTGATTGAGAAAAAGGTGTAACTGTTAACAACTTCATCTTGCTTGGGTCCACAGTCAAGACACTTGGTAGAGCAGTCAGGAGATCAGGAGATGTATTGCACTGGGAAAGTCTGCAGTCAGGGACCTCTCCAAATCAGTTAGGAACAATAATGTTAGTTTGAGGACTCAGATATACCTGATTCAGGTCATGGTCTTGATAGTCTCTTGCTATGCTGCTGAGGGGCTAACATGAATAAGGATGACAGAAGAATGGATGCCTTTGAACTGTCATGTTGGAGAAGAGTGCTTGATATCTCATGGACTGCCAAAAGAACAGAGAGCTATGTCTTGGAACAGGTGCAGCCAGAGTGCTTGATAGAGGCAAGGATGGCAAAGTTTTATGTCTCGTACTTTGAGCATATTGCTAAGGGAGCCTATTCCTTAGATAAGGAGGGACGGTGAAAGAGGAAGACCCTCCAAGAGATGGAATGACAAAGATAGGGCAGGTTCAAATCTGTTGTTCATAGGGTCTTTATGAGTGGTTTTCAACGGCATGTAAAAACAACAAGAGTGTACTCTAAGCAAGTCTGGAGATGGCCATTCTCCCGTCCCTGTCAGCACTAGAAGTAAAACCCTATATCAGAACCTCTGGGCTCTTAGAGACAATTCTTTACTGTTTCTTCTTTTGCCATCTGAACTATCTGATCTAGTCTCTACGCTACAGAGGAGTGGTCAGGACATCAAGGAGTTGACCTTAATCAGAATAAGGAAACCTACATTGGTGGAAAAAAGGAAACTCTATCTCACAAGTACCAAATATAGAACTTCCCAAGACAGAAAAAAAGATAGCAGGCAAGTAATGAGAAGTGACACACACACTTACACAAGCCAACTGTTATGTCTGATGCATAATAAATATCTTCACAAGAGCTCTTGGGGTAGGATTATCATATCCATTTGATAAAGGAATTGAGACTCAGTGAGAATAAGAAATTTGTTATTTTCCCACCTGGAAAACCAGAAAACAGAGATGTTAGTGGTAGCTATGCAACATAATTAATTAGCGTCACTTAGTTGTACACATGAAAAATGTTGAATTAGAAAATGCTGTGATAGATATATTTTCAATATACTTTATATAGAAGATGAATAAAGGAAGAGAGGAACAAATAAAAGAAAAAGACTTTGTTAAAAGGAAGACTTTTTCCCACAGTGACACAGATAGTAAGTGGAGACTGGAAACCACCGAAAAAGAGAATCAAAGGCAGGAAGTCAGGGACAAGGAGGCAGTTTCAATCTCTGTTTTGTGGCATGTTTGTCATGTTCAGTATATGGGGTCTGAGCCACCAAAGGATTGTCCCATTATTCATACTAGACAGAGTAGGACACAGCACAGATACCTTCTTCTTATGACATGTATGAGGTCACAAAACAAGCAAAGTCCCTTGTAAATGTCAGAGGACACCAGGGTTCATTCTCATTGAGTCTGAGTATCTAGGCATTGTTCTGTCTCCAAGTCACAGTACTTGTTCATTCAGATAACATTTCATCCACTGATGTAAGAAATGCCTGCAATGTTCTTGCCTTCATTTTGTGAAAAATGAATGAATTTACTGAATAATCTCATTTGAGTCATACTGGTAACAGCATTCTTACAACCACACTTGCTGCTACATGCTATGTTTGAAGCCATTGTTGCAGTCAATGTGTGACTCTGCATCGGTCAAGGTCTCTTTTATCTTGCCCTCTATTTTACCAAGTGGAAATTATCTAACAATATCTTGCTGACAATTATGCCAAAACAATTATAACAGTACATTGACAGAAAGCTGCCAGAAATACAAACTGTGTTTATAATGGGCCATGGCACTAGGGATATCCTTGTTGATGCCAGGTGGATCATGGCTAAGAACAGAGAGTACCAGAAGGATATCTACTTGTGTTTTATCATCTGTACAAAGGCATTTGTGTGGATTACAACAAAATGTAGCTAAAATTTAGAAGAATGAGAATCCCAGAACATTTGACTGTGCTCATGTAAAGGGAGCTCTGGTGGCCTAGTGGCAAGAAGCTGCACTGCAATTCCAGAGGTACACGGTTTGAATCCACCAGATGCTCTGCTGGAGAAGGCGGGACAATCCCCTCCTATACCAGTCAGATCCGATTTGACGATACACACACAAAAAATGAAAAAGTAATAATAATAAAAAAACCCAAGAAGCTGTTGTGCAAACCAAGCAAAAGAATACTGTATGTTTCAAAATCAAGAAAGGAGTGTGTCAGGGATGCATCCTGTCTCTATACCTTTTCAATCTAGATGCTGATCAGATCATACAAGAGGCTGGACTTCGTAAAGACCAATGTGGCATCAGGATTAGAGGAAGACTCATCAATAACCTGCATGATTCAAATAACACAGCCTTGCTTGCCAAAACTGAGAAGGACTTGAAGCACTTACCGCAGAAGATCAAGAACTACAGCCTTCATTAGGAGTGCATGTCAATATGAAGACAACAAACATCTTCACCACTAGGCCAATAGGCACCATGATGATACATGGAGAAAAGACTGAGACTGTTAAAATTTCATCTTGCTTGGATCTCCAATCAACACTCTTCATACCAGCAGTCAGAAAATCAAAAGATGAATTGCATTGCAAAAATATGCTGTCAAGGACCTCTCCAAAGTGCTCAAAAGCAATGACATCAGTCTAGAAACTAAGGTGCTCCTGATGCAGGTCATGGTCATTTCAATTACTTGCTATGCATCTGAGCGCTGGACAGAGAATAAGGATGATGGGGGGAAAATTGATGTCTTTTAGTTGTGATGCTGGAGAAGAATATTGAACATGGATTGCCAAGAGAACAATTAACCTGTCCAGCTGAAAGTGAAACCAGGGTGCTCCTTGGAGGCAAGGATTCCCCCCCATCCCTTTTAAATAGTTGTTTATTGGCAGTGAGTTGGAAAAAGTAACAGAGTTAGCATACAGAAACAACAGCACACACAGTAACACAAGGACAGCAAGAGTGATGAGAAAGAACAGCCTAGAAGAAGGCACAGCATTTGACCATAAAAAAAAAAAAAATCTCAGAAAGCAGGAAGGGGCAGGAATGAAAGATCAAGAGAAACAGATATATTAGAATAAACAGATAGTATCTTGGAGAAAGTATAGCCAGAGTGTCTCTTGGAGAGAAAGACTACAAAATTTGATCTCATATACTTTGGTCATTTTGCTAGGAGAGGCTATTCCTTGGAGAGGAACATCATACTTGGAAAGGTAGACACTTAGAAGAAGAGAGAAAGACAGTCAATGAGATAGATTAACACAGGGACTGTAGCAATGGGCTCAAGTGTATCAGGAATGGTAATAACAGCACAGTACAGGTCAGGGTCAGATCTCTTGTTCCTAGGGTCACTATGAGTCAGCCTCAACTCAAAGGCACCTAGCAACAACAGTGAGAAAGTGGAAACAGTGATGCTACAGTCATGGAATTTTAGCTTTTACAAAACAAAATGGGTATAAATGTTTTAGTAGAAAACAGATTTACTCTGTAAACTTTCATGCACCTCATTTTAATAAACAAATAGACTCAAGATCGTTTTTATGGTAGATTTATTTTCATTATTTTTCGGCTTCTATATGAAAATTACATATGAGCAATTAAGATTCTGTTCTACAATCAGTCCCTGACCACATTCTGCCTGATGAGCTCCTCCACTGTGTCACCACAAATGGAGTTAATTAGATTCCTGTGTATTCCCTATATATTGTTCGAAGAAAGGCATTAAAAAATGGTGTCATGCCATCCGTATGTTGTTTCTATCACCTTGGCCATCCATTCCAGCTACTTATTTTTCTTTGTTTCCATCTTTTGTAGTCCAATCACCAGTGGTTATCTGCTCAACTTCAGGCTATAGAAGTTGGTAAAAATTTGACGTTTCTTCATCTTCACCATTAATGGCTGGCATAAGATCGATAATATTCTTTTTGATAATGGATATAATACCATTCCTCTTCAATTTTTCAGTCCAGCTTAGTATACCAGAAGTTTGTCCAATTCAAATTGGCCAATATCAGGGTACTTCACCCCACTATTGTCTAGGATATCAGTCTTTAATAATTTGATTACATTTTTCTTTCCTAGATTCATTCATCCTGTGTCCCAAGGATTAATGAATTATTCCAGTTGTTTCTTCTGTTTTGAATCATGGACAGGAGTGGCATCCACTTCCTAAACCACATGCCTCTGAAAACTCTATGAACTTGGAGAAATGACATAGAAAGACCTCAGGTCTTTTGTTCATAGGGTCACTATAAGTCATGCTCGACTTGATGGCAATCAACAAGAACATAGCAGCAAATGTAGGTCCTGAAAGCTTTACTCCAACCATGTCATTAAGGTCAACCTTACTTTAAAGAGGTAGCTCTTTCTTCTCCAGTAATATTTTAAGTGTCTTCTAACCTCAGGCTCTCCTCTCCTGGCACCAAATCAATGTTCTGCTACTATTCATAAGGTTTCCCCTGGATTAATTTCTCCCATAATAGATCATTAGTCCTTTCTTCCAAGTCAGTCTTAGTCTAGAAGCTCTGTTGAAATCAGTTCATGTAGGGTGACCATGCCAGTATTTTAAATAACAGTGGCATCACTTCCAGTATTACAGCAACACAGAAGCCACTGCAGTATGACAAACTAACAGACAAGTGGGGTCATGAATACACTTCACGCAAATGATAGAGAATGTACAAAGCCTAAATCCAATATTCCAGAAGCACAAGGTCAACAACAGAGCAAGTGGTCAGAGTCCAACAGGCACAATGTGGACACTTGGCTGTTGGCCACTGGAGTGCAGGTGCCCCTGGAGTCTCAGCTGGTGCTCAGCAATTAGAAACAAGATGTTCTGTTGGAAGGAGAGCCGCTGCCAGACCACCAAGAAGAGAATCAGTGTCTGTAACTAGGTTGACCCTAGAGAGGGTGAAACCAGGCTGTTTCTTGGAGGCAAGGATTCTGAAGCTTCGTCTGACATACATTGGATATGTTGCAAGGAGGGATCAGTCCTTGGAGAGGGACATCATGTTTGGGAAGGTAGGTGAACAGCACAAGGGAGGAAGACCCTCGATGAGATGGATTAATTCAATGATTGGAGTAATGGGGGGTAGGTGTGTCAAAGACAATAAGATCAGAATAGGATAGAACAGAGTATAGGGCTACTGTATAAAGGGTCGCTGTGAGTCGCAAGTGACTCGACGGCACATAACAACAACTCACAAATCACTGCCATCCACTCACTTCCAACTGATAACAACCCTGTGTGTTAAAGTAGAACTGTGCTCCCCAGGAATTTCAATGGCTGACTTGTTGGAAGTAGATCCCAAGACCTTCTTGTGAGATACCCCTGAGTATACTTGCATCTCCAACCTTTAGGTTGGCAGTCCCGTGCAGGGACTCCAAATAATTTCAAACACCATCTGAAGGACATATTAGATGAGCTCCCAAGAACAAGTTGTTAGCATTGGAGGTCATCATAACTTGAAGAAGCCCCTCATTTTCCCGTGTCTTGTTTCTCCATCTCCAAAATGTGGACACTGGTGGTCTCTGGGCCCTTTACAGTCCTCACAGCCTATCTCTGGACCTTTTTTTTTTTACCATATGTCTATGCCAAGGCAGCTCCCAAACCAGATAATCAGTCAATTCACTCAATGTGTCACATGGAAGAAGGTGATCAGAGGACTAGTGAAGATCTTCTGCTCTCGTGTAGAGGGTGGATGGGAAAGCCTTTCTGAATCTCGTCAGTGTATCTTGTTTGTGATGGGCAGGACCATCTATCAAATGGGAATTGAAGGAGCCTAGCATCAACCACATACTTTATACACATAAGTATGGTTTGCCTCAATAAACAGAGCAGAGCTGAGTCTACTTAACCACATGCTGGCCTCCAGAGATACCATCTAAGGAATGAGGAAAAATAAGGGACCAATTGGCTGCCAGGCTGAGGCAGTAGAGGCAGAGGCATGCGGACAATGAATTTTACCACAGAGATGGATGAGTTATCACCATTAAACTCATCTCCTGGAAGAGGCAGAGAGTAACAAAATGACCACCTAGGATGTCATGCTTTCCTTTTAAAAGTTCTGATGTTTTTCCTTTGATTTAAAAGCAGGGCCATTTCCCCAGAGATTTTTAAGGAGGAAAAACAAAAACAAAAAACACCCCTGTTTCTTTAAGACATGGTTAATTAATGAACATATACAGTTTAAAAGGTTAAGAAATGTTGCCTATCACCTCTTGGATTTGTTGTGGGGTTTTTTTAGGTGTGTGAACAATCAGAAATCAGCATGCTTCTAATTTCTACTTGACAACTGCAGCAAATTTTAAAACGTGTCAACTTTTAACTTCCTTTCACACCAAATACTCACAGCCTATGTAGGTCTCCTGAAGTCCCACCCTCTCTTCTGAGGCATAACACGGGAAGGTGTTGGGAAGAGAGCTCATTCCATGCCTTACCCATGAGACTGTGTGCTCATCACAAGACAGTGTCCCAGGGTCAAAACGAGAGCCTGGAATCAGTCATTTGATGAATGCATTCTCTAATCTATGGGAAAATCACTCATTGTTCAGAAACATGGGCCTCCGGCCAGCCATATGCAAAAAGACATAGGTGCAGTGAGACCTTATTATGTACCACAGAGAGGACGGATTTGGACTTTGGCTTTATCACTCAGTTGCTGATTTTTGACAATCTGTCCAAACCTGAGCTTCAGATTCCTCATCTTTGAATTGATGATTATTCATTTTATTAACAGTGAAAAATCATCGGACTGTGTATGCTCATGCAATACTAACCAATCGTGTTCATATGTAGACCAAGAAGCTGTTGCCTGAACAGGACTGGAGAATACTGCATGGCTAAAAGTCAGGAAAAGTGTGTGTTAGGGTTGCATCTTTTCCCCACATCTGCTCAATCTGTATACTAAGCAAATCATTCACGAAGCTGTACTATATGAAGAAAAATATGAAATTGGGGTTGGAGACTCATCAATAATCTGTGTTTTGCAGATGACATAGCATTGCTTGCTAAAAATGAGGAGGATTGAAACACTTGCTGCAAAAGGTCAAAGGCTACAGCCTTCAATGTGAATTATCTCAAAATCAAGGAAACAAATAATCTTCACTAATAAAAAGTCTGCTGTCATGGACCTCTCCAGAGTACTGAAGAGCAAGAGTGTCAGCCTAGAGACTAATGTGCACCTGAGCCAGGCCATGGACTTCACAATTGCATGCTATGCATCAGAAAGCTGGACAATGACTAGAAATGATAGCAAGAGAATTGATGCCTTTGTGCTGTGGTGCTGGAGACGAGTATTGAATATACCATGGACTGCTAGGAAAACAAACAGGTTCTTCCTAGAGAGAGTGATATCGGCTGCTCCTTGGACTGTAAAAAAAAGTCTGACTTGGAAGAAGTACAACCAGTGTACTTTTTAGAGGCAAAGATAGTGAAACTTTGTCTTATATTCTGGACATGAAGAGGGGCCAATTCTTGGAAAAAAGTATTATGCTGAGGAAGAAGGAGGACTAGAGAAAAAGATCTTTAATAAAGATAAGTTCACACAGTGACTGGAATAATGGGCTCGAGCTTATCAGAGATCATAAAGATGACACAAGATAGAACAAAGTTCAGGTCTATTGGTCACTAAGAGTCACAATCAACTCAAAAACATATAACAACAAAAGGGTGCCCTGGTGCATAGTCTAGAAGGAGTTGTGCCATCAACCCAAAGATGGCACGTCACTGGTGGTTCAAATCCACTAGCAGCTCTGAAGGAAAAATATGAGCAATCCTCTCCCAAGCAATTTACAGTCTCCATAATCCTGCTGAAGGGTCAGCTATGAGTTAATTCTGATTAGAAAGGCATTGCATGATGAGATGATGATGATTAAAAACAAAAGTACCATCTTTTCCAATTCAAGGCAGTCCCATGAGTGTAAGAGTAGAACTGTGCTATATAGGGTTTTTAATGGCGATAGTACAAGGGAGCTCTGGGGGCCTAGTGGCAAGAAGCTGCACTACAATCCCGAACGTGGAAGGTTCAAATACACCAGATGCTCCACTGGAGAAGGAGGGGCAATCTCTCCTGTACCATTCAGATCCAATTTGATGGTATACAGGTCTGGAGGCAATTTTGGCTGGATACAACCTTCAATGATTCAATAAATAGTTGCATTCACCACTCAAGGATTCTGGGGATAATTAATAGAAACTATCAAATAGAAATTCTAGTGAGAAGTAAAATAATGCAGATAAAATTATAACGTACAAATGGAACATAGTAAGTACTCCATAAATTTTAGTTATAATAATAACATTTCATAGTGATTAATAAATTATTATCAGTTGGTCAAATCAGTTAAGTGAAAATTTAGTGGAAAAGAATATTACTATCAAAACATTTAGATTTTTTTCTTGATCTTAAATTCATCTAATGAGAATATATAGAGTATATGATAACTCTTTTAACTATACATATATGATTAAGAAGCATCTCTTTATATGTATAATATATTAATTTAGACTTAAGTTAATGGTACTGGGCTATCATTATTATATATTAACGGATTTTCAGGAAGAATATACTTATCTTTAAGGATTCAAAGAAGTAGAATTTTAGTCACAAAATAATGGGTACTAATGAATGCCCTTTAGAATGAGGATGATAGAATGGATTTTGAACCAACTTCTCAAAAGCCCTTCTTTCTTTTCTTCCCAAATCCCTTTTTTTCTAACTTCTTCCTTTATCTATGCATAAATATGATCACCTCCATTCACAATGGGTTATTCTAGCAGCTTTGTATGATCTAGGGGTTCATGGAAGAGGGCACAGAATCAGATCTCCAAGAAAGCAATTAAAATGTTCATGCAGTTGTAAAAGGACAGTGAGTAATAAATGTTGGAGAGAATGTGGAGAGATTGAAGCTCTCATACATTACTGGTGATGGTGGTGGTAGTGGTGGGGTTGGTAGTGGTGGTGGTGGTGGTGGTGGTGGTGGTGGTGGTGGTGGTGCTGTTAGGTGCCATCAAGTACAACTCATAGCGACCCTATAAAAAAAATATCTGAACCCTATTCAATCCTGCACCATCCTCACACTTCCTGACACACAAGAGCCCATTGCTCACCACATCAATCCACCTGGTTGAGGGTCTTCCTCTCCTTCGCTGACCCTCCACCCTTCCCAGCATCATGTCCTTCTCCAAGGAAAAACCCCTCCTAGCAACATGCCCAAAGTACGTGAGGTGAAGCCTCATCATCCTTGCCTCCAAAGAATACTTCAGCTGTACCATCTCCAAGACATATCTGTTCATTCTCTTAGCCATCTCTGGGATGTTCAGAGCTCTTCTCCAACACCACAGCTCAAAGGTATCAATTCTTTTCCTGCCATCCTTATTTATTGTCCAGCTCTCAGATTCACAACAAACAACTGGAAAGACTTTGGCCTGAATCAGATGCACCATAGTCCTTAAATTGACATCATTAGTCCTCAATTATTTGGAGAGGTCCCTAGCTGCAGATTTCCCCAGTGCAATGTGTCTCCATATTTCCTGACTGCTGGTACTAAAGGTGTTAATTGTGGATCCAATTCTCCTTCATTCCCCTCTCCACCCATCATGATGCTGCCTGATGGTCCAGTGGTAAGAATCTTTGTTTCCTTGACATTGAGATGCAATCCATACTGAAGGCTGCATTCCTTGATACACCTCCATACCAAAGGCTGCATTCCTTAACTACACTACTGGTAGGATTGTGAAATGGTACAACCACACTGGAAGGCAGTTTGGAAATTCCTCAAAAAGCTGAGCATAGGAATTCCATATGACTCAGCTTTTCCATTGCATAGAATAAACCCCAAAGAAAACAGAATTGAGAAACAAATGAAGATTTGTCTACTAATGTTCACAGCAGTGTTATTCACAATAGCAAGAAAATGGGAACAGCTCAAAAGGCCATGAATAAATGAATAGTTTGAGAAATTTTGGTACACAATGGAACACTATGCAGCACTAAGGAATGATGTAAAATATTATAAAATGTAGAGAGTCTAGAAAGCCTTATGGTGAGTGAAATAACTCAGCCTCATAAGGGCAAACACTGGATAAGAGCATTATTATAAAAATAGGAGGATAATTAGTAAGGTATGTATAAAAGTCCAACAGGGAAAGTGGAGAGGGCAGTGGGATGAAGGGTGGAGAAAGAAAGAAATCACTAGGATAATAGAGTTTGGTGGTAGAGGGGGACTGGTGAAAGAATTAAGATCCAATGGAGACCTGAAAAGGGAGGGTAACAGTAGGTATAGATCAATGGTGATTAATTTTATAAAACACATGTATATGAGTGATCAATTAAAACACAATGTCAATAAAGGAATGTGAGAACTGTGATGTACATGAGTAATACAAAATGGATATGAATTTTGCAAACCAATATAAAATAAAGGGAGGGGAGAAGGGGCCATATGAGAAAGGTATTTAAAATTAGTAGGGAGCCCAAGTGGTGCAGTGGATAACATAGCAGGCTGCTAGTGACAAGGCTGGCATTTCAAATCCACCAGCCGCACTGAGGGAGAAAGTTGGACAGGCAGCACCCAGAGAGATCTACAGTTTCAGAACCACAACAGACAGTCACTGTAAACCAGAATTGACTCGAAGGCAGTGAGAAGGGTCTAGTGAGGGTGTTTTTGATGGTTATTTATTGAGTTTGTCTGGCTGTTGTCTTAGAGGGGTGTTTTGGATTTTGGCTTAAAATTAAGATTTGTTACCTTGGGAAGAAAAAATTAAGGAGGTTCTTTCCAGAATCCCTTCACTTCTATATTGTGACTGCTTCCACCATTGTTTTAATCATAATTATTTTCCTTCAAAGTTCCTGTAATATTCCTGCAATTATTTCCTCTCCTGTCTCTAATGTTGTT
This sequence comes from Elephantulus edwardii, assembly GCF_000299155.1. NCBI lineage: Eukaryota > Metazoa > Chordata > Mammalia > Macroscelidea > Macroscelididae > Elephantulus > Elephantulus edwardii. Next base: position 1,495,548 of record NW_006399973.1, read on the forward strand.
TTTATGCACCATGGAGTCCACGAGGACTCATAGTGACCCAAAGAGCAACAGATCAGACCCTTGCCCAAGAAGTATTCTGCTTTTGCTCATGTTTTTCAAACTCTCTCATATACACTATACCCTTCCAGACTATTTTTAAATTCAGTTGAATTCATCAAGATATACAAGAGTTTGGGTGATAATAAATTAATCCAGGACTTTATGGGGGGGAAAACACACTGTTCCTTGTTGCATATACCATGTGTCCACCACAGGCTGGCAGGAGCTTAATTGACAGAGGCCACATCATGTGTGAGCCAGGCTTATGAATTTGTGGTTTCAGGACCGTCTGGAGAAACCAACAAGAGAGTATGGAAAACACACACCACTGCTGCTCACAGCCAACTGACCAGAACTCAGCCCACAGCCTCATCCAAGCATTTGAGAAGACCCTATATATGCCAGGAAGGAGAGAGAATGGGACTGAAGAGTATCAGGGTCCAATCACATCTATGGTGTCAAATGCTCCCACAGTCTGTCTCAAAGCCACCCGCAGAGTCCTTTCCCTTTCATTATCCCTCCACCCTCCACTCGGGCCTGGCCCTGTGTTCTTCTTGTCCCTAAACCCCAGTAGTGCTTTACTCTCTGCCCTAAATACTCTTCCCCCAACATGTTCCTCTCAAGAGCCCTCTCCCCTTCTTAAAGGCCAGCTCTCATGCAACTTCCCCAAGTCTTTCCCCTACTTCCTTGAAAAATGCTTCTCTCATGACCTCTATAATGTGCTGTGATTGCATCCCTGGCACTGCCTGGTCTGAGGAATTATCTGTAAACATGCTTTCTCTCTACAGAAGCAAAATCTTCTTGGGACCAGAAAAAGGGTCTCTCACACTACTCTCTTCCACCTAGTGCTTTGCCTGCCATGGGTGTACGACTCATTGATTTAATTGAACAACCTTGGAAAGCCAAGAGAACAATCGGCTTATATGTCCATCCCCCTTGCCTGAGGAAATGGTCTGGTTGGGGAGGTTATTGGTTTTCTGGAAGAAGAGGTATGTAGGACATTCAGTTTCTCTATGAGTAGCATTCATAAGTCATTTCCATGCTTATAGATCAAACTAGAATGCTTATTGACCAGCCATGTCACAAAGCCCTCTCTCCTCATGGTCCATTTCTCACCCCTGAACACATGTACGTGGATAATTATTACCCTGAACACATGTCACACAAAAAATGTCACCCATTAGTTTCTTAATGCTGCTGTAAAAAATTACCACTAACTTGTTGGGTTTAAATAACACATACGTATCATCTTAACAATCCTTTAAAGGCCAAGGATGAAGTAAGTCTTCCAAAGACATGCAGTTTGAATCTACCAGCTGCTCCGCAGGAGAAATATGGACAATCACCTCCAGTGCTATTAACTGCCTCAGAAAATCTGCTGGAATGTCAGCTATGGGTCAGCTCTGAATTGATGGTACACAGCAACAACAAGCTAAAATCATCTTGCTTTCAGAAAGCGAGAAGAACATGAGGCCCATACTGAAAAAGATCACAGACTACAGTCTTCAGTATGGATTACACTTCAAGGTCAAGAAAACCAAGATTCCCACAACAGAACTAAGAGGATTAATGGAAAATGAAATTGTCACTGATTTTATTTTACTTAAATCCATAATCTACACGCATGGTAGCAGCAGGCATAAAATCAAAAGACATATTGCATTGGGCAAATCTTCTGTCACAGACCTCTTTAAAGTGCCAAAAAGGAAGGGTGTCCATTTAAGGACTGAAGCGCACCTAATCCAAGCCATGGTGGTTTCAATCGTTTCGGGTGTGTGTGAAAGTTGAACATGAATATACAAAGGCAAAGAAGAATTCATACATTTGAATTATGATGCTAGTAAAAAGCACTGAATATACTTTGAACCACTCAAAGAACCAACAGAAGTACAACCAGAGTGTTCCTCAGAAACAAGCACGATGACACCTCATCTCTTATACTGCCGGCATGTTAGCAAGAGGGACCAATGAGTGGAAAAGTGTATTTTTCTTAGAAAAGTAGAGGGTCAGTGAAGAAGAGGAAGATCCTCAATGGAATAGAGTGGCCCAGTAAAGTGACCACAGCATATAGGGGGATAGCACAGGATCAGCACAGAGATGCGATGTGAGAAGGATTTGGTTGGTTGGCCATTGGTGGATTTTCTCCTTATCATGTTGCTACTTATTGGTTCAGTTGTGAGGATTTCTGTTTTATTTGAAATGTAATTCACACTTAAGGCTATATATGGGCTTTGATGTTTATCAGTAAATACTTCAAATCCCCTTCATTTTCAGAAAAGCAAGGGAGTGTTATCTGCATATTGCTTGCTGTGAATGAGTATTCATCTAATCCTAAAATCAAGTTCTTTTACACAGAGTCCAGCCTCTCAGTTTATTTGCTCAGCATACAAACTGAATAAGTATCATGAAAGAACACAACTTTGGATTTTTGTTTGCTTTCTATTAATTGTGATTTTAATAGGAGTTTACAAACAAAACCTTGGATTTTCATTCATTCATTGTTGCACATTTCTCCCCTACCCTCCCTTGTTCGCTTTTGTAAAATAAAATTTATTCATTGTGTAATTTCCTCTCTGCCCTCCCTCCACAGTCCATCAGATGAAGGAAAGAACTGTTCCAAAGGTATATATGATTAAGCATTATTGGCATGACAACAGTCCAGAATAAGAGGTTCACAGCAATGAAAGAGTACAACTTTGATGCATACTTTTCACTTCTTTACAAACCCTTGGTCTATGAACATGTTCTGCAGCACAATTAAAAGTTCTACAATGTCCATTCTTCATAATGTTAGCTATAATTTGTCATGAGCCACACAGTCAAATACCATTGTGTGGTCAATAAAACACAGGCAAATCTCTTTCTGATATTCTCTGCTTTCAGCCAGGATTTGTCTAATGTTAGATTTGTTCCTTAGAGCTTCCATAACAAACCACCACAGACTCCAACCTTAAAGGGGGCCCTCATAATGCAGTAATTCAAGAGCATGGCTCCTACAGAGGGATTGGTGACTGAAACCCAACAGAAGAACAACTCAGCAAAAGAAAGATGGGATATCTGTTTCCACGAAGATTGACAGCCTTGGAAACTCTATGAGGTAGTCTCATTCTGTTCTGTAGGATTGTTAAAAATTGGAATTGGATTGAGTTTGGATTTCAGGGTTGTCTTGGATTTTCTCTTTTCTTAAAACAACAGAAATTCATTTTCTCAGAGATTTAAGAGAAAGAAACTAAAATTTAGGGTGTCAGCAGGGACTTGCTTTCTTCAAAGACTTTACGGGAAGATTCTGTCTAGTCTCTCTCAGCTTCTGGTAGCTCTGGGCCTTTCTGAGCCTGTGGTATCATCACTCCAATCTGTGCCTCTGTTTTCACGTGACACACTTCCCTCTGTGTCTGTCAATCTCTGTGGTTCTTTTTTTTTCTATATATAAAGATCAGTCACATTGGATTAGGGCCAAACTTATTCCAGTGTGACCTCACGTTAATTCATTGCATCTGCAAAGATCCTATTTTCAAATTAGGTCACATTTATAGGTACCACAGGCCAAGACTTGAATATATTTTTACTTTTTAAAATATTTTATTCATTCTATCTGTTTAATTCATTTTAAAATCATCTTAAGAATAGTTTTGAAGCACTGAACACCAATGCTCGAAGACCAAATGAGTTGTAGAATGATAGCAAGAATATCATCCATAAAGAAAGCAAAAAGTTATTACAAAGACAGAGGAGAAAGATAAAACTGAAATTGATGTCAGAAGAGACTCCAAAAATTGCACTAGAGTGTTGAGTGTCCAAAACAAAGGGGAAATATACCAAAGTAAAGGAGCAGAACAGAAGATTTCAAAGGGCAGCTTTAGAATACAAAGCAAAGTATTATAATGGAATGTTCTGCATTTCTCAAACTGAGAGAACTGAAAACAAATTGAAGCTTTATGTTGCAAAATTGAATAATGCTATGGACAATATATTGAATGACTCAGAAAGCATCAAAAGTAGATGGAGGGAATACACAGAGTCACAGTACGAAAAAAAGAACTGACTGATATTTAAAAAATTGCAGAAAGTACCATAAGAGCAGGAGCCAAAGGTAATGAAGGAGGAAGTGAAAACTGCCCTGAAGGCATTGGTAAAAAAATTAAACCCCAGGAACTGATGGAATATCAGTTGACTTGTTTCAATTAAGATATGCAGCCCTGGATGTCCCCACCAGGCTATGTCAGGAAATTTGTAGGACAGTTGTCTGGCCAATGGATTAAAAAAGGACCATATTTGTTCCCATTCTCAAGAAAGGTTATCCAACAAAATGAGGAAACTATTGAATAATATCATTAATACCACATGTAAGCAAAACACTACTGAAGATCATTCAAAAATGGCTAGAACAGTATATAAATAAGGAACTGCCAGAAGTTCAAACAGGATTTAGAAGAAGTTATGGCACCAGGGATATCTTTGTTGATGTGACATGGATACTGGATGAAAGTAAAGAATACCAGAAGAATGTCTGCTTATGCTTTATTGACTATGCGAAGGCAATTGACTATGGATCATAACAAGTTGTGGATAACATTGAGAAGAATGGGAAAAGCACTTAATCGTGCTCATGTGAAACCTGTACCTAGAACAGAAGGCTGTTGTACAGAGCAAGGGAACGTGACATCTTTTAAAACTTAGAAGGGAGAGAGAGAAAAAAAGAGAGAAGAGAGAGAGATCTGGTGGATTTGAACAACTTGCCTTTGGGATTTGCATCACACAGGTTCTTGCCACTAGGCAACCATCATAATGTCTTATAGTCCATTCTTTTTAGGATTATCCTCCCTTCACCTTCTCTGATGCAGTATTCCTTGTCCATCCATTCTCTTCATGTTTTCCCTACTTCCTCAGAGCTCCATTACCCCTTTATCCTCTTGACTTTATAAAAGTGGACTTATATTGTTCTTATCCCTTTGTAACTGAGTTCATTCACTCAGCTTAATTGTCCTGAGACTCATCGTGTTGTACAGTGTTTCTTAAAATCTCCATTGTTTTTCAGTTCTGCCTAATAATCCATTGTGTGACTGTACTCCAGTTTTCTATCCATTCTTTTGTTGATGGACAGTAGGGCTGCTTCCATCTCTTTGTTACTGTGAATCATGCTGCAATAAACATCAGTGTGCATATATCTATTTGTCTTCTGTTTTCTTTGGGATAGATTCCTAACGTCGTTGTTGTTGTGTACTGTGGAGTTGGAAATGACCCATAGCTGACCCTCCAGCAGGATTCCAGAGGCAGGTAACCGCACAGGAGGAGATTAGCCATAGCTAGGTCAAATGGTATTTGTATTTCAGTCTTCTGAGGAAGCACATGTATACATGCGTACACATCTTTTAGGGGTCATTACTCTATTACAGGGAGTGCTGGTAGCCTAGTGGTAAGAATCTGCACTGTAATCCCAAAGGCAACCACAGAAGAAGGATGGGCAATTTCTTCCCATGTGATTACTGCTTCAAAAAAATCCACTGGAGGGTCAGCTATGGATTGATTCCATCTCGACAATACACAATAGCAGACACTCTCTGCAGGGTCTGCCACAGAGCTCACTCTGCCATTCCTTTGACAAAAGCACTTGTGTCTTGGCCGTCTATGTTGAGAGGCTCACTCTTGCTTCAGACTCCTTCATCAGAATCCTAGGATGTTCTCCTTCCTCGTCATTCCCTGCTCCCAAATCCTGGCTGTTCTTTCCCTCAGCAAGGGCTGTGCAGAGCCTCCAGGTCTCATCTCGGTACTCACGGCCCATGGTCTGGATGCTGAAAACTTCTGCAACTGTCAGTCCCTGAGAAAGGCCTTTCCCTCAGCTTGGTGGGTTTGAACCCTGTGCCTTTGGGAGACTGCAGCAGAGATTCTTACCACCACAGTTCCCTAGAAAAGTGTCTGGGAAGCAAGAAGTAGGACTTCCCAAAGACAATAGAGACCCTGACCATTTACCTCCTGAGTGGGATAGCACTGGAAGGCTGAGGGAGCCCCGTGGCGATGAGTGGAGGAAGCTCTGAGAGACGTTGATGCCCAATGGTCTGCAGAACTGATTTCCTGTCCCAGAGCCCCGTTCATTTGAACACAAAGACATTCTTTATCACTTTAAATCTCCAAAAATCAAAGAAGCCTACATCCTAGAGCTGAACAGCATCCAAAAAGGCCATCTGGTCCACGCCTGCCAGGCAGAGGAAAGGCACTGTTAACCTGTGTTGTGGAAGCAGTAAGGGTCACTGAGCAGGTCAGGGTGGCATAGGGCCAGCACCTTGGCTCCTGCCTCTTTCTGCATAGTCACCTGAGATATGGGCGCAATCAGAAGTGGAATCTAAGCCTATTTCCTGTCCTGGAGCCTGCCAGCCTTCCCCAGCTCACTGCTGGACTCCCTCTCCTACAACATCAGGGGCCCCTCCCTGAGATGCCGCTAGGGCTCAGCAGTGATGCCAGAGAAGTGCGAGTGGGACGAAAGATATCTGGGGGCCCCAAGAAAACACTGTGACTCCTGGCTTCGCCAACATTTCAGCTGCACAGCTTCCAGTAATTTTACCTCTGCACCCCTCAGCTCCCCCCCTTTGGTGAAACAACAAAAAAACAAACTAAACCCATTGACATCCAGCTCATTTCCAACTCAGAGCAACTTTCCATCAGGGTTCCAAGGCTACTGTAAATCCTTAGGGGAGGAGAGTCTCCATTTTCTGCCACAAAGCAGATGATGGATTCAAACCCCCAGCCTTTGGGTTACCAGCCTGCCATGTGCTGCACTACCTCACCTGGGCCCTTTTCTTTGGTGAAAAGGGACAAAGAATTTCATTTTTATTTAGGAGGCAAGAATTTCTTTCAGCACTCTTCAAATGTTAGGTCCCTTCCCCTCACCTTGATCCCTCCTCTTACCACAATCAAGTCAAGCCAAATTGATTTTCCTAATCAGCCTCACTAATTTCCTGTCCTCATGGCTTCCAAAATTAAAACGCCTTGTTGTTCAGTTGCCATGGCCCTGCGCTTCCTGTCATTTTCCATTCAGACCACACACCGATGGGTAGACAAGGAAGGAGGGCGGGCGCAGGACCCTGCTCCAGCCCTGGCCCCATTGTAGTGGCATATAGGGTTTAATTATTAACTCTTTCTCCAAGAAGTCAGCCTCCCACGCACATTCATGAGATACTAACTCCTTCATCTCCTTCAACATAACTTGGCCGCCCACATTACAAGAGCACCAAACATATTTGGCTTCTGAGTCACTTGCCAACATGCTATTTAATTTCTTTCGAGGGTTATTTATTACAGAGAATCACGTATGCTTTACATGTCAACAATTCATTTGCCAGCTCCACCTCCTTCAGCTTCCTGCAGACTTTTCTTTGTCTCTCGGGTTTCGTTATGCCTTCTTCCTCCAGGGTGGGTGCCCCTACCCTCCACTGCCATGGAGTGGAGTTCAACTCACAAGGATCCTGTGGGACAGAGTAAATCTTAAAAGAAGCTGGCTGCCTCATCTTCTCCTGTCTACAGAACAACTTTTGGGTTAGCAACCTAATGGCTTAACCACAGTGCTACCAGGGCTCTGTCCTGACCTGGATTCCCCATTTCTTTCTCAAGGATTCTTACCCTTTTTGTGGAAGATAGGCTTCAGTCCACACCTTCTGGCCATTTCCATATCACTTCCCTTCTCTTCTTCACTCTTAGATACACCTGCTTCCTCAAGACATTTTGCATTTCCTTCTTCCTGAGAATGCCACAGGTTTAGCAGGGGGTGAGGGAAGGCCATTCCTTCTCTCTCTCCTGTACTTTCAATGAGGCAGAAATACTTTAACCTTCTCGTATGCTTTAACCAAGCTCATATGTTTTTCCTGGCTTTCATGCCTTCAAAAGCTCCTCCATTGTTGATGATACCAAATTTCTACGTTCTGGCTTCCAAAGGAAATTTGGAGCATAATTAATCAAGTATTGGATTGTTAACCAAAAGGTCCATGATTTAAACTCCCCAGGTGCTGTGTATGATCAAGATGAGACCATCAAGGTTTACAGCCTTGGGAATTTAAAGGGGGCAGCTGTATTCTTTCCTACAGCGCAGCTATAAACTGGAGGTGACCTGACAGTAATTTGATTTTTAGAGTTTCTGGTGTTCAAGTCCCTTCAGCTACTGGCTTTATTCTCCATATCCAAAGCCCAGTACTGAGTCTCTGGGATTTAATCTCAATCTCTTTCTCTCTTTCTCTCAATCAATCTCTCTCTCTCTCTTTCTCTCAATCTCTCTCTCTCACACACACACACACACATACACACACACACACACGCACATATTCAATCTCTCTCAATCAATCTCTTTCTCTCTCTCATTACACTCAAGTTGGAAGTTTTCAGAGGCTGTAAATGTCTCCCAAGGAGCAATTGACAAGTTTAAACTACCAGAGAGGCACCACGTTGGGTTTAACAGCACAACTCTCTACAGACTCTGCCACCAGAGCTCTCTGAGCGCCTTTCAGTGGCTGTTTATTCTTTGGGAAAAGTACCTTGCAGCTCTTTGGCACAAGAGCCCCATTGCTGCCTGGAAACCCAACTACAGAGAAGCCAGGCTCTGGAGTTAGAAACCATGGATTTGAATGTATGTTTCATTATTTACTTGTGATGCGGCCTTGCAGAAAGAGTTCATCTCCTCCACCCTAGGTTTTCTTAACTTTTTTGAGAGATTCTAAGAATATAATGAAATAAAGCAGGTTGAATACTAGGCCCATTTCTAAACGTGGTGGATTTCTTGGCCTTTTTCTGTCAAGATCCACAAAACACTTTTATATGTATAACTTCTGGTCCACCACCCACCTGATTCTTCTCCTCAGTTCCACCCAAACTTTCGCTCCTTCTGCAAACATGCAAACATCTCAGGTGAGAGAATGGCATTATTTTCGTTTCACCAAAATCTAGAAACTGTTCCAATTGATGTCATTCCTCTTAATTAAGTAAATCACTGGCAAATTTTGGCACTTTGTACACAATGAATAAGAATTTCCTCAAACTCTGAATCAATTGTTCTTAGACAATTCAGAATTATCCATTTAGACCACAAAAATTAAGAGGTCAGCGGCAGAGTTGAGAAAGTAGCAAACTCGGGCTCTGAGATTGGAGTGCTCCATCCAGTCCCCAACTCCACAATTCAACAACAGCTGCAGGACCTTGGCTGGAGTCTCTGAGCTTCAGTTAGCTTGTCTCTAAAGTGACAGCACCTACCTCCACAGGCGAAGAATAAAAAGGATGTAACTAACCTGTAACAAGTGCTTGGCTGGCAGTTCCTGAAAGCTGTGCTTATGACCATGCAAATACATCTTGTGGGCAGTAGATTTCTCAACATAAATCTAAAAGTCAAGGCCAAAGAGCTTTGTCTTCAGTACTTGAAGGTTTTGCTAAATTCAACAAGAGGGTATTTGCTGAGCCCTATCAGGGCTCTCTAAGGCTCTGTAAAGGCACTTTAGTTAAACGATCTACACTTCTAAGGCTAGAGATCAGGGTCACAGCTCTTTGAGGATTAATTACCCTGCAGATCCTGAGGAGAGGACAAAGCTAACAACAGAGTTAAGCAGAGCAAACCTTGTCCCACCTGCCCTCTCTCACTGCACCATCCTCCTCTCCAGGCCACAGGCCCTGATCTACACCGATGACAGAAGCTCTGCTATTACCCTCCGATTCAGAGGGCCTTGCTTCTTTGTATGCTAAGAAACTTGTCAGGACCCTGATATCAAACCCATTCCTAACTAACCCACTGCCATTGTCAGTTCTAATTCAGAGCAACCCTCTATCAAGTTTCTGAGGCTGTGAACTCCTTACAGGAGGAAGTCTGTCTTTCTCCTATGGAGTGTCCAGTAGATTTGAACCACTGACTTTTTGGTAAGAAGCTTGACAGGAAACATACTATGCCACCAGGGCTCTTAATTTTACCTAAAGAGAATTTAAATTAATTCTGTTCTGAAAGTGTCACAGAAGACTTTGAAGAATTCAGGGCAGTTGAGAATTTAGTGCTTAGAAATTCAAACCTTACCTCCTGTCACTTTCACACTCACTCCCACTCAAGTCACCCTCCATACTATGTCCAAAAATTTGCCTTCAACTGTCCCCCTGTCTCAGGATTCCTCCACAGAGGACCTGTTTGTCTTAAAGGATGAAAGAGACCAGAGTGTTAAAGTTCCTTTCTCTCCTCCAGTGCATTTTCCTCCCTTGCATTCCTAAAATTCTCTCCCCTATCCCTGTGATCTGAGAATTGGCCAGTCTTTATTATTCTGTTTACATTGACAAAATTGGCAATTTTGAGAAAATCTATAAGAATAAAACACTGAAAGGAAATAAGAGCTAACATCTTAATTAGATGTTAACATTTGGCCAATAAGAAACAGCACAGAAGCGCTAGACATATTTTCCCAGAATATGCTGGCGTGTAATTATTTACCATTTTTCTTTCATTATCATTCATTCAACATCATTCATGTCATAATTTTTCATGTTTGTTCCTAGCCCATTTTAATAGTAGTGTATAATTTTCTCGGACATGGGTTCGTTTGGTTTGGTTTTTATTTGTCAGGGAGAGTTTTTGTGGGGTTTTTGTTGTTGTTGTTGCTGTTTTTTCCTCATTGCATGGGAAGGGGGAGGAATGGAAGGCAAAATCAAAGGGAATTTCTTGACATTAGTGGCTCGAGTGCACTTTTAGAGGAATGATTTCCTAGAGTGGAACCTGACACTCAAACACAAGATGAAGTCAGTTCTTCCGGAAGAGGAAACCAATCAGGAGCTTTCTGTATCTCGGTTCCCTCATCTGTGAAGTAGGAATATTACCGCTCATCATTCTCTGGAGAATTCCTAACACTTAAAAGCACTTTTCAAGGACCAGCTATGCCAACACAAAAGCTCAAATGCACAAAAAGGTCTTTCATCTCAGAATGTCTAAAACCATTCACCCTATGAGTGAGATCCTTGATGGCTTTGTATCCCTAGTGATAAAGGGACAATTTATAAATATCAAGACAAGACAGGCTCTGGAACTTGACCATTGATTGAATACTAGCGGAAGGTAGCCAGGATTTTTACCAAAAAGCACATATTCTTTCTTATCAACAACTAAATATAATTTTGTAGTGGTTGTTGTTGTTAGGTGCCCTCAAATTGAGTACGATTCATAATGACCCTATGAACTGATCTGCACCCCGTTCTCTCCTGTACCATCCTCATCATCTCTGATGCACTTGTGCCCGCTGCTGCAGTCACCATGTCAATCTATGTCCTTCAGGGTCTTCCTCTCTTTTGCTCAACCTCCATTTTTCCAAATAAATTTACTGCCATGAAATCGATTCCAGTGGCCAGGGGCGCTGGCGGTCTGTTAGATAAGGAGTCTGACTGCTACCTCAAAGGCAGACGGTTCAAATCTACCAACTTGCTCCACAGGCGAAAGATGAGCAGTCTCCCTTCATGAAAATTACAGCTTCTGAAAATCCCTTGGAGCGTCACCTATGAATCAGTTCTGACAGAACAGTCATTAATTACGTTTCCAAGGCTGTAAATCTTTATGGAAATAGACTGTCACGTCTTCTGAAGCAGGGCTGGTGCATTCGAACCTTCAGTCTTTAGGTGAGTGGTCCAATTCCCTGATCACAGCATTTTGGAGCTCCTTTAAACTGGTCTGTTTCAATGCCAATATTCCTAAAGATAAGGTAAATAGGAGTATATAATGAAGCCCTGGTAGTACAGCGGGTAAGTACTGAACTGCTAATTAAAAGGCCAGCAATTCCACTCCTGAAGGGCTCCTCAGGAGATTTATAGGTGAGGAACCCCGAAGGTGTGTAGCTGCACCCTGTCCTACAGAGTTGGAATCATTTGATGGCAATCCACAGCATGCATCCTTAGTTCTTGGTTTCTCCAACTCATTTGGCTCTTCTAAAACAAAATCCCCAAGGAACCCTGATAGCAAAAAATGATTAAGGGCTCAGCTGCTGACTGAAAAGTTGGCAGTTGGAACTCACTCAGGGGCTTCATGTGAGAAAGACCTGGAAACTTGCTTCCCTAAGATTACAGCCAAGATAACCCCAACGGGATGGTTCCACTGGGTCGCCTGACTCTGTGGTGCCTAACAACAACAGTCCATCCTCACAACCTAGACCCCTCACCAAACCTCATTTTCAAGCTATTACTAATTCTCAGAAATATTAGCTTTCACAAGACTTGAGCAAAGATTTAGATAATATTGCCCCCATTGGCCCTGTCCCTCTATCAAGCAGCTCCTTTGATCTTGTGCAGAGTGACAGTGAGGCCTGGGGAAATCCACACATCCTCACAGGATTCCCCAGCAGTGAGTACTCAGGGAAAGGGCCACATCAGGACCCTTCAAGGACTCCAACGGCTGCTTTTTTAAATCTCCAGAAAACAGAGGAGTGGTAATTTAATACTTGGTCTCTGATAAGCACTCCCTGTCTTTTGCCCAAATACAATGGTCCTCATTAGCTTTCACTCGGGGCTTTGAACTCTACACAAAGCATTTCCCTCTGCTAACTACCACATGGAGCCAGCACTGGAGGCCAGGCCCAGTCCTGTCAGCAATTCCTTTGTTGCCTATTTTTAAGGTGTTCATAATGGAACCTTTTTGTCTGCTCCAAGCTTACCCAGAGTTAGTGAAATCTCAGTCTAAGAGATTATTCTATTGCTTTCTAAACATCACCAGACTTGCAGAGGGGTGGGAAAAGTACCTGAGAATAAACAAAATAGCATTATGTTTGAGCACTTTGGGAAAGGCACATAGATAAACAGAGGAGAATGCAACTCCTGAGGGCATCCATCAGAAAAGCTAAGGAGAATGAGGGTGGGAAAAGAGGGTCGCTGACTCTCATTAGTCCACTTGCCCCTCTACCTACAACCAACCTGCAAACTATGTTCTAAAAAGTACTAGACAGTTAAACTGTTTAAATGTAAATATGGCTTTTGTCCATCAGACGCTGTATTTTAACAGGGTTCCAGGCTGTTGCTGTTGTTAAGTGCCGTCGAGGAGTAGATGACTTATAGCAACACTATGAACGAAAGACCTGAACACTTGTATAACTTCGTCATTTCTCCATGTTCATGAAGTTTCCAGAGGCAAGCCATTTCATAGGTGGATGCCACTCCTGCTTCCAAGCTTATTGTATTCAGGAAGCTCCACCAAACACTGTCCACCATGGGTGACCATTCTCACATTTGACACATCAGAGTCACAGTGCTCGGCATCACAGCCTCTGTAGAGCAATGCACAGACCAGTGTTATACCTACTAGAAGAATGTTTGACAAAAATCAATTTCAACCAGGCCTGAGGGCCACAGATTAAAATCACCCACCTTGGGCTTCATAGCATAACATTCTGTCCGCTAGGCCAATGTGGTGTTGTTGCTGTTATGTGCCGTCGAGTCACCAGTGACTAATAGCAACCCTATGTACAACAGCCCTAAACTCTGCCCTATCCTTTGCCAATCTCACCATCTCCAAAACACCTACCCCCATTAATCCTAGTCACTGAATCAATCCATCTCATTGAGGGTCTTCCTCTCCTGCACTGCCCCTCCACCTTCCCAAGCATGACGTTCCTCTCCAAGGACTGGTCCCTCCTTGCAACATGTCCAAAGTATGTCAGACGAAACTTCAGAATCTTTGCCTCCAAGGAGCAACCTGGTTTCACCCTTTCCAGGACAAACCTGTTTGTTTTTTTTAGCATTCCATGGTATATTCAATATTCTTCTCCAGCACCACAGCTCAAGGCATCAATTCTCCTCCTATCCTCCCTGGTCATTGTTCAGCTCTCTGATGCATAGCAAGTGACTGTAAATACCATGCATGTATCAGGTGCACCTTAGTCTCCAGACTGACATTGTTGCACTTCAGTACTTTAGAGAGGTCTCTAACTGCAGACTTTCCCATTGCAACACATCTCTTAATTTCCTGGCTGCTGGTGCCAAGAGTGTTGAGTGTGGAGCCCAGCAAACCAAAACCATGAACAATCTCAATCTCTTCACCATCCATTATGATGCTGCCAATCAGCCCAGCAGTGAGAATCTTTGTTTTCTTGATATTGAGCCTCAATCCGTACTGAAGACCGCAGTCCCTGACCTTCAACAGCAAGCACTTCAGGTCCTCCTCAGTTTCAGCAAGAAGGGTTGTGTCATCTGCATAATGCAGATTGTTGATGAGTCTTCCTCCAATTCTGATGCCACATTTCTCCTTATAGAGCCCAGCCTCCTGCATAATCTGTTCTGCACAAAGATTGAAAAGGTATAGAGACAGGATACAGCCGTGGTGCACACCATTCCCAATTTTGAACCATGCAGTTTTTCCCTGCTCTGTTCTAATGACTGCCTCCTGGTCCAAGTATAGGTTTCACATTAGCAAGCTCAAGTGTTCTGGGATTCCCATTCTTCTCAGAGTAGCCACACAGTTTGTTATGATCCACACAGTCAAATGCCTTTGTGTAATCAATGAAACAAAGATATACATTCTTCTGGTATTCCTTGCTTTCAGCCAAGATCCATCTAACATTAGCTACAATATCCCTAGTACCATGGCCCCATCTAAACCCAGCCTGCACTTGTGGTAGTTTTCTGTTGATGTGCTGTTCCATTCATTTTGGATGATCTTCAGCAGAATCTTGCTTACATGTGATATTAATGATATTGTTAAATAATTTCCACTCTCTGTGAGATCACCTTTCTTTGGAATGGGAACAAATATAGATCTCTTCCAGTCAATTGGCCAAGTGATTTTCCTCCAGATTTCTTGGCACAACTTTGTGAGCACATCTAGGGCAGCATCTGTTAGTTTAAATATGTCAGTTGGTATACCATCAATTCCTGGGGCCTTATTCTTAGCCAATTCTTTCAAAGCAGTCTGAACTTCTTCCTTCACCACCATAAGCTCATATGTTGTTTCATTAAAATCTTCTGTATATGCCAATTCCTTTTGGTATAATGACTTTGTATGCTCTTTCCATCTTCTTTGAATACTTTCAGGATCACTCAATATTCTGCCCAAAGCATTCTTAAGTATTGCAACTCGAGGCTTGAATTTCCTCTTCAGTTCCTTGAGCTTAAGAAATGCTGAGCGAGTTCAGCCTCTTTGATTTTCTGACTCCAGCTCTTTGCACATTTCATTATAAAACTTTATCTTGTCGTGCAGCCTTTTGAAATCTCCTGTTCAGCTCCTTAATGTCTTGATTTCTTCCTTCTGTTTGGCTTCTCGGTGCTCCGGTGCAATATTCAGAGTCTCTTCTGACAATGTAGCTCTATGTTGTCATTGTTATTACTGTTAAGTGCCTCGAGTCATAGACAACTCATAGTGACCCTATGAACAAAAGACCTGAACACTTGTATAACTTTGGTCATTTCTCCATGGTCCCCACTAGCCTCCAAATTCCAGTTTAGTCCCTAGTTAATGCCCTATGTGTAGATCCCCAGAACAAGGTAAAGCCTTAGTAGGAAGGGAAGCAAAAGAAGGAATCCTTCCTTCCTTTGTTGGTGGTGTTGAGTCGACTGTGACTCATAGTAATCCTATGCACAATCGAACTGAACTCCGCCCTATCCTGAGCCAATCTCACTGTCTTCAACACACCTACCCCCATTACCCCAGTCAATGCATCTCATCCAGAATATTCCTCTCCTACATTGTCTCTCTACCCTTCCAAGCATGTTGCCCTTCTCCAAGAACTGGACCCTCCTGGCCACATTCCCAATATATGTAAGATTTGTTCGTTGCAAATACCTTTTATAAGAAACACAAATGGCAACTACACACATGATTTCACCTTATAGTGTACATGGGAATCCAATTGATTGCATTTGTAGCATCACTGGAGAAGCTCAATATCAGCAGTGAAGACTTTGGCCAAGTGCTGATTGTGGAAAAGACCAACAAGTACTCATATTTAAGTTCAAACTGACACTAAAGAAAATGAAATCAAATCCACAGAATCAAAATTTAACCTTGAGTCTACCCCACCTGAATTCAAAACCATCTCAGGAACAGGTTTGAAGCCTTGAACACTAATGAATAAAAACCATGTGAGCTGTGGGAGGATATCAAGAATATCATCCATGAAGAATGCAAAAGGTCATTACACACACAGAGGAGGAAGAAAAGACCAAGATGGAGGTCAGAAAAGACTCTGAATATTCCCTTTATACTAGGTGTTTGATATTGTAGTTAGTTGCCCTCTAGTCACTTTGACTTATTCCATGATCAATAAAATAATGTTACCCTAAGCCACGCCCGTGATTGGTTGCAGAGTGGATTGTTATGATCCCTAGAGGTTTTCCTCAGCTGATTTTTCAGAACACTTCGCCAGGCCCTTTTCACCTACTGTCATACTGTGGATGCTCTGCTGAAACCTGGTGCTGGTGAGTTGCTTCTGACTCTTATGACCCTATGGACAGCAGGACAAAGCAGAGGCCGGTCCTGCCCCTTCCTCGCAGTTGTTGTGTTTGAGTCTCTAACTGCAGTTATGTTAGTAATTCATCTCCTTGAGATTCTATATTTTTTTGCTTATCTTGTATTTTATCAAGCATGATATTCTTCTCTAGAGACTGTTGATAACATATCCATGATGTGTGAGACAAAGACTCTCCAACCTCGCTTCTAAGGAGCATCCTTAGAGTACTTCAAAGACAGATTTGTTTTTTCTTTTGAAAGTTCATGGTCTTGTCACATTCTTCTCCAACACTGTCATTCAAAGATGTCAATTATTTTCCATTAATCTTTTTTTAGAGCAAATATGCTTTTTAAAAAATGCATAATGATGCTTTGCCTCACATCCTTTGGGCATGTTGCCAGGAGGGTCTATTTCATGGAGAAGGACATGATGCTGGGAAAGGTGGAGGATTAGCAAAGGAGAAGACGACTCTCATCCAGGTGGACTGATACAGTGACTGCGGCAATGGGCTCTTGTGTGTCAGGAAGCATGAGGATGGTGCAGGGTAGAACAGGGTTCAGATCTTTTGTTCAAAGGTTCACTATGATTCTTACTGGACTTAATGGTACCTAAGAACAACAACAAAATGCATGCTTCACCAAAAGTCCATTCTTCTTATTGATTATCAAATTTCCACAGGCATAAGAGACAGTTGAAAATACCACTACATGAGAAAAGCATATCTTAGTCCTTAAAATGTCAACTTTGCTTTTTAATGCTTTAAAGAGAGCTCTGATGTAGCAGACTTGCCCAATGTGATTGTCCTTTGATTTCCTAGCTGCTGCTTCCATGAGCATTGATTGTGCAACCAACTAAAACAAAATTCTTGACAACTTCAATAACTGCTCCATTTTTCATGATGCTGCCTATTGGTCTAGTCAGGATTTCTGTTTTCTGTATGTTTAGATGTCAGCCATGCTGACAGATGTAATGTTTTAATCTTCATGAGTAAGTGCTTCACTCCTCTTCACTTGTACCAGCAAAGTTCTGTCATTTGCATCTCACAGGTCATTGAGTCTTCCTCCAATCCTGATTATGAGCTCTTCGTGTAGTCCAGCATATTTGCTGTCAGAGGGTCGTGAGCCTATCCAGATTTGCATCCATTTCCTGAAATACTTTAACTGGTATTCCATAATTCCTTGTTCCTTATTTATTTTTTTTCCCAATGCCTTCAGTGCAACTCAAACATCTTCCTTCATACTATTTCCTGAAATGGATCAGTTTGGACCATTTCTTTTTGGTACAATGATTTTGCATATTACTTCCAACTTCTTTTGAGCCTTCCCTCCGTCTTTCAAGTTTTTGCCCAAAGAATCCTTCAGTGTTGCAACTTGAGGCTTGAATTTGTTCTATCATTCTTTCAGCTTGAGAAATGCTGAGCATGTTTCTCTCTTTCTGTTTTCTAACTCCAGCTCCTTGCACATTCCATTTGAATACTTTGTCTGCTTAAACTGTCTTTTGAAATCTTCTGTCAGCTCTCTTGGCATTCCTTCAACCTTGGTTTGACTTCTTTTAGAAAACTCTATAGGCAACAGAAGACAATATACAGACCACTCTACAAAGGTTATTTTGAGGCCAATTCCCAGAGTCAGGGGATCAAACCCCACTGTAGTCTCTCCTAAACCATCCTAGATTACAAAGCTTCTTTCCTTCTCCCACCTCACAGATTCAGAAGGCTTTGTATCAGTGGTGACAGAGCCTCTGGGGAAGATGAGGTAAACATGAAGTAGTCATTTGTAAACTCATGCATTTGTGAAACAGGAAACCAGAAGTTCTGGCTTCTGTCTCAGTTATCCAGTGCTGCTGTAGCAGAAATACCACAAGTGGGTGGCTTTAACAAACAGAAATTTATTGTCTCACAGTTAGGAAACTCTAAGTTTGAATTCAGGTTGTTGGCCTTACAGAAAGGCTTTCTCTGCAGAAAGATCTTTTCGGTATTTGTGTTTCTGTTCCTTGGTCATCTTCATGTGACAGCTATCTTTCACCATCTCTGCTTGGCTCTCTATGCATAATCTGCTCATCTTCTATTTTGAAAGGCAGAATTCTACCATTATCAAGCTCTGGTGATATAGTTCACAGGAAGCTACACTGTGAACTCAAAGGCCGTGCTCCTCGGCAGTTTGAACTCACCACTTCTGCAAGTTGGAACCAACTAGATGGCAGAGTTGATGCATCAAGAGTCTGGGCACAGAAGGGACAGCCAAGTCTCACCTTCATTAGCTTCGCAAAAGCCCCATCAACAACATCCACAACACAAAACTAACTCCTATAAAGTAAGACATGGCCTCTGTGCTCCTGTACTTCTCAAATTTACGCCAGCCATTCCTTCTAGAATTGCCACTGCTCTACAGGTCCAAAATTCTGTGTAAGTCTGCACAGATCTCACAGAACCATACTCACAGCTATGAGGTTTACTAAGGAAGTTAAATAGCTATCATTCAGGTTGACAACAGGATGCAATTCCTTAGGAGTCAGAACAGTTCCTCAAACGTGCTTATAAGCCCTTTGATCTTTAGTCCTATGGCTTAGCTCAGTGTTATAAAGTTCTCTTAGTCCTACCAATTATGATGTCAGTTCCCACCAGTCCTCCAGCAAGCTTGGGCGAAGGTCTCTGGTTATGGCTCCAAGGGGCAGCAGTCCCACGTCAGCTTTGTGTCATATTGGTCTCTGATTCTCCACTGTGGCCACTTGTGTTTTGGTTTGGTTTTTT
>NW_006399973.1:1514936-1533711 GCF_000299155.1 Elephantulus edwardii
CTGTGCAACCTTAATTGTGGACTCTTGTGATAACCATAATATCCTATCATACATCGCTTTTAAATTATGTTGATCTCCATCTGACCAGTGCAGGAATCTCTGGCTCAGAAGGAAGTGTGCTTCATTCTCTGCTTTTTCATTTTTGCTGTAGAGAGATTCCCCTTCTGCTGCTAAAACTGATCTATTTAAACCTGGTGTGATGGGTAAATAGACCAATTTCATTACAAACTGTCTATATATTCCTATTTCTGTCTTCATCCAGTCATGTGGTAAAAGTCAATGCCCAGGGCTAAGAAAGACACTTTGAATAATAAATCCGTGTCATCATAGTCAAAGCTGTTAGTTACACTGTTATAGTCTCATTAACATAATTTGGGAAATTCCATTCCCAAATGAAATTACATTAGCAAGAACAATATATAAGAGGAGTTGAGAGGAAACAGGAAGGATCCAGGTGAAAAGACAGGGTACTGATGGGCAAGGTCCAATGGTGATCAATTTAGTAAAACATAATCCACAAGAATGATTGTATGAATCACAATATGAATGAAGAATAGTGTGAAACAAAATGTGTATGAACTCTGTAAACAAACCAATAAAGAACGTTTATAGACATTTAAACAATCTGGACTGTAGTCTTCACAATTGCATGCTATGCATCAGAAACCTGGACAGGGACTAGGGATGATAGAAAGAGAATTGTTTCCTTTGAGCTTTGGAGCTGGAGAAGAGTGTTGAATATAACATGGACTTCTAGGAGAACAAATTAAGTTTGTCCTGCAGAGTGTGAAACTGGGCTGCTCCTTGGAGGCAAGGATTCTGAAGCTTCGTCTGACACACTTTCGATATGTTGCAAGGAGGGACGGGTCCTTGGAGAGGGACAACATGCTAGGAAGGGTGGAGGGACAGCGCAGGAGAGGAAGACCCTCTATGAGGTGGATTGATTCTGTGATTGTGGTAATGGGAGTAGGTGTGTCGGAGACAATGAGGTTGGCACAGGATAGAGCCAGGTTTAGGGCTCTTGTACTTAGGGTCTCTATGACTCACAAGCGACTCAACAGCACATAACAACAAAAATTTGAGAGAGGACACACTTAAGTTCATAATCACCCTGAATCATTGAGATTCATTTCTGCACACATTTAAAAAAACAAGTCTTTCTCTCTGTGGCATATCTTTGATGGTGTCTACTAATCTGGTCAATATCAATGGTAAGTGCAACAGTTTGCCACTATCTATGAGTGCACACAAACTCTTCCCCCTTGATTATCTTAATTCTCTTATGTTAAAGTGAATAATCTATTTATAAAGTGACCACAATACTTCTACTGTTCCTCCAAGATACCATCAGGAAGACATGCTTATTATACTCCTAGGGTTTTCTCAAAAGTCATACCATACTTTAAGCTACCCAAGAAGGGGGAAAAGTGTGATTCACTCCACAATTAAACTCTTTACAACAGATTTGCTTCAGATTCACTTTGAGTAGAAAAGTGTACACAGTGGGCATTCAATATATACATCATAAGTGAATGCTTACAATTCTGTATTCAGGCAACTTTTTAATATCTTCTAATTGCATAAAGCAGAGATACATTATTGTATACAGCAAAGCATAATTTAAAGAACATTTTAACTCTCTTGCAAATCTTACCAAAAATGAAACCAAAATAAACTCAATAGCAACCAAACACATATACCGTTAGGAGGTAAAGTCTGCAAAAGGAGCAAAGCATAGCAAATCTTGTTGGGTCAATTTTGTTTGGGTGAATTTTGTTTCATCAATTTTTCACTCATAGTGGCCCCACATTACCGAGTAGAATACCTCATAGTTTCCAAAGCTGTGATCTTTATGAAAGCAGATTCTCTGGTCTTTCGCCCATGAAACTTCAAGATAGGTTTGAACTCCCAGCCTTTCAACTAGCAGCCCAGTGCTTATTTGTTGCACCAGCAGGGCAGTTACATCACTATGTAAGTGTAATTGCATCAGAGTGGGAAACAGGGTCAGAAATTATTTACCAATCTAGTGTTTGGGATTGACTTAGCAATCCTGTACAAACCTCTCAACAATCACATGGCTCTGTGTCCAGCATCAGACCAGGTACTGAGAACTAGAACATTTAAGATATGTTTTTCATCACCTTAAATCAAGTTATTTGTTGAGTTCAGTGGTTTTCAGTGGAAGGGTATTTTGTTTCCAAGACACATTTAGTTATCTCAGGAGACATTTTGATTGTCACAACTGGAAGATGCTGCTGGTGTCTGGTGGATAGAAGTTAAGGATACACTTAAACACCCTACAAAGGCAGAAAATAGCCCCCCACATAAAAGAATTATATTCACAGTGACGAAGTTGAGACACCTATTCTGGCCAAAATGAGGCAAAGTAACACATGTGAAAACAAGTGGAACTACTGTGTGACAGGCTTCTCAATTGTGAGAGCTGCAGAAAAAGTCACTCATTGCCACCAAATGGGAACCAACTTATTACTGACCCTTTATTGGGTTTTCAGAAATCACGTGGGATAAGATCATCTATCTTTCTCTATGGAGCTGCTGGTAGACCAGGACCACTAGAGAGGTGAGGTCTTTGAGTTTGAGGCCTACAAACTACAGGCTGTGAGGGGCTACAGAGTTCAGAGGGAAAGGGAAGACCAGAGAGCTGCTGCAGCTTCACTCTGCACTTCTAGGCCTCAGTTTCCCCTGCTCTAAACTGTTGTTGTTGTTAGGTGCCATCAAGTCATAGGCAACACATAGTGACCCTATGAAGGAAAGACTCGAACACTTGTATAATTTTCATCCTTTCTCCAGGTTCATAGGGTTTCTGGAGGCAAGCTAGTCTGGAAGTGGATGCCACTCCTGCTTCCAAGCTTGTTTTAATTGGGGAGCTCCACCCAACACTGTCCACCCTAGGTAACCATTATCACATTTGACACAACAGTGTCACAGTGTTCAGCTTCACAGCAACCATGAGTTACCTCAATTCATCTGTCAAGTTCCCTCTACTGACACCCACTTGGGACGAAAAGAAAGCCCTAAGAACCACGAGTGAGCATTTCATACTTGTCCCTCCTCAAGACGCGAGAGGCCATCCTAAGGTCCAGGTGGAACTGAGGGCGTTAAATGTACTTATTAACTACTACTGTTGGTGAGGCTGTTTCTACCCCCTTCCTCTCTTAAACCTAAAATCTCCTGCTAGTCTAACAGTTTTAAATTAGGACTATTTGGTGGTGTGATCATGTATGTTTAAAACCAAACAGAAATTTCCTGTTCCCTAGCACAAAATAAAATTCCAGTTTATAAAAGGGCCTGTAAAATCTCATAATCAAGCCCATTAGCCAAGCAGAACGCTCCACTTTGATTTTGTGGTGTTTAGCTTGCTTTTCTTAGCACTCCTTCATTAGAGTGCTTTTAATGGATGTTCTTCCATCCTGCTTCTTGAAGTTGCTGGAAAAGAAAACACATGATTTTAAAGTACAAGATACACGAGAAATTGTCCTTCCCCTTTAAACACAGATGCACAGAGTGAACAGGGAAGCAGGGGGAACCCATGAAAATATATTACTATGCCAGATACCTTACCTCACTGGAGTGTAGCATCTTTCATTGCATTTTTGTTCACTGGAGATTACTATAGAGATCTCTGCATTGCCAGTGGCCACATTAATTTTCAACTCTTTGCTGGTTCAGAAGACCAGATTTTCTTGATTAATAACAAAAGGTTTTGTGGGGATCAGAGCTGTTTCCCACCATCTCTATGCAAACCCCGGCAACACAAACTGTGTACATTAGCATTTCAAGGCGCTTCCTATTAAGGATGGCAAGAAAAGCTCCTCTTGGTGGGTAAAATCCATTTTGTCCTCTCTTGTGACATCTGTTCTAACTTTTAAAGCCAGAAAGGAAACGAGATAATGCCAGAGTCTTTTGATTTACAGTACCGACCCTTCGGACGCTGCCACGCACTCTAAAAGCATGTAGCCTTTCTGGAAGGACCTGAGTGTAAGGACGTGAGAATCTGCAAATTCCTTTCACACGGGGAGAATTCCAGAAGTAATTCGTAACAAGTTGTGCAAACTTTTAATTGCCTTTTTCATGCTTTCTTAATTACATTTTCAATTACTTCTAAAACTCACAAAACTGAGTCTTTTAAATTTCAAATTTTTTCAAAAAAATTTTAATGTTTATTGCTGCATATGCGATTGTCTTTTATTTCTAATCCCCCTATAGCTAATTTCGAGTATGTGAAGACATTCAAGGCAAGTCAGTTAGGCAACTGAAAAAATGTATACAAATATGGAGGAAAACCGCAAGCAGTAGGCTAAGAAATAAAATAAAATAAGCCCTGCAGAGTCCCCACTTCCTCCAGCCATCTGTGCTGCAAGCTCTTAGGTCTCTTACATTGGTCATCCCGGAGACAAAGCTGAAGGCAGATTCCAGCAGTTTTTCCATTCACTATTCATTCAGAGGTCCATCAGCTCCATATGCATTCAGCCAACTGCTGTGTTAAATCAGGGCCTTTTCCCAGAATTGACATGGTAATGAAGTCATGGTTTTGCTCAGAGAAAAGACCTCCATAGGTATGCCCCTCTCTGACAAATCCACCCTTTTCACCCCATTGAGGCCCGAAAATTATCTCATAACATTACAACATCTGTGCACGGGGTTTCTGCCTTGTGGAGAGGGGCATGTTTATAATGGGGCCATGCCTCCCACACAGTGCTGCAGGGTGGGGTGCCTGGGGTCTCTGAGCGCTGGAGCACTCCCTTTAACCCTTTCCCCTTGCCTTTTGTGCTGTTGTGCCTTGAAATGCTGGTGTCTGGATTCTGAGCACCAGGAATGTTCGTTTGATCATTTTCAGGTGTTAAATGTGGACAACAGAATCTAACAATCTCGTGTGAACTTTCTTTGAGAATCTTATCATTAGTCGAGCCGGGAGAACCAGAGGTGGGTGGAGAAAATGAGGTGGAAAGAAGAGGATCCTGAGAGGATTGAGTTAATGAATTTTGCCCAGACTCTAACAAATGACATTTGCTGATCTAATAAGTGTATTTGAACTTTATTTAAACAGGTCCAGGTCAACAAAATCTAAAGGGAAGCACCAAGGTTGGGGGAATTTATATAAGGACTACACCATCTGCAACTTATAAGTACTCTGCCCTGATACAATGATTTCATTTAATTTGATCTGACATTTAAGAGCCTTTTTTTGGAAGGAAAAATGAATATTTCTATATTCTATTTGCAATAACCTCACCTGACTCTGCACATGGCCAAGAAGAATAAATGTCACATTCATTGCAAACAGTTGTGCACTGTCCTGGGGAGCAAGCTGGCTGCATTCAGTGGATGTGAACGCAAGCATATCTGCGGCCTTTCCTTGGCTCTAATTGCTCAGGCTTGTTTTGTTTTGTTTTGTTTTGCTTTGCTTTGTTTTCCCTTGTCTAGATTCAAAGACAGCATTTGGATGAAATGCTCTCAACTGCATATGAAAAGTATTTTTGGCTGACAACCAGGATGTACAGAGCAGATCACTCAGACAGGCATCCTAGAATCCAGGTTTTCATTGCAGAGGAATCGAGATAATTGTCCAAGCCTTTTGCAAGTCCTCTCTTTCAATAAAATGTAAGCATTTTTTGGTCAGTGTTAAACTTTTCTGATATCACTATGTTGAACTGTTCAGAGAATGTGTTCTTAGCAGATATTTTTTTTGTCAGCCATCTTGAGAAGCCAGAGTCATTGGGTGATGCAAATAAATGGCTGTTAACCAAAAAGCTGGCACTTTAAACCCACCTAGAAGCACTTCATCATCAACACCCGTGATGCCAACAGTCAGGAGATCAGGTAACATACTGCATTGGGAACACCCGCTGTCAAGGATCTATCCAAAGTACTGAAGAGCAATGATGCTAGTTTGAAGACTAAGGTGTGCCTGATTCAGGTCATGGTCTTTTCACTTGTGATGCATATGAAAGCTGGACAATGAGCAAAGGTGACAGAAGAATTGATGCCTTTGAGTTATAGTGTTAGAAAAGAGTATCAAATATCTCATGAACTCCCAAAAGAAAAAAACAGCTGCATCTTGGGGGAAATGCAACCAGAATGCTCCTTGGGGTCAGCTTCATCTCACACACTTTTGACATGTTTCTATAAATGGCTATTCCTTGGAAAGGGACTGATGTCCCTTAGAAAGGTGGAGGGTCAGTGAAATAGAAAAAGACCCCCAATGAGATAAATTGATATAGTGACTGTGGCAATGAGCTTAAGTGTGTCAGAGCTGAGGAGAATGGCACAGGATAGGACAGGGCTCAGATTTGTTCTTTATAGCATCACTATGAGTCATACCTGACTCAATGGCACCTAACAACAACAACAGAAGAAACTCTTCAAAACAAAGTCTTGGCAATCTACTTCCAAAGATCACAGCCATTGAAAAACCCCTAAGCAGCAGTTCTACCTGCAGCACATGGGTTCATCATGAGTTGAACACATTCACCAGCAACTGGTACCCTTGAACGAGAAGCCATCTACCCTAGAGCCTCTGGCACTTTCTGCTTTCAGCCAAGATCCATCTGACATTGACAACAATGTCTTTAGTGCCACCACCTCTTCTAAAACCAGTTTGTTTTTTCCAGTAGTTCTCTGTCAATGCACAATTCCAGCTTTTTTTAAATAATCTTAAACTGGATTTTGCTTGTGTGTGATTTTGTTTGATAATTTCCACATTCTTGTCGGGTCACCATTTTTAGTCTTCAAAGTAATATTCTTTCTCTTCAGCACTTTGGAGAGGTCCTTGCTTGCAGATTTTCCCGTTGCACTATATCTTTTCAAAGCTCCCAAGGACAATCGACTCTCATGTGCAGGCAGGGCTGAGAAGCACAGTTCCATAGTACAGACTTAGTGCTGTATCTGCCATGCTCACAAGCTCTTCATTGTCTTCCTACCACACAACAACCGATGTGTGAGCTCTTCAGAATCAGGACCACTCATTTCTCTGGTCTCAGCTCCCATTCTTCCCCCATCTCTAAGAACTTTAGAATCCATGCATCTATTCTGGGCTCTGAACTTTTAAGGACCCCATTCTAAATCTGGTTGAGTCCTTCTCCATAGGGACAAGGATCTACAGGGACAAGGGAGTCTGCTCACAGGGATTCCACTTTTAAACCATGTTCTGAGTACCTGCTCAAAAGACCTTACACCATTTTCAGGACCTGGATAGACCACTTAGCTAAATGCATCCTCCTAAGAGTGAAAAACTGCTTCGTAGAGGGTCAGTGGAAAAGAGGGAGGCCCTCAGCAAGATGTATTGACACACTGGCAATAACAACTGACTTAAACACAGCCAAAGTTCGTGAGGATGGCACAGTTCTGGGTAAGGTTACATTCTGTGCACACAGGGTAACTCTGAGTCAGAGCCAACTCCATGCTATCTAACAACAAAGTTTCATGCTGCTGCTTCGGGGAGGTTTTCTAAGCCCCACAAGGAGCATCATGACGCTTGAGAGCTGAGCTGACATATCGACATGATGGGTCGAGCCTGGGACTGAGGGATTGGTCACTAACACAGGCAACACCAGCACAATACTTAGAGCTATGCTTTCCCTAGGGATCTCTGGTGGCCTGGTTGGTAAGGAGTTAAATATGCTGCCAGCCCAAAGACAGGTGGTTCAATTTAACCAGCTGCTCTGAGGGAGGAAAATGGGCGATCTCTTCCTGTGCAATTTATAGCTTCTGAAAACCCCCTGAAGGGCCAGCTCAGAGTGGGTTCTGACTCAGCGGGACATCACAACAACATGCTTTCCCTACACTGAGGTTCCTGGAACACTAGGCCATTCTTCTTTATTTCTAAACTTTTCTTGTCTTGAATTTCCTTTGTTATTGTTAAGAATACCCATAGCAGAATATATATCAATTCAACGGTTTCCACATGTACAATTTAGTGGAACTGATTGTGTTCTTCATTTTTGCAACTGGTCTCATTTTCCTTTTCTGTCTTGTTCCACGTGCATTAATATAAACTACTCCCAGAGGCCCATTTCTAATCTTTCTAATTGCTATTGGAATTTAGATCCCATATAGACAGTTTTAAAAGAGTATGATATTCAAGGCAGATCTTATTTTAAGCTAAGCTAGGATTTCATGAGATATATATTTAAAGTTTAAGGAAGTTGTTAGGGCAATTGTTTGAGAGTTTGAGGAAATCTGGAGTCCATGAAAATCTTAAATTCTGTTTTGCATTTTCATTCTTTTGATCAGGAATTTTTCTGTGAAATCTTTAATCAAAATATTTAGAAATGTTAACCCATATCATCCAGTACTGATCTCTTGTCAAAGGAGGCAATCACATAGTCTACACCTTCCTCCTATTCCTAACTTTTATTCTCTGTTGCTCCAGGTCAAGAGAGAATAACTGTTGTGCTTTGAATGTCACTTGCAAGCTTCTAAGACCTCAAGTACTATCAGTGAGCTAGCACTTCTGCTCTACATCCTAAATGTGTTATCAAGGCAACTAATCAAGATGGTTCATGAAACCATGACCCTAAACCTCCAAGCCAAAGAATGAAGTCCCATGACCTATTTAGATGTAGGGAGCTCTGGTATCACAGTGGTAAGGAGCTGTGCTGCCAACCCAAAGACACATGGTTTCAGAGCCATGAGCTGCTCTGTGAGAGAAAGATGAGCGATCAACTCTCATGTAATTACTGCTTCTGAAAACCCACCGGAGGGTCAGCTATGAGTGGGTTCCAACGCCACACCACATTTAAAAAACAAACAAACAAAACCCACCAGCATTTAGTTGTGTTTAAGTACCTTAAATAGTAAAGATGTTCTTATTTGATTTTTTGTCATTATTATAAATGCATCCATCACAACTTTTGCCAATTAAACATTTTACAACTTGTTGTCCTCACAGCCAAATGCCTTTGCTATTCTTTACTTTTTGCCAGATCCTTCTGACATCAACAATGATATCTCTGGTGCCATGACCTCTTCTAAATCTTGCTTGAATTTCTGGAAGTTCCCTACCTATGTATACTTCTAGATGTTTTTGAATGATATTCAGTAGTATTTTGCTGGAATGTGACATTACTGATATTGTTTGATAGTTTCCACCTTCTGTTGGATCACCTTTCTTGAGAATGAAAACAAATATGAAACTCCTCCAAACCATTGACCAGACAGCTGTCCTCCAAATTTCCTGACATAGACTGGTGAGTGCATCCAGGGCTGCATCTGTAAATTGAAACAAGTTATTTGGTATCCCATCAATTCCTAGGGTCTTAGTTTTTGCCAGTGCCTTCAATCCAGCTTCCACTTCCTCATTCATTACCATTGGCTCCTGCTTATATGGTACTTGCTGAAATTTTTCAGTGTCAGTCAGTTCTTTTTAGTACAATGACTATGTATTCCTTCTATCTTCTTTTGATGTTTCCTGAGTCATTCAATATATTGCCCATAGCATTTTTCAATATTGTGACTCGATGCTTAAGTTTGTTTTTCAGTTTTTCAGACTGAGAAATGCAAAGCAAGTTCTTCCCTTTTTCTTATCCAATAGCAGCTCTCTGAGATTTCATTATAATGCTTTGTTTTGTGTTCTCGAGCTGCCCTTTGAAAACTTCTGTTCAGTTCTTTTACTTCAGCATATTTTCCCTTTGTTTTGGCTTCTCAATGCACTAGGGCAATTTTCAGTCTCTTCTCATAACCATTTCAGTTTTTTTCTTTCTCCTCTGTCTTTGTAATGACCTTTTTCTTTCTTCTTTGACCTGTGGTATTATAGCACCGAAGCGCCCATGGACTGCCAAAAGAAAAAACAAATATGTCTTGGAAAGGGTGCAGCACAAATGTTCTTTGGAGGCAAAGATTATAAAGCTCCACTTCACACACTCCAGGCGTGTGCCTAGGAGGGGCTGTTTCTTGGAAAGAGACATGTTGCTCAGAAAGGCAGGCAGTTGGCAAACAAAAGGAAGACCCTCAACAAAGTGGACTGACACAGTGACTGCCTCAACAGGCTCTAGTGTGACAGGAAGTGAGAGGATGACACAGGATAGGACAGGGTTCCAATCCACTGTTCTTAGGGTGGCTATGGGTCGTACTCAACTTGATGGCATCTAACAACAACATGACTCTCAGAGCAGGACAATAAAGATAACAAAAGAAGAACTGATACATTTGAATCACGGTATTAGAGAAGCATACTAAACATTCCATGGCCTGCTAAACAGTTATGTTTTGGAAAAAGTGCAGCCAGAATGCTTCTTGTAGGCAAGTGTGGTGAATCTTCAACTCATATACTTTGGGTATGTTGCTAGTAAAGCATATTCCCTGGAAAATTACATCATACTTGGAAACCTTAAAGTTTAGAAAAAGAGAGACACTCAATGAGATAGACTGACACAGTGACTACAGCAGTGGGCTCGATGATGATGGCACAAGATAGGACTCTATGAACCTGTTGTTCATAGAGTTGCTATGAGTCATATTTGACAGCACCTAACAATAACAATTACATCTTTAAGTCTCACTCATATGTAACACGTATCAAGATTCAATTTCTACTTTTGGCTAAGTAGTATTCCATCGTATTTGTGTACATTTTGTTTATTTACTCACCTGTTGGTGGGAATTTAGGTGGTTTCCACCTTTTAGCTATTGTGCATGGTGCTGAAATAAACAAGTCTCTTTTGAAGTCAGTGCTGCCACATCTTTGGAACTTACCTAGGAGTGGAATTACTGGGTTACATGTTGTTGGTATATGCCATCAAGTCAACTACAACTCATAGTGACCCTATGCACAATAGCTCTGATTCCTGCCCTGTCCTGAGCCTCATTGCCTCTAATAAATCTATCCCTATTACCCCGGTTACTGTGTCAATACATCTCATCCAGGGGCTTCCTCTCTTGCTCTGACCTTCCATCCTTCCAAACTTGACATCCTTCTCCAAGGACTAGACCCTCCTGGCAACGGGCCCAGAGTATGTGAGATGGAGCTTCAGAATCCTTGCGTCCAAGGAGCAGCTTAGTTTTACCCTCTTTTTTTTTTTTTTAAATTGAGGTTGTTTATTTTTCATTTCAATGAACATCTACAGAGATTTTGGGATTCCATAGTTTTACCCTCTTAAAGACAGACCTGTTTGTTCTGGCAGTCCATGGTCGGTTCAATCTCTCTCTAGTAGTTTGATTTTTACTTTTCTGAAGTAACTTCTGCACTGTCTCCACAATGGCTGTACCGTTTTGCATTCCTACAGCAATGAATAAGGATTCCAACCTCCTCCATCTTCACCAGCATTTATTCATTTTTGAGGGTTTTTTTGTTGTTTCTTTCTGGTTTATTTCACTTTTCTCCATTCTGGTGAAATTGGAGAAATGGTATTTCATTGTGATTTTTATTTTCATCTCTTTCATGGCTAATGATGCAGAGCATCTTTTCAGTGTTTAGAGACCATTTCAAGATCTTTAGTGACATCTATTTAAGGTCTTTATACATTTTGTGATCAAATTATTTGTCTTTTTGTTGTTAAGCTTTCCAAGTTTTCATTTTTGGCAACTTGTCATATATATATGGTTTCCAACGGTGTTTCCAAGGTGTTAGTTTGTCTTTTCAATTTTTTAGTAAAGTTTTCTGATTAACAAATGTTTGGGGGGGGTTAAATTTTTATTTATATTTGTATCCGGCCCCACTTACTTTGCCCTCTGCTGTTTGTGCTTTTGTTATTAGGAAATCCATCACTAAAAAAACAGTAAGCAACAGCATTGTCCCTGCTTATACATTTAAGAATTTTACTTTGAACACTTAGGTCCCTGGTCCATTTATTTGTATGATGTGAATTAAGGGTGCTGTTTCATTTGTCTGCATATGGAACTGTAATTTTCCCTGCACCATTTCTTTTTCTCTTTTTCCATTTTATTTTATTGGTTTGCTTACAAAGTTTGTATACATTGTGTTTTACACTATTCTTCATTTATGCTGTGTTTCATACAATCGTTCTCATGCATTATGCTTTGTAAAATTAATCACCATTGGACCTTTCCTGTCGTTGTGTCTTTTTACCTGGATCCTTTCCATTTCCTTTCCTGCCTCTCCACCCACTAAACTGTGCTACCCTGTAGATTCGCCCTTACTCATCCTCACCTCTCCTCTCTTGTCACTTCTCCCCTTGAGTTCTCATACATGTTTTCATAGTTATCATTCTATTTTTACAATAATGGTATCATGCAGTATTTTTCCTTAGGAGACTGAGTTCATTTACTCAGCATAATGCTCTCCAGTCTCTCCCAAATTATGTAGTAATTTTTGTAATTGTTGCTCTTTAGTGTTGTATACTATTCCATGGTGTGTATGTACCACAATTTCTCAATCCATTCACTTGTGGTTGGACTTCTGGGCTGTTTCCATGTTTGTGCAATGGTGAATAACAATTTTGAAAATTTTTTCATGTGTCTGTTAGACATCTGAATGTCTTTCTCTGTAAAAAGTCTTTCCATGTCTTTTGCCCATTTTTTAATTGGGTTATCAGGCCCAGGAGTATTCTATATGTTTTTGTTATAATACTCTTGTCTGAGATGCTATTGCCAAAATTTGTTCCTAGTCAGTAGGTTTTCTTTTCATCCTGATTTTGATGAGCACAGAGACTTAATTTTTATAAAGTCTCATTCATCAATTTTATCCTCTAGATTATGCATCTCTAGAGGTATTTGTCAGTTTTATACCATAGACTAGGCCTCCTAAACTTGGTCCTAGTTTGTCTCTTATGAACTTTATGTTTTGGGTTTGGTTCCAGATCTCTGATCCACCTGGAGTTGATTTTTGTATATGATGTGAGATGTGGATTCTTTTTCCGCTTTCTGCAGGTAGCAATTCTGTTTTGTCAGCACCATTTTTTGAAGATGCACCATTTTTTAAGATTCTTCTTTCCCCATAAAATGGATTTACCAGCTTAAAAAAAATAAAGTTGACCATAAAATACAGATTTATTTCTGTACTTTCAATTCTATTCCACTGGCTATACCAATGCCAGATTGTTTTGTTACTATATCTGTGTAATGTGCCTTATAATCAGGAAGTGTGAGGAGTCCTACTTTGCTCTTCTCTGTCAGCACTGTTTTACCCATTTAGGGCCTTTTGCCATTCCATATAAAGTTGAGGATTTGTTTCCTAAGCCATCCCTCTTTCTACAGGCCTCTGCAGGCAGTAAGTGTTTAAAAGCTAAGATTTATCTTCTCAGTAGGTCTCTACCACATCCCTAGACAGCACTGCTTGACAAGACCAGGCAAAACACAAACCACTTCAGGCAGACTTCCACAGCCTTCTCTAAGGTCATGAGGAGTATTGAGTTTCAGCCAATTTGTGACTCACGGGGGTTAGAACCCACAACTCACCAGTCTGCCCTGCCCTCTGTCAACCCTGCAGCCTCTCTTTCCCTTTCATTATCCTCACAGCTCTACCTGCCTTAACTCAGCTCGGTAGGCTCCACAGAAACAACAATGCACAAAATTACATGCCTTTTCCAAAAAACTGACAAAGGTTCCAGGACTCCACAGGTATCACTCGGCTGAGCTGTCATCGCAAAGCTGTACTCATCACCTCAGCAGTGGGAACACTGCCTACTTGGTGAACAGCCAGGGCCTTCATTATAGTGGCATCCACTCAATTGCCTCAGCTCCTTCTCAATGAATCATCATCCCAGTCCCCTTTTCCCAGGCCCTGCTCCTTCCTTCATCTCCAGCCTAATGTTATGACACTAGTTCTTCTTTGGGAGTTTCATAGCTCATGTCTCTGCCAGCAGCAGTCTCATCTTATCACTTTCATTATCTGTAGTAACTTGCCAACACCTGAAGAAAATGGGTAGTTCCTCATGCCATAGAGTCCATGTAAATACTTCTGGTGCCTCAGGGCCAACAGTTTAAAGGTTCAGAACATCCCACAGGATCTTCCTCACCAGCTGTCGTTGGTGTTATGTGCCATCAAGTCACTGTGACTCATAGAGACCCTATATACAATAGCTCTGAACTCTGCTCTGTCCTGAGCTAATATCACTGTCGCTGACACACCTACTCCCATTACCCCAGTTATTGTGTCAATCTACCTCATCCAGGGTCTTCCTTTCCTGCACTGTTCCTCTCCACATTTCCAAGTATAATGTCATTTGTCAGGAACTGATCCCTCCTGGCCACACGCCCAAAGTATGTTAGACAGACCTTCAAAATCCTTGCCTACAAGGAGCAGCCTCGTTTCATCTTCTCTAGGACAGATCTGTTTGTTCATTTGGCAGACCATAGTATGTTCAATATTCTTCTCCAGAACCACAACTCAGAAGCATCATTTCTTCTTCTGTGAAACCTAGTCATTGACCAGTTCTCTAATACATAGCAATAAATTGCTAAGACCATGGCCTGAATCATGCACACCATCGTCTCCAAACTGACATCGTTGCTCTTTAACACTTTGGAAAGTTTCCTGACAGCAGTTCCTCACAAGATACTGATTTAAAATAAACTCCAATTACCTAGATCCTGTTTGGGCTTCAGAGCCACTGTCTCCTGAGTATTTCAGATGCTTCTTTGTCTCATATTGTCTAAAAAGAAGAAAATGGGCCACAGGGACACAATTTTATAACTGTCTCTCTGAAAGTGCAAGAGGGAAACAGAATAACACTGCCCCTCGCTGCTCCGGGGAAGAAAGCAGATAAAGAGCCCACAGCCCAGCTCCATGGTGCCTCTAGAGCTGTGTCAGTAGCAAGAGGTTCATTTATTCATTATTGAGTCACAGACTCACAGCTGAGGTACCAATAATGGGGTTTATTAGGGAAGGAAATTGGAGAGTGGGGAAGGCAAAGAATATCACCCAAATCAAGTCCAGGTTTTAACACAAGTTCCAAGGTACAATTCCTCAATTAATCCAGTCTCAGGTTTCAGTTCAGCAGTCAAATACAAATCACCCAGCAAGGTTTGCCTCCAAACAAACTAGTACCCAGCAAGTTATAAGTCAATTTCTCCTTAAAGCATCTGACAAGAACAGCAAACACTTTTAACTGTAGCCTTTATCTCATGGCTCCTCTGCTTACACTTTGCCACAGTTTCTCCACTGTCTTGCTCTCACCAAGGTCTCGCTCCAGTTTCCCTCAAGTCTTGCTTCCAGTGGGGGAAGCACTCTTTTTCTTATCCTTGTCCCACAGCTGTTGATGATTTGCAAGATCATACTGATTTTCAAGACCTCGTGTCTGCAATTAAAGTAGCTGAAGACCAGAGGGAGCTAACTGTAATGGCTAAGAAAAGCCAACTTTTAGGCTAACACCACACATATTTACTCTCAGATGATAGTATTCTTTACTTTCCAGGTTTTCCCTTTAATATATCACTTCTCTTATCTTTATTCATATGCCCAGACCAGAGAACTAGAGATAAATACAATTTATTCTTTTTCCCCATACTGTAGTGATTTTTCCATATTTAACAACTGTTTGGAAGTGTAACAACATCTAACTTGTGTGAGAGAGAAAAGGAAGTATCTAGGGAGAGCTTACTCCACGTCCATGATCCTGTGTGGTCTCATAGGACATCTGAAATTATTCATTTGATCCAAAAAAACCCTGACTTACACTTTAATCTCAGAATTACGCATTATGACTCTAATCCTAAACTTTCGCTATCACCTCCCCAAACATAATATTCCTCCTTGCTACAGAAATCCTCTGACTCCAATGTCAGCTAGAGCAATCCTTCCATCCCATATGTAGTCTGACTTTTCCTGGTTTCTCAACAAGATGAAGAATCTATTCTTCCTTCCTCTTGAACTTGGGCTCGTTTGTGGCTTACTTTGACAGTAAAGTTCAGCAGACACAATGCTACGTGACTATTGCCAGGCCCCATTTTCACTCGCTTTGGAAGGTAGAAACTCAGGGTAAATTACTAAAACTACTAAATGATGAAAGACTCTATGGATAGAGGAAGGCCATGTGGAGAAGAACTGAGGTGTCCCAGCCAACATGCAGTACCAAGACCCTAGGTGTGTGGTGAGTGAGGCCATGTTGGATCTTCCAGCCGCTTGAGCAGCCTTGATCTCCTGACCCACAGAGCCATGACCAATAAAATGCCAATGTCTAAGCCATTAAGTCTTGAAGTTCTTTGTTATACAGTAACATTTGAGTTAATGATCTTTATTCAAGCCTGAATCATTTCTTAGATTCTAATTTACCAGTGTTTTTGTTTTTGTTTGCTGCCTTCCCTGTTTTCTGACCTTCCTAAATCACTGCTCACTGCTTCTCCAGAAGTCCACTTTGTAATAGCCAAACAATCTGTGCACTGTAGTCGTATTACAAAACCTATTTATCTTCCTTAAATATCCCAGAGCAATAAAACTAAAAATATTATTACGTTTGGCTGCAGTTACCAAATAGGCTTTCCACAAGCATTTAACTTCCTCATTATTCTGACTTCAACTTAAAGGGGGGTGGGGGTGGGGAATATTTATATATGGGTACAGATCACTCTGAAAATCTACCTTTTTTTTGTAAAATGTTGCATATTCATTCCCCACCCCTTCTATCAGTACCTTTCCCCATTTGGGATATTCATTGTCCCAGATGCCTTCTCATTCCCTTCCTCCTTTCCTTAGTATACTCAGCTCCTCCCGCTCTTATCCAATTTTACCTGTTGTTTGACAGAGCGCAATTCCTAAATCTTTAGTTCAATCAAAACAAGCCAAATAGGTGGTTAACAAATGTTTGTTGAATGAGTTCTTCCTGGTAGGTACCTCTGAGTCCCAGATCTTCCTCATCTTTACCTAACCATTGCCTTCCAGTCATAGATTTCCCAATATGACATTCCTGCCTTTTCCAAATGCCCTGTCGAGCCTAGTGCAATCACTCTCCTCTCCCTTTCCTGGAACCACCACTAAAGTGACCAAGTCAGAATCTTAATCTTCTCTACAAAAAAAGAGAGTTAAAGGTCACATGTACATCCAAGTTATTTTTTTAATCAAGATTTATTAATAATCAGCAAAAAGTTTGTTGCATGCTCACTTCAGCAACACATATGCTAAAATTGGAATGATACAGACAAGATTAACATGGCCCCTACACAAGGATGACCTGCAAATTCATGAAGCATTTCGTATTTTTTAAAGAAGAAATTAAAAGGAGTTTGTAAAACAAAACCAGCATAGCATGAAAAACTGAGGGAAGTCCTTCTTACAGAGATGCCACAGAAAGTAGGATGGATCAAAGTGACCAGCAACACCACCAAAAAGAACTCAAAAAATTACAGCAATAAACCTTGCCTCTCAATAATTACACTGAATGTGAATGGTTTAAATGCACCAGTGAAGAGAACTAGAGTGGCAGACTGACTTGCAAAACAAAACCCATCAGTATACTGTCTATGAGACACACCTGAAAAGTGAAGATAAAGAAAGACTAAAAATAAAAAGATGGGGGAAAATATATCAAGCAAATAGCAACCAGAAAAAAAGCAGGAGTAATAGTATTAATCTCTGGGAAAATATGTTTTGGCATGAAAAAACCATCCCAAAGGACAAGGAAGGTCACTGTATAATGCTTAAAGAGTCAACAGAATATGAGAACCTAAACATAATAAATATCTATGTACCAGATGATAGAACCGCAAGATATACAAACCAAATGTTAACTGATAAAAAACAATAGACACCACCAGTAATAGTTGGAGACTTCAATTAACACTTTCAATAGAAAGAAACTCAACAAAGATTGCTGAAGAATTAACCCACACAGACAACCAACTCAATCAGATAGATAGATACATAAATAGATAAAGAGAAAGAGAGAGAGAGATTAGATATATAGATACTAATGCATCCCCAGTACACATTCTTCTCTTATTTTAGGTCACAAAGCAAGCATCAATAAATTAAAAAAATAAAGACATAATAAAAAGTATTTTCTCAGACCACAATGCTACAAAATCAGAAATTAATAACAGGAGGATAAAGAAGAAGAAGAAAAACAACCATACATTTGGAAGATGAATAACATCCTGTTTGAACATGAATGACTAATATTGTTATTGTTGTTGTGTACTGTGGCATCAGAATCAACCCATTGCTGACACTCTGGCAGGTTTTCAGAGGCAGTTAATTGCATGGGAAGAGATTACTCAGCCATCTCCAGTGGAACAGCCAGTAACCTAAAAGTGTACCTTCTGGACTGCAGCAGTTTCTTGCCATAGACAAAATAAAAAATGAAAGGAAAAAAATTATCTTAAAACAAATGACAATGAAAATATAACTTACCAAAACCTCTGAGAAACAGGCAAAGTAGTCATCAGAGGTCAGTTTACAGCAAAAGCAATCATTAACAGAAAAGAAAAAATGATAATTGATTTCTTAACCCAACATCTCCAACAAGTTGAAAAAGAACAGCAAGAAAACCCATTAGCCACTAAAAGAAATGAAATTATAAAAATTAGAGCAGAAATAAATGAAATAGAAAACAGAAAAACATTTAAAACCATCAACAAGACCAGAGTAGGTTGGTTGAAAAGATCAATAAAATTTACAGAGCATTTTGCAAAACTAACACAGGAAAAGAAACAACAAGATACAGATAATCTGAATAAGAGATGGAAGGGGCACACACCGACAAAGGAGATTAATCAGAACTGACTTTGACAAGCACTGTGGCAATTGGACAATTAAAACAGACATTCGGATGGCGGGGAAGAAGAACAAACTGGGGAGGAGGGTAGAGAGAATGGTGCAGCAATGAAGGAATGAAAACCCAAAATCCCTGTAAATGTTCATTAA
>NW_006399973.1:1534141-1540263 GCF_000299155.1 Elephantulus edwardii
AAAAAAGAAGACTAAAATAGCAACAACAAAAACCCTGGACCAGATGGTTTTAGTAATAAATTTTATCAAACACTCAGAGAAGAACTGTCACCAATTCTACATAAATCATTTCGTAAAATAAAAAAAAAGATTAATTTTTCCAGATTCATTCTATGAAGCAAACATATCCTTGATACCAATGTCAGGTAAAGATACCACCAAAATAGAACATATTTTGAACATAGTTGCAAAAATTCTCACATATGTTCTCATGAACATAAATGCAAAAATTCTCAATAAAATCTTGGACAATAGACTCAAACAATACATGAAAAATAATAATTCACCATGACCAAGTGGAATTCATAACAGGTATGCAAGGATTGTTCAACATAAAAAAATAATAATCAATGTAATTCATCACATTAACAAAGTAAAGAACAAGAATCACATGATCCTATCAACTGATGCAGAAAACTACTTTGACAACACCCTTTCCTGATTAAAACACTCAATAAAACAGGAAAAGAGAGGAATTTCCTCAACATAGTGAAAAATATATACACAAAACCAACAGGCAACATTGTTCTCAATAGACAGAGAATAAAGGCATTTCCCTTGAGAACAGGAACTAGGCAAGTATGACCATTATCACCTTTCCTATTCAATATGGCATTGGAAATCTGAGGAAGAGCAATAAGACAAGAAAAGGAAATAAGAGGTATCCAAATTGGCAAAGAGGAGGTAAGATTATCTCTATATGCAGTTGATATGATAGTATACTTAGAACACCCTAAAGACTCAGCAAGAAAACTACGGGACATAGTTGACCAATTCAGCAAAGTAATAGAATACAAGATCAACATACAAAAAAAAAACTCAGTTGGATTTCTCTACTGTGACAAAGACAATACAGAAATAGCGCTAAGAAAAACAACACCCATCACAATAACTAATTAAAAAATTAAATACTTAAGAGCAAATATAACTAGAGACACAAAAGATCTATTAAAAAAGACAAAATATTACTACAAGAAACAAAAAGAGATCTGGAGATATGGAATAATATAACATGCTAATGGATAAGAAGACTCAATATCATGAAAATTACAAGTCTACCAAAGGCAATCTACAAGGTCAATGCAATCACAATATATACCAATTCCATTCTTTAACAAGATAAAAAAAGCAATTTCCAATTTTATCTGGAATGGAAACAGACCCCAAATAACTAAAGCACTCCTGAAAAAGAGAAACAAGGTAGAAGACATCTCACTCCCTGATCTCAAATCCTACTACGCAGCCACAGTGATCAAGACAGTGTGGTACTGGTACAGTGACAGACACACAGATCAATGGAATAGAATTGAGAACCCAGAAATCAAAACATCTACCTATGCTCAACTGATTTCTTTGACAAAGAAATGGAATAAGCCTTTTTAACAAA
The DNA here is from genome assembly GCF_000299155.1 of Elephantulus edwardii. Lineage (NCBI taxonomy): Eukaryota > Metazoa > Chordata > Mammalia > Macroscelidea > Macroscelididae > Elephantulus > Elephantulus edwardii. The sequence goes on from NW_006399973.1 coordinate 1,535,568, forward strand.
TTATGTTGGTAAAATTGGAAAACAATCTATAGAAATCTCAAGCAAGATTCACACCATACACAAAAACTAACTCAAGGTGGATTAAGGACCTCAGACTAAATTGAAAGACTATAAATTTCATCAGAGAAAAGCTTGGAAAAATTCTAAAAGCCCTAATCCACAATATGAACAGTCTCCCAAGTATAATGAAAAACCTACAATGAAGAGAGAACAAAATAAATGAATGTTACCTTTTAATAATCCAATCCCTATGCATATTAAAAAACTTTTCCAAGAGGGTAAAAAGAAAACCCCACAGACTGGAAAAAAATATTTGGCAATGACATATCTGGTAAGGGATTCACATCTAAAATTTATAGAATACCCCAGCACCTTAATGAGGAAAAGGTAAACAACCCAAAAGCAAAATGGGCACAGGATGTGGATAGATATTTCACCAAATAAGTCATTCAGATGGTGAACAACCACATGAAGAAATGTTCAAAATCCCAAGCTATCAGGGAGATGTAAATCAAAACAACTATGAGATATCATTTTACCCCAGCAACAACAGTAAAGTTGAACAGAGCAGCAAACAACAAATGGTAGCAAGGTTGTAGAGAGATTGCAACCCTTATTCACTGCTGGTGGGAGTATAAAATGGTACAGCCACTATGAAAGGCGGTCTGACATGTTTTCTCAAAAAGATGGAAATAGAAATACCATTTGACCCAGAAATTCCACTATTGGCAATACACCTTAAGGAAATCAGATCCAGACGGAAGGAATATACTGAGTCACTGTATCGAAAAGAATTGGAAGACACAGAAGAATTTCATGAAACAACATATGAGCAAGAGCCTATGGTGATGAAAGAAGAAGTTCAGGCTGCTTTGAAGGACATGGCAAAAAATAAGGCTCCAGGAATAGATGGTATACCAATTGACATATTTCAGTTAACAGATGCTGCCCTGGACATGCTCACCAAGTTGTGCCAAGAAATCTGGAGAACGACCACTTGGCCAACTGACTGGAAGAGATCGATATTTGTTCCTATCCCAAAGAAAGGCGACCCAACCGAATGTGGAAACTACAGAACAATTTCACTGATTTCACATGCAAGAAAGATTTTACTGAAGATTATCCAAAAACGACTGGAACAGCACATCAACAGAGAACTACCAGAAGTCCAGGCTGGTTTCAGAAGAGGTCGTAGTACTAGAGATATTGTAGCTGATGTTAGATGGATCTTGGCTGAAAGCAGGGAATACCAGAGGAATGTCTATCTGTGTTTCATTGACTATGCAAAGGCATTTGACTGTGTAGATCATAACAAACAGTGGCTGACTCTGAGAAGAATGGGAATCCCAGAACACTTGATCGTTCTAATGTGAAACTTACACTTGGACCAGCAGGCAGTCATCAGAACAGAGCAAGGGAACACTGCATGGTTCAAAATTGGGAAGGGCGTACGCCAGGGATGCATCCTATCTCCATACCTTTTCAACCTATATGCAGAACAGATTATCCGGGAGGCTGGGCTCTATGAGGAGAAATGTGGGGTCAAGATTGGTGGACGATTGATCAACAATCTGCGTTATGCGGATGACACAACCTTGCTTGCTGAAACTGAGGAGGACCTGAAGCGCCTGCTGCAGAGTGTCAAGGACTGCAGCCTACAATATGGATTGAGGCTCAATGTCAAGAAGAAAAAGATTCTCACCACTGGACCAATTGCCAGCATCAGGATGGATGGTGAAGAGATTGAGATTGTACACAGCTTTAGTTTGCTTGGTTCCATAGTCAACAGTCTTGGCACCAGCAGCCAGGAAATTAAAAGGCACATTGCCATGGGAAAGTCTGCTGTTAGGGACCTCTCCAAAGTGCTGAAGAGCAGTGGTGTCTCTCTGGAGACTAAGGTGCATCTGATACAGGCCATTGTCTTCGCAATCACCTGTTATGCTTCAGAGAGTTGGACAATGACCAAGGAGGATAGAAGGAGAATTGATGTCTTTGAGCTGTGGTGCTGGAGAAGAGTATTGAGAATACCATGGACTGCTAGGAAAACAAACAGATTTGTCCTGGAGAGGGTTAAACCAGATGGCTCCTTGGAGGCAAGGATTCTGAGGCTCCGTCTAACATACTTTGGACATGTTGTGAGGAGAGACCGGTCCTTGGAGAGGGACATCATGCTTGGGAGGGTGGAGGGACGGCACAGGAGAAGAAGGCCCTCTATGAGGTGGATTGATTCAGTGACTGGGATAATTGGGATGGGAGTGTCAGAGACAGTGCGATTGGCACAGGACAGAGCGGAGTTTAGGGCTGTTGTACATAGGGTCGCTATGAGTCGCAGGCGACTCGACGGCACATAATAACAACAACAACAACCCAAACATATGTATGAACCCCCATATTTACTGCTGCATTATTCAAAATAGCAAAGAGATGGAAACAACCCAAGTGCCCTGATTAAACAAATGGATAGAAAAACTACGGTATAGTCACACAACGGAATACTATGAAGCACTCGAAAAAAAACACAAGGAACTCATAATACATAACACAATGAAGGAGCTCTGGTGGCCTAGTGACAAGAAGCTGCACTGCAATCACAAAGGCATACAGTTTGAACCCACCAGTTGTTCTTCTGGAGGAGGGGCAATCTCCTTCTGTGCCAGCTGGACCTGATACAACGGTGCACAACAACAACAAAATTACACTACATGGATGACCCTGGAGGACATTATACTCAGTGAAATATCTCCATCATAAAAGGACAAGTACTGCATAAAACCACTGTTGTAAAGCAAGACTGACATGGAGGGGTGCTGGGAGGAAACTAGGAAAAGAGTGGATAGATAATGAACACTACATTGGAATAGATGAAGGAAAGAACCATTAAAAAGGAATTTATGCTTAGACGTCATATGAATGACAGCAATCCAGAATAAGTGGTGCATTGCAAAGTGGACTGGAAGGGGGGAGGGAGGGAGCAAATGGTGCAACAATGAAAGAATATATGTATAAATTTTCAAATCAAAGAGCTTTATTGAAATTGCAGGGAATGTCCCAGCAGGAAGTTGTCAGAAATCTGAATGAATATATTTTTTTAAAAAAAGAAAGAAAAAAAGTGAACTGGGGAAGGGGTAAGGGAAAGGGAGGGGGGGAAATGTACAACAATGAATGAATGAAAATATTACTTTTCTGTAAACTTTAGTTAAAATCACAGTTAAACTTTTTTTAAAAAAAGTTTTGTTGCTGTTGTTGCTGGTGAGTGCCACCAAGTTGACTGTGACTCACAGGGCCCCTATGAACAATATATCTGAAGCTTGCCCCGTTCTGCACCACCCTCACAATCACCACCATGCTTCAGCCCAACCTTACAGTTACTGCATCATTTCATTGAAGGTCTCCCACTCTTCCATTGACCCTCTCTCCACCCTTCCCATCATGCTATCGTCTCCCAAGGACTGCCCCTCCTGACCACACGCCACCTGAGGTCACCATCCTTGCCTCTAAGGAGCACCCTGGTTGCACTTTCTCCAACACAGACTTGTTTTTTCTTTTAGCAGTCCATGAAGTATTCAATACTCCTCACCAACACCAAAATTCAAATGTATTGATTCTTTCTTGGTCTTCCTTATTCATAATCTAACTTTCAGATGTATATGAAGCAACTGAAAATACCAAGACTTGGATCAGGTACACCTTAGTCTTTAAACAGATATCCTAGCACTTTAAAGAGGTCCTTGATAGCCGATAAAAATATTTTGGCACCCAATAATTCCATTTTAAGTACCTGAGTGATATAAGCAGTTAAGGTAGTAATGGAAAGGTTGGTGGTTGAAACCTATCCAGAGGAACCTTTTAGAAAAAAACTGGTGGTCCATCACAGCCATGAAAACCTGATGGAGTGCATGCAGATCTACTCTGAACATATGGGGTCACCTGAGTCAGAGTTGATTAAAGAAGACAGCAACAGTTCAATTTTTATTATTAAATGCCCACCTAACCACGTACTAAGAAAACCATGCAAGGCAAAAATCAAAGAACTCATCACCTGGTGAGCAACATCAACACAGATGTGGGGGGAAATTACAATGCAGGAGCAGCACTGCTAGAGCAGAGGTGAGCGCAAGGGCTGTGGTAGTGAGGAGCAAGCATGTCCCAAGGAGAACTGACTAACAGCGCTTCACACCGAAGGACACATTACAGCTGGCCCTTAAAGGGTGAGTTTTCAGACAGGGAAGGAAAAACTGGCAAGGCAGAAACAATAGGCAAAGATATGAATTGATTGGAGAATCCTGAGTTGGTGAAAAGGGAAAAGGAAAAAGGTCTGGAAAGACAGATTGAAACCAGATTAAGCAGAGCCTGATTTCCCCAGATAGTCTGTTCCTTTACACGCAGTCTCAGACTACTAAGAAGTTGAGTTTCTAAGTGTGTCTTTAACTCCTAATTGTTTGAGACCAGTCGACCAGCTATTTGTCTTAGTATTTGTACATTCTTTTTTACCAATAATCCCCTTCACTTTATTTGTGAAGAAAATGTGACAAAGAAGTTCTGAAGATAGTCCCACCCAAAATCCCATTTATTCTTGTCTTGGATGCTTTTTTTTTCTCTGAACTCCCTTTGTCAATTAAAAAAAAAAAAAGCTTTTTGGTGCATCTAAATTCCAAAATCACTCTCCACAATAGTCTACGTGTTTCCTATTGCCAAA
>NW_006399973.1:1540959-1550116 GCF_000299155.1 Elephantulus edwardii
TTTTTTTTTTTTTAATTAATTTTAATGAAAGTTTACAGAGACTCAGGGTTTCCAGTCATTCATTGTTGCACTTTTCTCACTGCCCACCCCACCCCCAATTCACTTTTCTCCTTGATAGTAAAAGAAAAACTCTTTAATTACTATGCAATCCCTACCCCCAAGTCCACTGCACTGTGCAAACTTCATTCTGGACTCCTTTCTTGACAATAACACCTAATCATATATCCCTTTTAAACAGTTCTCTCCCTCATCTGTTGCAATGTAGTACATATCATTCGTCCTGTAGACTTTTCTTAAAGGCACAAACAAAAACATACCATGACCACAAACATCTTCAAGTGGGAACTTTGAGAGGTCAGCTTCCACAAAGTTCTTTACCTCAGAGGCAATCTGTACCAAAAGCTCATTGATTCTTGTCTTGTTCTCAATCAAATTCTACAAGCCCCTGTACCATCTCCATAATCAATTGTGGATGAAACTGTTAAGATTGAAGGTGTTTTCAATGGTTGGTTTTCAAGAGTAGATAAACAGGTCTGTCTTCCCAGTTCGCTAGGTCTAGAAGCTCCACCAAAATCCGTTCCACATCATGGCAGCACACGAGCCTCCACGGACAGATGGTGGTGACTCTGCAAGACATGCGTTGACCAGAAGGAACCCAGGTCTCCACATGGAAAGTCAATATTCACCCACTGAAACAGCAATGCCAACAAGATTGTTCCTAGAGTCCCACTTTTTTATGAGATAGTATGCCCAGCTCTCAAAAAAGCCGTCTCCTGGGTACCTATTATTCCTACTTTATAAACTCAGTACTTATGTGTTAGAAAGATATGGCCACAATGCTTATTCTGCTATCATCACTTAGTCTTTACCTTCAAGATAATTATCATTTCATACAGAGTGTCTTACACTTGGTCCGAGCCATAAAAATAACTTCTTTTCAGAGTTTAAGATTGTTTTAATTTCTCATCAAGATTCCAATTTCAACTAATTTTAAGCAAAACTTTTCATCAGCAACTAAATAAAAATGTGTCTTTCAATAAAAGTGAATCCATTTCCTTTTTCAGGTCAGACAATACAACACACATGAGCACAAAGGCAGGGAGATTTACTCTGAGGCAGAGAAGAGAATGCGCCTGCCTGCCATTAACCTTCACAACACCAGAATATTCTCTGGGGACCCCAACAGCAGCCACTGTGGAAGGCCACACACGTGAACTGATTTGCTTTCAGAACTAGCAGCTAACCCATGTGAGCTAGCAACCCCTTTAAAGCCTACAAAAACCTATTGAAGCAGAACATAAAGGGGAAAGCTCAGAGGAAAGGTTTTCTTTCCTCTGTGACCCTGAAAGAGATCCAATTGTGGGCTGCAAGGCTGGATGGGAGGATTTAGATAAGAATTACAGACCTGAGAAGACAAAGGAGCATACTCCTTAGTCTCAGCTGTGTGATGGAATGCCTACTCCACTCAGCATTAGGAGAGCTGGCTTCATGTGAGTATGATAGGGAACTCTGGTGGCTTGGTGGTAACGAATTGTGCTGCCAATGCAAAGGTATGCAGTCTAAACCTACCAGCTGCTCCACAGGAGGAAGACGGACAATCTCTTCCCATGCAATTTACTGCCTCTGAAAACCAGCTGGAGGGTCAACTGTAGGATGGTTGCCACTCAGTGGTACACAACAACATGTTGAGTTCCAGTTTGCTCCCAGGAAAAAGAATCATCTGCTGACCTTTTGAGGGCTGATGTATTGCCACAGCACACCCTCCTGTCTCCAGCACAACTGCAAGTGTTCCCTGACCAGGGGCTTCCTCTTCCACTTTCCTCCAGTGATCTTTGAAGAGTAAATCTTATCCAGACACTCACCTGCCTCCCACTGAGTATCTTATATTACTTACTTGCAGAAAGTGCCAGTACCTACCGGGGCAGCTCCACACCCCAGAGTCTTCAGGATTTGACTTAGCCTGAGAATCCAGTGTCAGTAAGTTACATGGTCATTCCAGGAAGGTAAAGCTCTTTAAAGATTCACCACCACTACCATCACCATCATGCCCTAACCTTTCTGGTTGAATAACCTACCCAACACACAGGCTACCAATCAGGAAAGCAGTACCATCCACCTCAGAGGACTATTGTGATTGGAAGGAGTGCATAAGACAAATAAACTCATTGATGACCTTCTCTGGCATGGTAAGTATTATCTACTCATTTATCTACATTCAGATAATTGTTAACCACATCTACTCAACTACTAAGCTCCTTCTTCCCAGGAAGCATTACCCCATATCTCATGGTCCCCAAACCGATCTACGCCTCCTGTCCTGGGCTTCCCAGTATCTTAAGCCATCCTTCTTAGAATTTATCATATTGCATTATAATCTTCATATGTGCCTCACCTACACATGTGTACCTTTCCTCTTTGCTTCCTATGCTCTTTATCTGCTTAGAACTGTGCATTGACCCCATAAATAAACAAAAATGCAAATTGCTGCTGGGTTAATTCCAACTCTCAGGACCTACCCAGCCAGCGAACTGATCCTGACCCTACAGGACAGGACAGAACGTCTCTGTAGAGTTTCTGAGGCTGTAAATCTTTACTGAAACACAATTGCTTCATCCTTCTCCAGTAGAGTGGCTGGTGGGTTCCAACCTCTAACTCTCAGTTAGCCGTCCAATGCTTAACATAACCCCTAGAACTCCATATGGTGGCTCACTGATATTGAAACATAATAAATGACTATATTAACTCATCTATGCCACAGTATTGGAAAGTCTAGTTGTGTAAGTGTGTATTAGGGAGCTGCACTACTAAGCCAAATGCTGCTCCTCTCTCCAGCAACTTCAAGGGGAAAAGTTGGGCATGCTCCTCCCCTGTAACCTATAATTTTAGAAATCTGCTGGAAGATCATTGAATCAGTACTGACTCAGTGGCAAACGTGTGTGTGTATTACTGAGTACCACTGAGTCAGAACGGATTGATGGCTGACCCTCCTCCTGGTTTTTAGAGGCAGTGAATCTTACAGGAGGAGACTGCCCATCCTTTTCTTGTGGAGCAGCTGGTGACTTTAAGCCATGTGTCTTCAGGATTGCAGTGCAGCTTCTTGCCACCAGCATTCATGTATGGAGAAGAGACTGAGGTTGTTAACAACTGGGAACAAACATTTGGTAATTCCATCTCAGACAAGAATCTCATAACAAAAGTTTACAGAATACTCCTGGACCTCCACAAGAAAAAGACTGATAACCCAATTACAAAATGGGCAAAAGGCAGGGAAAGAATTTTCACAGAGGAAGATATTTGAATGGCAGACACATGAAGAAATACTCCAAATCACTGGCAATAAGAGAGATGCAAATCAAAATCACAATGAGATACCATCTCACTCAAGTAACAGTGGCAAAGTTTAACAGGGCAGCAAGTAATAGACGTTGGAGAGTATGTGGCAAGAAAGGAACTCTTATACATTGTTGATGGGATTGTAAAATGGTACAACCATTATGGAAGGCAGTTTGGTGCTTCCTCAAAAAGCTGAACATAGAAATTCCATATGGCCCAGCTATTCCACTACTTGGAATATACCCTGAGAATATGAGAACTGAGGCACAAACTGAGATGTATACACCAATGTTCATAGCAGCAGTATTCACCATCGCAAGAACATGAAAACAGCTCAAATGTCCAATCACAAATGAACGGATTGAGAAATTATGATACATTCACACAATGGAATACAATGCAGCACACAGGAGCAATAATTTTGTAAATTATTACCTAACTTGGGAGGGACTGGAGAGCATTATGATGAGTGAGCTAACTCAGTCCCATAAGGATAAATATTGTATAAAACTGTTATTGTAGAATAAGTACAAGGATCCAGAAGGGGTGGGAGAGGCTGGAAGCAGAGGGGTGTGGATGTGCAGGGTGAAGGGGAGATTAATCATTGGGTTGTACAATTTGATGTGTGAGGGAAATTGAAAGAATTTCTTCAAATCTGTAATTTTATAAATAAACTAATAGAAAGATTTTTTTAAAATTACATCTTGCTCAGCTCCACAATCAACACTCTTAACACCAACAGTCAGGAAATCAAAAGACAAATTGCACTGGGGAAATCTGCTGTCAGGGATCTCTCCAGAGTGCTGAAAAGCAATGATGTCAGTCTAGAGACTAAGGTGCACCTAATCCAGGTCATAGTCTTTGCACTAGCAAATTAAATGCTTCAGAGAGCTGAACAATGACTAAGGATGACAGAAGAAGAACTAATGCTTTACAGTTGTGGTGCTAGAGAAGAGTCTTGAACATACAGAATATAAATAGGTCCATCTTGGAGAGGGTGAAACCAAGTTTCTTGTTGGAGGCTCCATCTCACATACTTGGGGCATGTGATGGGAGTGACCAGTCCTTGGAGAAGGACATCAGGCTTGGAAAGGTGGAGGAACAGAACAGGAAAGGAAGACCCAGGACAAGATGGATTGATACAGTGACGGGGGCAATAGGGTTGGTGTGTTGGAATTAGTAAGAGTGGCTCAGGACCGGGCAGAGTTCAGAACTGCTTAACACAGGGTGGCTATGGGTTGCAGGCAACTCAACAGCACATAACAACAACAACAAATACACACTCACACACACATACCTCATATTGGACACACCCAGATTACTGAATCTTTTTTTTTTTTAACTTTTTTGTCATGGTGGTGGTGGTGTGCCATCAAGTCAGATCTGACCGGCACTGGAGAAGACTGCCCATCCTTCTCCAGTGGAGCATCTGGTGGATTCAAACCTCACACCTTGGGGATCACAGCACAACTTCTTGCCACTAGGCCACCAGAGCTCCCTTGTTAATATATCTTTTTAAAGATACCTGCCAGCACTGACTCAGCATTGCTCAGGGCTCTGATTATCAGACAATGACTATTAGTCTCACTTGTCTCATCTCTGCTGCAGCTTTAGCTCACCTCTGTCTTCAACCTGAAGAAAAGACTGACCTGACTTTGTTGCTGCCACCAGTACAAGCATGTTTTATCCACTTTAAGACTGTCCATCTACCCCAGAACACTGACTATTTGATTGCAACTTGACCTGGCAATCTCTATTGTTGTTATTGTTATGTGCCACCCATGGAGTCAACTACAATTCATAGCAACATTATGAACAATAGATCCTGACCTTGTCTTATCTTGCACCATCTCTAATATGCTCAGGCCCATTGTTATGGTCCCTACCTTAGTGTATCTTGTTGAGAATCTTTCTGTCTTTCTCTGACCCTCCAATTTTCCCAGCATATCTTTTCCCAAGGGCTGGCCCCTCCTGACAACATGCCCAAAGTATGTGAAACAAAGTGTCACCATCCTTGCCCTTCTAAGGAGCCCCCTAATTGCACATTCTCCTCCAATATATATTTGCTCTTTTTGGTAGTCCCTGGGATATTCATTACTCTTCTCTGATATTACAATCCAAAGGCATTGACACAATTTCCATCGTTGTTGTTATGTGCCATTGAGTCACTTGTGACTCATAGAAACATTATATACGACAGCCCTGAAACCACCTTTATCCTGTGCTGACTTTATTGTCTGCAACACACCTAACCTCATTACCTCAGTCACTGTTATCAATCCATCTTACTGATGGTCTCCCTCTCTATCTCCATCCCTCCACCCTTCCAAAGCATGATGTTCCTCTCCAAGGACCATTCCCTCCTTGCAACATATCCAAAGTATGTCAGATGAAGCCTCAGAATCCTTGCCTCCAAGAAGTAGCCTGGTTTCTCCCTCTCTAGGATGAACCTGTTTGTTCTCCTGGCAGTACATGGTATATTAAAAACTCTTCTCCAGCACCACAGCTCAAAAGCATCAATTCTCTTTCTATCCTCCCTAGTCATTGTCCAGCTCTTCAACACATAGTAAGCAGTTGTAAACACTATGGCCTGGATCCAGTGCACATTAGTCTCTAGACTGACATCGTTGCTCTTCAGTACTCTGGAGAGGTCTCTGACAGAAGACTTTCCCAATGCAATTAATCTCTTGATTTCCTGACTGCTGGTACCAAGAGTGTTGATTGTGGAACCAAGCAAACTAAAGCTGTTAACAATCTCAATCTCTTCACAATTGCCATTTTTGTTCTGTTGTTAAGTGCTGTCAAGTTGTAGATGACTCATAGCAATCCTATGAATGGAACACCTGAACACTTGTATAACTTTCATCATTCCTTTAAGTTCACAGAGTTTCCAGAGGCAAGTTATTTTGAAAGTGGATGCCAGTCCTGCTTCCACACCTGTTTTAATCTGGGAGCTCCACCAAACACTGTCCACCATGGGTAAACATTATCACATCAGTATCACAGTGTTTAGCATCACAGCAACCAGAAGTTACCTCTGTACAGCAAATTGGCAGACCAGTGCTATACCACTTAGAAGAATGTTTGACCAAAAACAAAACCAGGCCTGAGGGCCACAGGACCAAAGGCCCAAATGCCTTTATAAATAGGAGGCCAAATCCAATCAAGCTCACTCCCAGTTACAAGCAAACATTCCACACCAAAGCCTCCAACAAAATAAAAAATTTTTAAAAATCACACCTTTGTAGATTCCAGCTGCTCCATTCTTCTCCCCAATCTGGATTCCAACACAATTTCCATTAGCTTACTCAAAAAGCAGATTTACATTTTCTCTAAGTCCAAAAAGAGAGAAATAAAGAAAAAACAAGAAGCTTTCCCCAATTTCCTGGATGGCACAAGTTTAAGTACTTGACTACTAGACCCACACAGAGGCACATCAGAAGACAGGGCTAGCAAGCAGCTTCCAAAAGGCCCCAGCCTTGAAAGCCCTATGGAGCAGTTCTGCGCTGCAAACATGGTTGCCACGAGTTGCAAATTATCAACCACAGCTAACAATAGCAACAATAAATTTTCTCGACAAATACTGTCTTCTATAAACTTCTTTTCTGAAAGAGTTTCAGTTCTGAATGTCCTGGTTCCAGTTCAATTTCTACTCTTTGTGGGCCTGTTTTCTTTCAGTCTATCAGGGATAATGACAAGGACCAAAACTGGCTTATGCAGTATTTCCCTGCCACAGACATGAGACATTTCTTCCATTGGTTTTAAAATCTTTGAGTAGTTTTTGGAAGACATAGATGAGAAGGCTAACATTTAAAAAACCCAAAATAAGGGGAGGGGAGGGGAATCCCAAAATCATTGCTTGCCATCAGGTCAAATTGACTTAGAAACTGATCCTCAAGCAGGTCTTCAGAGGTTCTAGCATGTACAGGAGGAGACTGCCCCTGCTTCTCTCTGAAGCATCTGATAAATACTTGAAGATTGCTAATCAGTCACCCCTAACCTTTCCTCCACTAAATGACCTCAATTTCTTTTCTTTCAAAAGGATCAGATCCACTCTGCAACCCTCATTGCATACTCCTACGATAAAAATAATGCCCTAAAATATATGCAATGAGGGTTGCAGAGTGGATTATATTTGGGGGTAGGGGGTGGGGTTTGGGGAGGTGCGGAGGGGGGGATTGTGTACCAATGAGGGAGTTTTTCTTTTGCTTTTCAAGGAGAGGAGCAAATGGAGGGGGAGGGGGGAGGGGTTTGTGCAGGGAGAAGGGTGCAAAAAAGAATGAATGGAATCCCAAAATCTCTGTAGATGTTCATTGAAATGAAAAACAACCTAAATTAAAAAAAAAGGATCAGATCATCAACTCAGCAAAAGGAGAGAAGTTTTCATAGAATTCAAGAAAGCTATGACTCTCTTCTCAGTAAAGAAAAAATAATTCAGTATGATTGGTGGGGTAGATGGTTTTATAGGTGATAGAAGGAGGTAAACATTAAGATTTTCATTTTAGTGCAAATTCCAGTGATGCATCATCCTGTGGCAAATTCTCAGTTTCCTGATTAATCATGGGTAGCTATGAAAATGATGATTTTTTTTTCACTATGTGATAAATCAGCTATCTCAGAACTTCATAGGAGTACTTCCTGGAGATAAAAATGAAAACTAAATATTTAAAAGTGCCCCCCAACCCTTTTGCAAAGGCAGTGATGGCTTTCAAAATTAACAAGAGCAGTGACAAGATTTTCAAAAGCACATTACCTTTGGGCAATACAACAACAAAAACAGTCTATGCTTAGTCATTATAACAATTTACATGCTACCATTTTCCTGCCAACTTTCACTGTTGCCTTGCATGGGGAAATGAGTAAGTCAAGAAGGCATAATTAAAGAAAAGAAAAAAAAAGAAAGAAAGAAAGAAGAAGAAGGGGAAACTTCCAAACCTAACTTCTGCATCTTTCAGTCTTATTATTCTTCCTGTTGTTATGTTCCAAGAATATTTCCACTAGAAGAGACCAAAAGAAACAGAATAACACAGTCTTCTAGGAATTTTCTTTTTCTACTACCTGAAATGCAAAGATGTCAGTCTGGAGACTAAGGTGTGCCTGATACATGCCAGGGTCTTTGTAATCACTTGCTATACATCAGATAGCTGGACAATGGCTAGATAGTATAGAAAGACTTGATGCCTTTGAGCTGTGGTGCTAGAGAAGAGTATTAAAAATACTATGCTAAGAGAACAAATAGGTTTGTCCCAGAGAGGGCGAAGCCAGGCTGCTCCTTGGAGGCAAGAATTCTGAAGCTTCGTCTGACATACTTGGACATGTTGCAAGGAGGGACCAGTCCTTGGAGAGGGACATCATGATTGGGAGGTTGAAGGGACAGCGCAGGAAAGGAAGACACTTGAGGACATGGATTGATTCAGTGGCTGGGTAATGAGGGTAGGTGTCTCAGAGATGGTGAGATTGGCACAGGACAGAGCACGGTTTAGGGATGTTGTACATAGGGTTGCTATGAGTCGCAGGCAACTCAACAGCACATAACAACAACAACAACAACAACTATGTTTATGGAAGTAGAGCCTCAGATTTTTACACTAGAAAGAGAGAGGACACATTCACACTAGCAAACTTCAACTTCACGGCTGAGAGCTTAATGGTTTGCATCATCAAGGCTCCTATTTATATTATCTTCTAATGTGGCAAAATAGTGATTAAAGCAACAAGGTACAAGTTTCTATTTGTACTTCCCCCCATCCCCGCTTTGTAGATACCATAAATTAGAGGAGCTATGTGATTCTCTCCTTTGTCTTCCAAGTCCCCAGCTGGATTA
>NW_006399973.1:1550861-1552551 GCF_000299155.1 Elephantulus edwardii
AGAATCTTTGTCTTCTTGACATTGAGCCTCAGTCCATACTGAAGGCTGCAGTCCTTGACCCTTCGCAGCAAGTGCATGAGGTCCTCCTCAGTTATATCAGGAGTGGTATCTACTTCCTTAACCATCTCTGGAAACTCTATGAGCTTTTCTTATAAACTCATGGTTTCCAACAAGTTAGTTGTGTTTTCCTGACTTAATTTTATTTCTACTGAGAAAAAAAAATTAAATTCATTGCTAGATTCATTCGGTTGAGTAATGACAACTAGTATGTGTTGTCAATATAGTGCCTCTCCAAAATATGAAAGAACTATGATGCCAATTTAAAGACGAAGGTGTGCATGGTCTAAGCCATGGTATTTTCAGTTGTTTAATAAATATCTGAAAGTTGGACAATGAGTAAGAAAGATTGAAGATGAATACTGAATACTCCACAGAAGACCAAAAGAAGAACAAGTCTGTGTTGGAGGAAATGCAATCAGGGTGCTTCTTAGAGACAAGGATGGTGAAACTTCATCTCACATTATTTTGGGCATTTTGTCAGGAGGGGCCAGTCCTCGGAAGAAGACTTCATGTTGGGAAAGGTAGAGAATCAGCAAAGAGGAAATTGGCTCAACAGCAGCATGTAACAAAAATAAATATGTGTTTAGTCCAGTGCTAGGTGTCAAGAAAACAACAATGAACAAGACATATGGGGCCTACCTCCAGAGAGCTTATTGTGTAAAAAGGAAATTAAAAAATCAATAAGTAATGCAGAAACTCACCGGTCAGTGCTCTCTGTGCCCAGGCAGGATTGTATACAGGACATGGGAGAACCAAGGAGGAGGAAATATCTTGTTCTAACCCAAGGACTGGACCACAGAAAGTGTCCTCTACCTAAATCTTAACTGAGAGAATTGGAAGGTGAGGTGGAGAGAGAGGGAGGGCCACAGGAGATCTGGAAAAAATCGATGAGCCAGGTGTGACTTATTCAGAAGACTGAAGACTCTAATGAGTGATTGAACACAAGTGGGGCAAGAGTTGTGCTTACAGATCAGACTGAAAAGGTAAGTCAGAGGAAGGAAGATCACAAAAAGGCTGTCATCAAGAGTATGGTCTTCACCTGTCCTTTGTGGTAACTGCTGAGAAGGAAATACGCTACATTTAATGACTAGGAATGGGTTTTTTTAATTACTTGCTTACGATGAGTGGCATACCCAATATGAGGCAGAGCAAGAAGAATGAAAATGCATTCAAAATGGCCTCCAATCTCAGAATTTACATCAATCCAGTGGCAAGGGTTGAACATAAAGAAATAAGTGGCCTATATGTATGCTTTAGAGCAGGTTGTTATCAGCTGCTGTTGGGTCAATCTCTTGATCCATGGAGACTCCATGCACAATGAAATATTGCCTAACCCTGTGTTGTCATCATGATTGCTTGGGGATTAGATGCTAATGGTCTTTCAGGTTTTCACTGGCTGAGTTTTAGAAGTAGATCATCAGACCTCTCTGCCTGGTCTATCTTTTCTTCGTAGTCATAGTCTTGAAGCTCCACTGAAACTTGTTCAGCATCATAATAACACACAAACATCTCCTGTCAGACAAATGGTAACGGCACATGAGGTATGTCAGCTGGGAATCAAGCCCAGGTCTCCTACATAGAACATAAGGATTCTACCACTCAACTATGAGTTCTGGTAGTTTAGTGGTAA
>NW_006399973.1:1556025-1564759 GCF_000299155.1 Elephantulus edwardii
TGTCCTGTAGAACTCTTGTGTAGATTATGTTTTCCTTTCTCGGGCCCGCCGGGTTTCGCTGGGTCTGACCTGGAAGACGCCTGGAAGACGCCTTCTTTTGCTGTTATCCGAGGTGACCTTGTCCAGTGACGCCTCCTTCCTCCCTCTCTGGCCGGGTTCGCTGGATCTGACCTGGAAGACGCCTGGAAGAGCAGGTTACTTCACCTAAATGAACAAAGCAACCCTCAGTATCTCTCCTAAATCTGAGATTCTTTCACTACTTCTAGTCCCTGAAATGGACTACCACAGACTCCCAAAGAACAAATGAATATGTC
This sequence comes from Elephantulus edwardii, assembly GCF_000299155.1. NCBI lineage: Eukaryota > Metazoa > Chordata > Mammalia > Macroscelidea > Macroscelididae > Elephantulus > Elephantulus edwardii. The sequence continues at coordinate 1,556,340 of NW_006399973.1, forward strand.
TTGGAGAAGGTGCAGCCAGGGTGCTCCTTGGAGGCAAAGATGATAGGACAGCGTTAAGATTAGGTTTTCACAGGGTCATTATGAGTCACACTCAACACGACAGGACCTAACAACAACAAACCTGAAATATTCCATGTTCCAAACTTTTCCAAGAAAGATGATCCAACAGAATACAGAGACTATCTAATAACATCATTAATATCACATGCGAGCAAAACATTGCTGAAGATCATTCAAAGATGTCTAGAACAGTACACAGACAGGTAACAGCCAGAAGTTCAAACTGGATTCAGAAGAGATCAGTGCACTGATAATAGCATGGCCAATGTCAGATGGAAACTGGCTGAGAGCAGAGAACACTACAAGAATGTCTATTTGTGCTTTATTGACTATGCAAAGATATTTGGTTGTGAGGGACAAGTTATGGCTAACATTGAGAAGAATAGGAATCCCAGAACATTTAATTGTGTTTATGCAAAATCTATATTTAGACCAAGGAAGGAGCAAAGAAACACTGCATGGTTTAAAATTACAAAGTGCTTAAATCAGGGTTGGATCCTTTCTCCATACCTATTTAATCTGTATGCTGAGCAAATTATTTGAGACGCTAGACTCTGAAGAAGAATGTGGCATCAGGATTGGAGGAAGACTCATAAATAACATAAAGACAACCCAATCTTGCTTGCTGAGTTGAAAGTGAGAAGGACTTGAAACATTTGCAGCAGAAGATCAAACACTGAAGTCTTTAATATTAATTGCATCTCAACATCAAGAAAACAAAAATTCTCATCACTAGAGCAATAGGTGACATCATGATAAATAAAAATTGAAACTGTCAATGACTTCATCTTACTTGGATCCACAATCAGTATTGTTGGTACCAGTCAGTATATCAGAAGATGTATTGCATTGAGCAATAAAGTGTGCCGTAAAGACCTCTTCAAATTACTGAGTAGCAAAGATATTAGTTGGAAGACTAAGGTGCATCTGATTCAGGCCATGGTCTTTCCAATCACTTGCTATGCATCTGAGAGCTATACAATGAATAAGGATAACACAAGAAAAAATTATGCTTTTAAACTGTGGTGTTAGAAAAGAGTACTGAACATCCCAGATATGAACAGTACTGAACAGATATGTCTTGGAGAAGCCATATTGCTTCTTGGAAGCAAGGATAGCAAAGCTTCATCTCACATAATCTGGACATGTTGCTAGGAGAAGCTATTCATTGGAGAAGGACATTGTTCTTGGCAAGGTGGAAGGATCGCAAAGAAGAAGAAAACCCTCAACCAAGTGGCCTGACACAGTAACTGCAGCAATGAGCTGTAGTGTGTGAGGCGTGAGTTTGAACCTCTACATTGTAAGGTTGGCATAGGATAGGACAGGGTTCTTAGGGTTGCTATGAGTCATACTCCACTTAACAGCACCAAACAATAGTGCTTAAAAGACACTAGGGGATGGCACCAAGGAAAGTAAAGTAGAAGGCTTTCATTTTCTAGGGATATTGAAGAAAAAATATTCAACAATTCAACAGCTTATAATGATCTATCCTGTGATGTTCACTAGTTGACAAGAAATGAATAAGTAAATTTACTGATCTCAAGGACATTATTACCATATGACGCTTTCTCTGACATACTTTGGACATGTTGCAAGGAGTGACCAGTCCTTAGAGAGGGATATCATGCTTGGGAGGATGAAGAGACAGAGCAAGAGAGGAAGACCCTCCATGAGATGGACTGATTCAGTGATTGGCACAGTGTAGAGTAGGGTTTAGGGCTCTTGTATATAGGGTCACTATGACTCACAGGTGACTCGACGGCACATAACAACAACAATAGGGAGGATGAAAAACATCCACCAACATCCTCACATAGAATAAAGTATATTTCCTTTCCATCTATACCCTTCCATTTTGTGATTCTAGCCTCTTTGCCTATACTTAAAACCTCATGCACAGATGAGTTATTTACTGTATTAAGGAGATAGGACTAGAGTAGGATATAAGCTTCATCCTAATAGAAAGTAATACCCATGTCTTCACCCTGAGTTCTCTTGGGGGACTGGCTTAGAGAGAGTCCTTTGGAAGTTTACACTTTATTCAGTTGGGACCCTCTATCTAACCTGATCCGGCTACACCAGCCTCCTGGTCTGTCATTCACTCATCTCTGAACAAATGCATGTGAGAGCTAGGCAATCAAGAAGGGTGACAAGAGAAGAACTGATGCATTTGAGTTGTGGTATTGGAGGGGAGTGGTGACTAGCCCATGGACTGCCAAAAGAACAAACAGATATGTCTCAGAGAAAGTGCACCAGAATGTTCCTTGAGAGCAAAGACCACCATCTTGGGTCTCATCTATTTTGGACATGTTGTTAGGAAAAAGGTATCATGCTTGGAAAGGTAGAGTAGAGGGTCAGTGAAGAAGAGCAAGACCTTCGACAAGGTGGGTTTACACAATGTCTGCAGCAATAGACTCAAATGTGTCGAGAATGACAAGGATGGTGCAAGTTTAGATCTATTGTTCATTGGGTCGCTATGAGTCATACTCAAGCCAATGGCCCTTAAAAACATCCACAAGTGTGTGAACCATTTTCTGGATGGTCTTTGAGACCTTCAAGCAAATTCTAGAACCCAAAGACATAGAAAGAAGGAGGAAGACTGAAGGATGGAGAAATAATTTATATAAAAGATGATGGAGTGGTATCGGAGTTTGGACATTTGGAACATTGTTAACCTCTGCCTTCTAGGAACTAGTCTTTTCATTTCCCCCCCCCATTAGACCATTTTAATTTAGCACTTGCATTTACAGTATGAAACCTGTCACTTCTTGCCGTTCTGGCAGCTGAGGCACACGGGGCATACCCACTGGACAGGGGCAAGGTGGCCTTCACTCTTCTCATCGGGGTATAAGAACTAATCTTGTTTTGATCATTATTATAAGAGCAATTATTCATACAGCAGGGCTTAAAGACTACTAGTAATGTCACTGCATGGAGAGTAGGGAAGAGGCATTCTTGAAAGAAGTGGGCGCAGCTGCCAAGGCAAGAAACAAGGAGCACATTGAGGGCCAGGAAGGAGCCCAGTGTGTTGGTGGAACTTCCAGAGAGAGACTAGGGCAGCCTGGGTACACAAGTAATGCTTCTTACTGTCAACTCCGGGGAGCTGGTGAGAGGCTTGGAAGGGGAGAATGGCAGAAACCCAGTTTTGCTAAAAGAGAATGACTTTGGCCTCATTTGTGTAGAATAGTCGGGCTGGGAGGAGAGAAAGCTCTCCAGAACATGTAGCTAAGTAGCCCACTGTGAACATAACATTCCTGACTGACGTTGCTCTGCCAAATTGTCATTTATGTCTAATTCTACTTATCTTTAACCACATATCTGCAATAGTAACATTTTGAACTGCAAGATTGGGGAGAGTACTGTTTGTTATGCTTGCTACCTCTTTATAGCAGTTTTGCATTGACTCTATTCCTGAATGCAATATTAACAGTAGAAATTCTTCATCAGCTCCCGGCATTCGGTTGATCGCAGCTAGGTGACCATACTTACACTTGCCCAGAACAGCTGGGGTCACGTCTATTTACACCTGTTGTCCTTAATTAATAATGTGATCTCTCTTACCTTAGAGAATAAAGTATATGGTTACCTTAATCCTAACACCACAGACTGGAAATCTGACACTCGCGTTTCCGGGTACGTGTGTGTGGAGATTTGGATGCCGGTGTTGTGTGTGTGTGTCCACCTGTATGCCTTTGCTTTGAGCTCTTTGAAAGAAAGCAGACTGAGGATCATTTGATCTTATATTTCTCTGCATGGCATGTGCTGTGGTGAGTCAATGTTGTTGTTGTTGTGTACTGTCAAGTCATAACCATCTCATAGCTGACCCTTCAGTGGGGTTTCAGAAGTAGTTAATCACATGGGAGGAGACTGTCCATCTTCCTCCCAGGGAGCAGCTGGAGGATTTGAACCTCGTAACTCTGGGTTGGTAACACAACCCCTTAGCACTAAGCCACTAAGAGCTCCCTGTGGTGAATGGACAGGAGTACAAATTTCTCCACTGCCTAGGAATTTGGCCAAAAGATTAAACAATCCAAAACCAAACCCTCGAATTGTTTCTGACTCGTAGCAACCCTACAGGACAGAGTAGAACTTCCCCATAAGGTGTCAATACAAATTGCTACATCTTCCTCCAGTGGATTAGAACTCTTGGTAGCACACAAACATTGTGCAACCAAGGCCTCAAAAAAAGGAAAACAACTCAGTTGTTGTCATTGATTCAGAATCAATGCATTGCTGACTCTCCAGCAGGTTTCCAAGTCTCCCCATTGTGGACCTTGGAGGTGGCAAAGCTGTTCCTATTACCTCTAGAACTCTTGCCCTCTCTCTCCCTCAGGCAGCCTATCTAAGAAAATTGAGGAGGAAGAGGTGGGGTCAGCCTGAAGGAGCAGGGAGATGCTCCTGATGACAGGCTGTTTCCTTCCCTCCCAAAGGTAAGAGAGATTGGTGCTCTGAGCTGTCTCTACTAGACCCCAGTGGCACCTGTGAGAGACCAGCATCCTATAATTCTGCTGAGGCACTAGGGGAAAAAGAGAATCCTGAGAGACGGCAGGCAGCTAGTTCATGCTCTCAGCCTGGACAATGGTGGGATAAACCCATGGAGAGAGAGAGAAGCACCAGGCCCACACGGGTGCAGCCATCCAGGGAGAACTCCACCACTAGTCAGTGGTATGTGACAGTGTCAGATTACCCACATGCTTACTTGTGCTTACTTACTAATCTGTAGTGAACAATTTCACATTTTTTTTTCACCACATCAAAGATTCCGCTGCTGGGTCTCGCTGGCATCTGTCTCTCTTCTGACCTCACACCACTTTCCTATGGCATCAAAGCCCCTTCTCAAATTTACAATCCCTGATTGGGACAAAGTACCTAGTAAGCTTGATTAAGTATGGGCATGCTTGTGTTACTTATCAGCTATGAATGGTTTCTGTGGTGAAACACATGTGAAACTGTTCACAACTGATTAGTAAGTACAAGCCCGTGCTTACCTTGCTTATGGGCAATGCTCCCCGGTGTGTAACCTAGACCACATCCTTCCATTGTTCCAGGTCTGTTTCTCATCTTTAATTTTAAGGACAGTACAAAGTTATCCTGTGGATCTCCTTTCTGGCAAAAACATGCTATGAAAGAATCTATCAGCATGACAAATTACATGTTCAAGTCTGATAAAATCACCACTACCAGGATTCTGGACAGTGTTTACTATTTAGTTCTTGGATTTCCACTAGGCACTTCCTGATGCTTTACTTCTGGGCTTGTCAATTTTTCCAAACTGAAGCTCATCAAATCTAATCAGGTGTGCTGAGCTTCCACCAGGAAATCACTAAGGGGCACTCACCTTGTTCTCTCTTCTGTAGTCTGGTCCTCAGCCTCTGGTGGGTTTATTGACAGCTGTTGTTAAGCGAGAGGTGACAAACTTTTATTTCCTCTTTGTGTGCCTTCAGTACTTAGATGATCTCAATCTGTGGCTCCTGCATGCCTTCCTGCTCAGGCAATTAGAAATTAATCTTCACACCAATGGTCTCACCCCCTATATCAAGGATTAAGGATTCTCACATATGCATGTGCATCAGAATTGCCTGGAGACCATACAAAAACAATACTGGGGCCTGTGCCTGAGTTTCAGATTCAGTAGATCTGGAGTGGTACTTGAGAATTTACATTTTTAACAAATTTTCCAGGTGATACTAACGTACTAATGTCCTTGAACCACACTTTGAAACTTCTTCCCTAGAAGACAGGCATTAACAAAACAGGTGGTTTTGTACAATGCACATTATTCTACCATGGACAAGGCAAAAGTTTAAAATAAGGATTGGTGGTTGGAAAATATGGCATTGGTGATAGAAACTGGGAAGAATTTTTTCATAATAAATTAATTATTCATTGCAAATACCTTCTAAAATTATATTTATAAATGATGATTATACCCATTGACCTTGACAGAAGGAATGTAAAGGAAATGAACTGATTATGTGATAAAAAGAGTGGAGAAGTTCAATATTACACTCAGAACAAAATCAAAGGTTGTTGTGGAACAGATTATCAGTTGTTCATGTATACAAGTAAAAGTTAAAGCTAAAAAAAAATTTAAAACAAGCTAACAAGAACTAAAGGACAATTTTGTGTACATCTCATCTGAACTTGGACATGATTTCAAAAGTAAGTGAGATTCAAGGAAACAATCCAAATGTCATAAACAAATAAATGGATTAAGAAATTGTAGCATAGTCACATGATGGAATATTAGACAGCACTCAGGAGCAATGATTTAGAAAAACACTACATAACATGGAAGAGGATGGAGAGCATTATGCTGAGTGAAATAACTCAGTCTCATAAGGACAAATACTGTATAACACCATTATAGTAAGGTGTATATGAAAGTTCATTGGAGGGAAGTGGAGGGAGCTGGGAGACTGAGGGTGAGGAAGGAAGAAATCACAAGGTTACAGAGATAGGTGGGCAGAGGGAGAAGGTGAAAGAATTAGGAAACATCCTGTGCAGACCTAAAAGATGAGGTGATGTTAGAGATCAATCCACGGTGATTCATTTTATAAAACACAATGTATGAGAATGATCATATGAAACACAATGTGAATGAAAGAATGTGTGAAATGCAACATATACAAATTTTGTATGCAAATCAATATATTATTTTAAAAATATCCTCCTGAGAAGAAAAAAACAAAAGAGATGTTATGAATTGAACACTAATGACGAAATATCAGACAAGTTGGGTGACATCAAAGACATCATAAATGAAGGGGACGAAAGGTCATTTAAAAAATAGAAAGGAAAGAACAACAATGTTGTTGTTGTTGTTATGTGCCGTCGAGCTGCTTGCGACTCATAGCGACCATATGTTGCTGCTGTTGTTGTTGTTGTGGTTGTTGTTGTTGTTGTTATGTGCCGTCGAGTCGCTTTCAACTCATAGCGACCCTATGTACAACAGCCCTAAACTCCGCTCGGTCCTGTGCCAATCGAACCGTCTCTGACACTCCCATCCTAATAATCCCAGTCCCTGAATCAATCCACCTCATAGAGGGCCTTCCTCTCCTATGCTGTCCCTCCAACCTCCCAAGCATAATGTGCTTCTCCAAGGACCGGTCTCACCTCACAACATGTCCAAAGTATGTTAGACAGAGCCTCAGAATCCTTGCCTCCAAGGAGCCACCCAATTTAACCCTTTCCAGGACAAATCTGTTTGTTTTCCTAGCAGTCCATGGTATTCTCAATACTCTTCTCCAGCACCACAGCTCAAAGGCATCAATTCTCCTTCTGTCCTCCTTGGTCATTGTCCAGATCTCTCATGCATAACAAGTGATTGCGAAGACCATGGCCTGTATCAGATGCACGTTAGTCTCCAGAGAGACACCATTGCTCTTCAGTACTTTGCAGAGGTCCCTAACAGCAGACTTTCCCATGGCAATGCGCCTTTTAATTTCCTGGCTGCTGGTGCCAGGACTGTTGACTGTGGAGCCAAGCAAACTAAAGCTATGAACAATCTCAATCTCTTCGCCATCTATCCTGACGCTGCCAATTGGTCCAGTGGTAAGAATCTCTGTTTTCCTGACATCGAGCCTCAATCCATATTGGAGGCTGCAGTCCTTGACCCTCTGCAGCAGGTGATTCAGGTCCTCCTCAGTTTCAGCAAGCAAGGTTGTGTCATCTGCATAACGGAGATTGTTGATAAATCGTCCACTAATCTTGACGCCACATTTTTCCTTTCAGAGCCCAGCCTCTTGGATAATCTGTTCTGCATATAGGTTGAAAAGGTATGGAGATAGAATGCATCCCTGGTGTGTGCCATTCCCAATTTTGAACCATGCAGTATTCCCTTGCTCTGTTCTGATGACTGTCTCCTGGTCCAAGTATAGGTTTCACATTAGAACGATCAAGTGTTCTGGGATTCCCATTCTTCTCAGAGTCAGCCACAGTTTGTTAGGATCCACACAGCCAAATGCGTTTGCATAGTCAATGAAACACAGATAGACATTCCTCTGGTATTCTCTGCTTTTAGCTAAAATCCATCTAACATCAGCTATGATAAGAACAATATAACCTCTAAAAAGGAGCTTATGAGGAAAAGAACTGAAATCAAAGAGAAAGAAAAGAGAAAAACAACTAAATCATCAACAAAAACTGGGAGCTGTTTTATTGAAAGGGTCTACAATAGACAAACATTACAAAACAAAAGAGAAGACACAAATACGTAAATAGCTCTGTAAAAAATGAAAGAGGTGTCATCAAAACAGAACTGTGTGAAATTAAATTGATAATAACAAATTATTATGAAAAGTATCAAAAGGAAATGGCAGACACAGAAGAATTTCATGAAACAACATATGAGCAAGAGC
>NW_006399973.1:1568759-1591787 GCF_000299155.1 Elephantulus edwardii
AAAAAAGACTCCACCACAAGAAAATCCTGGACCAAATGGCTTCATGGCTGAATCCTATTAAACATTCAGAGAAGATCTATAACCAATTCTACTAAAATTATTTCCAAAAATAGAAAAAGAAGGAGTACTCTCAGAATTATTCTATGAAGCAAGCATAACCATTATACCAAAACCAGACAAAGACATAACCAAAAAAGAAAATGATAAAGCATTTATCTCTCATAAATATAGATGAAAAATCGTTAACAAATTCCTGGCCAATAGAATACAACAGCACATAAAAAAGTAATATTTTTTGTGACCAAGTAAAATTTATAACAGGTATGCAAGGATGGTTCAACATAAGAAAAACAATCCATGTAATTAATCACATTAACAAAGCAAAGAGCAAGAATCTCATGATCCTGTCAATTGACACAGAAAATCCCTTAAAAAAATCTAACACCCCTTCCTAATTAAAATACTCAGCAAAATAGGAATAGAAGGGAATTCTCTCACATTATGAAAAGTATATACACAAAACCAAGAGCCAAGCATTCTCCTTTCAAACAAGGACCTCACAAGTTCTCCTTTCAAACAAGGACCTCACAAGGATGTTCACTTTCACTACTCCTATTGCATTAGAAGCATTTACTGGGGGTGGGGGGAATGTTTTCTGTTCATGGATAAGAAGACAATATAAGCAGGAAAATGACAATTTTAGCAAAAGCAGTCTACATATATAAGATCAATACAGATACCACATTACTTTCTAAAGAGATTGAAAAAAACAATTGACAAGTTTATTTGAAAAAGAGACCCTGAAGAAGCAAAGAACTTCTGACAAAAAAAAAATCAAGTAGGAGGCATAGCACCCCCTGATTGCAAAACCTACTACACAGCTGTAGTAACCCAAACAACATGGTACTGGTATAATGAAAGACACATAAATGAATGGAACAGAACCAAGAATCCAGAAATTAACCCATCGACTTACAGTCAACTAGTATTCAGACAGGGAAAAAAACCTATCAAATGTGGAAACAACCACCTCTTCAACATATGGTGCTGGCAAAACTGGACTTGCTAACTACAGAGTGTCGAAGCAGGATACACATTTCACACAATACACAAAAATCAACTCAAGGTGGACAAGAGACTTAGGGGTAAAGCCCAAAACCATAAAGATCATAAGAGACAAAATGACATCAAACTTAGAGGGCCTAGCAAGTTGTAAAAGTAAGCTGGCAAATACACACAGAAATGTACAACTAAGAGAGGATAACACTGATCAATGTGACCTTATAAAGATTAATTCCCTGTGTGCATTGAAAAAATTTTTCCAATAGGTTGAAAAGAAAACCTACTGAGTAAGAAAAAACATTGGCAAGGCTCTCATAATGGAAGTTTACAGAATACTATAGGGTCTGCACAAGAAAGAGGCTGATAACACAAATACAAAATGGGCAAAAGACATGGAAGGATTTTTCACAGAGGAAGACATTCAGGCAGCTAAAGACATGTGAAAAAATGCTCAAAATCACTGGCAATAGAAGAGATGCAAATCAAAACTTCAATTATATACCATCTTACTCCAATAACATTTAATAGGACAATAAGCAATAAATACTGGAGAGGATGTGGAGAGACAGGAATTTTCATACATTGTTGGTCAGATCATAAAATGGTACAACCACCCTGGAAGGCAGTTTGGCACTTTTCTCAAAAAGCTGAACATAGAAATTCCATATGACCCAGCTATTCCACTGCTAGGAATATACCCCAACATAATGAGACTTAAACACAGAGATTTGTACACCACTCTTCATGGCAGCATTTTTCACCATTGCAAGAACATGGAAACAGGTCAAATATCCAATCACACAGGGGAGCTCTGGTGGCCTAGTGGCAAGGAGCTGCAACTACAATCCCAGAGGTGCATGGTTCAAATCCACCAAATGCTCTGCCGGAGAAGGAGGGACAATCTCCTCCTGTACCAGTCAGATCTGATTTGACAGTACACTCACACAAAAATAAAAATAATAATAATAATAATTTAAAAATCTAATCACAGTTTAATAGGTTGAGAAACTGTGGTACATTGACACAATGGAATAGTACACAGCACCGAGGAGCAACAATTTAGAAAATCACTACATAAGTAGGGAGAAACTAGAGAGCATTATGCTCAGTGAACTCATAAGGACAAATACTGCATAAGACCATTATTAAAAAATAGATAACTAGTACGATGCGCACAAAAGTCCAAAAGGGGAAGGGGAGGGTGAAGGAGGACTGAGTGGGGCAGCAAGAGGGAAAAACATCATGAGATAGCAGAGCTTGGTGGGCAGAGGAATTAGGAAAAATCCAGTGGGGAGCTGAAAAGACTGGGTAATAATGAGCTTAGATCAAAGGCGGTTAATTTTATAAAATAAATGTATGCAAATGATTTTAAGAAATACAATATGAATAAATAAATAAATGTGTGAAAGATAATTTAAGTAATGAAACACAATGTACATGAATTTTATATGCAAACTAGTATAAAATAAAAATAAATTTTCAAAAAACAAAAAGGAAAGAAAATACCAAAATAGATGGTAGAACTGACTCTCGAACTTGCTTCGGAACATAAGAGACTGTAAAGTTAATGGAAAAATTGATAAAGAGAGCAAAGGTGAAGTAAGAGAGGAAGAGAGTGAAACAAAAAATTTCAGAGTAAAGAAGACAAAGTAAAGCATAAAAGATACAAAGACATGGAGTTAGAAATCCAAAAAGGAAAAACACAGTATTTCATAACCTAAAAGAACCAGAGAAAAAAATCACCCTTCAAACCCCAAATAGGCAAAGCACTACTGAAGAAGAAAATCAAATTTGTATACCTCACACTTTCTGATCTCACAACCTACTACACAGTCACAGAATTACAACAGCTAGCTACTAGTACATTGACTGATAGATACATGTATCACTGGAACAGAACTGGAAACAGAGAGATAAATCCATCCCTATGAATAGCTGGTCTTTGACAAAGAGATCATTTTGACTAAGAGAGTAAAAAGCAGACTTTTTAACAAATGGTGATGGCAAAACTGGGAGCCTATTTGCAGAGATTTGAGACAAAATCCACACCATATATAAAACTTAACTCATGATGTATCAAAGGCTAAGTATAAAAGCTAAGACAATAAAAAATCAAAGAAAAAAATAGAGGCAAAGTTAATAAGAGCCCTAGTCTATGACATAAATATACTATCAAACATTAACCACAAAGGCACAATCAGCAGAGGATAAAAAAGATGACTGGGACCACTCTGTTCTGTCTCCTTAGGATTCCTTGCTTAGTCAATCATTTTCTCTTGCATACATGGACCTTGTCATGAGTCCTAAACTATTGGGTAAAGGAAGAAAAGGTAGAGGAAGGCACACTTAAGATGCAGATCTCTTTTTAAAAAAATAGTACTTACATAGATTTTGTATAGAAAGTTTTTCTTTACAGGCAATGTTCAAGTTCATCAGCATTCCTTTATCATTCCTTCCTTGACTCATGCTCGTTAGTACAGAAGGTAATGGAGAAAAGGATGGAGACCTTACTTGCTGGAAGCTTAGTATACAAAAGCAGTCAGAAGTAAGTGTTCTACAGAAGACCAGACAGGGTGGCAGGAGAGTGAATAGTCCAGGAATAAAGACAATTTTTAAATAATCAGAACTCACTGAAATCTAAACAGAACATAATTATTCTTTATGTATATGTTGTTGTTATTGTTGTGTACCGTTCAATTGGATCTGACCCATAGCTGACCCTCCAGTGGGCTTTCACAGGTAGTAAGCTGCACAGGAGGAGATTGCCCATCCTTCTCCCACAGAGCAGATGGGGAGTTTGAACCACTTGCCTTTGGGATTGCAACACAATTTCTTACTACTAGGCAACCTACAGAAAGCTCTGGTGGCCCTAGTAGTAAGAAAATGCACTGAGATTCCGAAGGCATGTAGATAGACTCTACCAGCAGCTCCAGGGAGAAGGATGGACAGTCTCCTCTTGTGTGATTAACTGCCTCTGAAAACCCACTGGAGTATCAGCTATGGATCAGTGCCAACTTAATGGTACTCAACAACAACAGGCCACCCACAAGGTTGCCATTTTAATATATATTTTTTAAAAAGCAAAAAGTTCCAAGAAGGAAGGTAAAATGCAAAGAGAAGTTGTTGTTGTTAGTTATCATCAAGTATGCTAATGCTTAGAGAACCTACAAACAACAGTTCTGAGCATTGCCCTAATATGCGCCATCCTCACAATCTCCTACATGCTCTAACTCATTGTTGGAGTCACTGTGTTAATTCAGTTGTTTTTCATCTGTTTCACTCACCTTAGATTTCTTTGTTCAGAGCCATCAGTTCTTTTTTTTTTTCAATTTTATTTTATTAATTTTAATGAACATTTGCAGAGATTTGGGATATTCATTCATTGTTGCACTTTTTTCTCTATCCCCCTCCCCCAGTTCATTCCTCTCTTTGAAAAGCAAAAGATAAGCTTCATTGGTATACAATCCCCCCACCCTGAATGCACTCCACTATGATGCAACCTTAATTCTGGATTCCTGTGATAATCGTAATACCGTATCATATATTGTTTTTAAACTGTTCGCTCCCTCATCTGTTTCAATGCAGTATACATAATCTATCCAGTTTTTCTCAGTCTTACCCCAACCCTGATGTCAGTCCCATTCTACAACAGTGGCACTATGCAGTATTTGTCTTTTTGTGATTGAGATATTTTACTCAGCATAATGTTCTCCAAGGTCACCCATTTTGAATAATATTGCATGAGTTCCTTGTTTTTCAATGCAACGTAGTATTCCATTGTGTGAATATACCAGAGTTTCTCTATCCATTCATTTGTTGATGGGCACTTAGGCTGTTTCCAGCTCCTTGCTATTGTGAACAAAGCTGCGATGAACATGGTGTGTATATATCTGCTTGGATGCCAGTTATGGTCTGTTTAGGGTATATTCCCAGTAATGGAATTGCTGGGTCAAATGGTATCTCTATTTGCAACTTTTTGAGAAAGCACCACACTACTTTCCACAGTGGTTGCACAATTTTACACTTCCACCAACAGTGAATAAGGGTTCCAGTTTCTCCACAACCTTCTCAGCATTTATTGCTTGCTGTTCTATTAAATTTTCCTATTCTTACTGGGGTAAGATGAAATCAGGTAAGTGGGGAAATTACAGCCTTTTAAACAAATGTTGTTGTTGTTGTTATGTGCTGTCGAGTCGCTTGCGACTCATAGCGACCCTATGTACAACAGCCCTAAACTCCACTCTGACCTGTGCCAATGGCACCATCTCTGATACACCCATCCCAATTGTCCCAGTCACTGAATCAATCCACCTCCTAGAGGGTCTTCCCCTCCTGTACTGTCCCTCCACCCTACCAAGCATGATGTCCCTCTCCAAAGACCTGTCCCTCCTTGCAATATGTCCTAACTATGTCAGATGGAGACTTAGAATCCTTGCCTCCAAGGAGCAGTCTGGTTTGACCCTTTCCAGGATGAATCTGTTTGTTTTCCTAGCAGCCCACGGTATTCTCAATACTCTTCTCCAGCACCACAGCTCAAAGGCATCAATTCTCCTTCTATCCTCCTTAGTCATTGTCCAGCTCTCTGAGGCATAACAAGTGATTGTGAAGACCATAGCCTGTATCAGATGCACCTTAGTCTCCAGAGAGACACCATTGCTCTTCAATACTTTGTAGAGGACCCTAACAGCAGACTTTCCCATGGCAATGCGTCTTTTAATGTCCTGGCTACTGGTGCCAAGAGTGTTGGCTGGTGTTGGCAAAATTGAAAAAATATCTGCAGAAGACTCAAGCAAGATCCACACCTCACTCTGTACACAAAAACCAACTCAAGGTGGATCATGGACCTAGGACTAAAACCAGGGACTATAAGCTTCATTAAAGAAAAATTTGGAAGAACTCTAATAGTCCTAATCCACAACATAAACAGTCTTCCAAGTATCCTGAAAAATCTACAACCAGGAGAAGATAAAATAGATGAATGGGACCTTCTAAGAATCAAATCCCTATGCACATCCAAAAACTTCTCCAATGGGGTAAAAAGGGAAGCCACAGACTGGGAAAAAGTATTTGGTAATGACATGTCAGATAAGGGACTTATATCCAGAATTTATAAAATACTTGAGCACCACAACAAGATAAATAATCCAATTGAAAAATGGCCACAGGATATGAACGAAAAATACATTCAGATGGCCAACAAGCACATGAAGAAATGTTCAAAATCCCTAGCTCTAAAAGAGATGTAAATCAGAGCCATCACCTCTTAATCACATGCTACCTCCTGATAAGTTTGGAATGGTTGGGAGGTAAACAGCTAGCCACCATTATTACAGAATAGGAACTGATTCATGGCTAACCCTCCACTGGGTTTTCAATCCTGTAAATCACACAAAAAGAGGTTGCCTACCTTTCTGCCTCTGGGAGGCTGCTACATTTAAACTACCAAAGAGGCATGGCCTCCGGGTTAGTAGCACATTTCCCTGCAGATTAGCCAACAGAGCTCCTGGCAATAGTAAAGTAGATAATTGATAAAGAGATAGCACAAAGGCAAAGACTTTCAGGAAGTAGTTTCTACTCCCACAGCTTAGTGAACCAAGGTACAAAATATGTCTCTCTGAGGAGAAAAAGCAGACCTCTGAGGGGATGCAGCTTGTCCCTGTGGGCATCTGTGGGCTGGAGAAGGGTCCCCGTGGGCTTGGAATCCAGATTCTATAAAGGATTACCACTCGGGCAGAAGTGACTACAATTCTTTAAACATTGGAAAACTGGCTTCAGTTGCTACAGGAAGGACAGCATGGAGAAGTGTGTCTGATGGGGCTTATAAGATCTCAACTCACAGCAAACCCCAAGAAATCAACAAGAAATACCAACTTCTTTCTTCCTGCTTCATACTGCAATAATCTTTACTTGTTCTCTCTGGGTAGTTCCTTGAAGTTGTCAGGGATTTCATTTTATCTGTATTCACATTTAATGTATAAGAGAATAGAAGTTATGGGCTGTATCCTTTCTCCATACCTATTCAATCTGTACATTGAGCAAATCATTTAAGAAGCTGGACTCTATAAAGAAGAATGTGGCATCAGCATCAGAGGAAGACTTACAAGCAACTTGCATTATGCAGATTAAAACAACATTACTTGCTGAAAGTTAAGGATACTTGAAGCACTTGGTGCAAAAGATCAGAGACTTCCATATAGATCGCATCTCAACAACAATAAGACAAAAATCCTCACCACCAGACCAATAAGCAACATCATAACAGATGGAGAAAATAGTGACACTTCCAATTCTTTTCTCTTACTTGGATCCACAATCAACACCCTTGGTATCAGCACTCAGGAGATCAGAAGACACATCTCATTGGGGAAGTCAAGTCAGGGACCTCTCCAAACTAGAGGAACAATGATGTCAGTTTGGAAACTGAGGTGTGCCTAGTTTGGGTCTAGGTCTTTTCAATCATTTGCATCTGAGAGCTAGATAATGAAAAAAAGATGACAGAAAAAGAGTAATTTTGAGTTGTGATACTGGAGAAGAGCACTGAATATCCCTTGGATTGCCAAAAAAACGAACAGATACATCTTTAGGAAAATGCAGCCAAAGTTCTCTTTGGAGGCAAGGATGGTGAAGCTGCACCTCACTTATTTTAGGCATGTTGCTAGGAAAGGCTATTCCTTGGAAGGGACATCAACGAAGGTAGAGAGTCAATGAAAGAGAAAAAGACTCTCAAAGAGATGATTGACATAGTAACTGCAGAAATAGTCTCAAGTGTGTCAGAGATGATGAAGATGGCATTGCTTTGAGTTGTATTCAACTCAATGGCACCTAACAACAAAAACCTCCTGAAATGTTTTAAGTTTTTGGCACTAATTTACAGCTGATCCTCTACTGGGTTTCTAAGGTCATAAATTATATGGAAGAAGATTGCCTATTTTTTTCCTGAAGAGTCATTGGTGGATTAAAACCCCAGAAAGGTATGACCTTTTGTTTAGCAGCACAACTCCCTACAGACTAGGCCTCTAGACCTAGCTCATGGCAGTAGTTAACTGTTGTTATAAAGTGCCATTAAATTGACTACCACTTATATTGGCTACTGATGATGAATAAGGATGACAGAAAAAACAATTGACGCCTTTGAGCTGTGGTGTTGGAGAAAAGCACTGAACATTCCATGGACAGCTAAGAGAATGAACAGATAGACATGTCTTGGCGAGGGTGCAGCCAGAGTGCTCTTTGGAGGCAAGTGTGATGAGGCATTACCTCATATACCTTGTACATGTAGCTAGAAGGGGCTATTCCTTGGAGAAAGACATGATGCTGGGAAGGGTGGAGGGTCGGTGAAGGAAAGGAAGACCCTCAACCAGGAGAATTGGGCTGCAATGGGCTCTTGTGTGTCAGAAATTGTGAGGATGGCGCAGGATAGACCAGGGTTCAGATCTTTTTTTTTTTTCCACTCTGGAGATGGATTTATTGACTTTGGTGTTTTGAATATCTTTTGTTTATAGAGTCGCTATGAGTCATACTCAACTCAGCAACTCCTAAAAGCAACATAGTGACTATATGAACAACAGATCTGAATCTTACACTATCCTGCACCAACGTTAATATCTCTGAAATGCTCGAGCTTTCTGTTACAGTGATTGTGTCAATATATCTTACTGAACATATTTTTGTCTTTTACTGACCCTCTTCTTTTCTCAGCCTAATGTATTTTTTCCAAGAACTTGTTGTTTGTTGGTGTTATGTGCCGTCAAGTCGTTTGTGACTCATAGCGGCCCTATATACAACAGCCCTAAACCCTGCTCCATCCTGTGCCAATCGCATTGCCTCTGACACATCCATCCCAAATGCCACAGTCACTGAATCAATCCACCTCAGAGAGGGTCTTCCCTCCTGTGCTGTCCCTCTACCCTCCCAAGCATGATGTCCCTCTCCAAGGACCTAACTCTCCTTACAACATGTCCAAAGTATGTCAGACAAAGCCCCAGAATCCTTGCATCCGAGGAGTAGCCTGGTTTAACCCTCTCTAGGATGAATCTGTTTGTTTTCTTGGCAGTCCACGGGACATTCAATACTCTTCTCCAGCACCACAGCTCAAAGGCATCAATTCTCCTTCTATCCTCCCTAGTCATTGTCCAACTCTCTGATGCATAACAAGTGATTGCAAAGACCATGGCCATTGTCTATGTACAAAAATTTCTAAGAACTAGTCCTCCCAAAGATATACCCAAAGTGGGATGAACTTTCATCATCCTTGCCTTTAAGGAGCACTTTGTTGCATTTTCTCCAAGGCAAATTTGTTCTTTTTCTAGTCCATGGAATATGGTATAAAGAGAAGTTGCTGTTATATGCCATCAAATAAAACCAACTCACAGCTATCTTCCAGTGGGTTTTCAGAGGATATAAATGACAAAAGAGGAGGCTATTCATCTTTCTTCCTCATAACACTGGTGGATTAGAACTCCATACCACTATCATTCAAATATATGCACCAACAACCAGAGCCAAAAAGGAGGACCTAGAAGATTTCCACCAACTTTTGTAGTCAGAGTGACTGAACATGCAATCAAGATGCATGAATAATAATAGGTGACTGGAATGCAAAAGTTGGGAATAGAGAAGAAAGATCAGCAGTCGAAAAACATGGACTTGGTGACAAAAATGAAGCAGGAAATAGAATGATAGAATTTTGTACAATCAACGACTTATTCATTGCAAATACATTTTATAAAAAACCATAAACGCAGATTATACACATGGATTTCACCTGATGGTATGCATAGGAATCAGATCGATTACATCTGTGGAAAGAATCGCTGGAGAACACCAATATCAGCTGTGAAAACTAGGCCAGGTGCTGATTGTGGAACAGAACACCAATTACTTTCATACAAGTTCAAGCTAGAGTTGAGGAGAACGAAATTATGTCCACAGGAACTAAAATCTGACCTTGAGTCTATCCCACCTGAATTTCAAAACCATCTTAGGAACAGGTTTGAGGCCTTGGACATAAATGAGCGAAGACTGGATGAGTTGTGGGAGGATATCAAGTGTGCAAAAGGTCATTAAAAAGACAGTGGAGGAAGAAAAGACCAGGATGGGTGTCAGAAGAAACTCTAAATAATGCACTGGAGCACCAGAAGCCAAAACAAAGTAAGAAATTAAGATATTAAGGAGCTTAACAGAAAATTCCAGAGGGCAGCTTGGGAAGATAGAGTATTGCAAAGAAATGTGCAAGGACCTGGAATCAGAAAATCAAAAGGGCTGAACTCGCTCAGCATTTCTTAAGCTGAAGGAACTGAAGAACAAATTCCAACCTCAAGTTGCAATACTTAAGGAAGCTTTGGGCAGAATATTAAATGATACAGGAAACTTTAAAAGAAGATGGAAAGAGTATGCAGAGTCATTGTATCAAAAGGAAATGGCAGACACAGAAGAATTTCATGAAACAACATATGAGCAAGAGACTGTGGTGATGAAGGAAGAAGTTCAAGCTGCTCTGAAAGAACTGACAAAAAACAGGGCCCCAGGAATTGATGGCATACCGATTGACATATTTCAATAAACAAACATTGCCCTGGATGCGCTGACCAAGTCGTGCCAAGAAATCTGGAGGACAACCACCTGGACAACTGTCTGGAAGAGATCTGTATTTGTTCCCGTTCCAAAGAAAGGGTATCCAACAGAATGTGGAAATTATCAAACAGTATTATTGATATCACATGCAAGCAAGATTCTGCTGAAGATTATCTAAAAACAACTGAAACAGCACATCAACACAGAACTTCCTGAAGTACAGGCTGGGTTTAGAAGAGGCCGTGGCACTAAGGATATTGTTAATATCAGATGATCTTGGCTGAAAGCAGAGAGGAACAGAGGAATGTCTGTCTATATTTCATTGACTATGCAAAGGCCTTTGACTGTGTGGATCACAACAAACTGTGGCTGACTCAGAAAAAAATGGGAATCCCAGAACACTTGATTGTGCTTGTGTGAAAACTATTATTGGACCAGCAGGCAGTCATCAGAATGTGCCATCGAGTCGCTTGAAACTCATAGCAACCCTATGTACAACAGCCCTAAACTCCGCTCTGTCCTGTGCCAATCGCACCATCTCCTATAAACCCATCCCAATTACCCCAGTCTCTGAATCAATCCACCTCCTAGAGGGCCTTCCCCCCTGCGCTGTCCCTCCGCCCTACCAAGCATGATGTCCTCTCCAAGGACCGGTCCCTCCTTACAACATGTCCAAAGTATGTTACACAGAGCCTCAGAATCCTTGCCTCCAGGGAGCTGCCCAGTTTAACCCTTTCCAGGATGAATCTGTTTGTTTTCCTAGCAGTCCATGGTACCCTCAATACTCTTCTCCAGCACCACAGCTCAATGACATCAATTCTCCTTCTGTCCTCCTTAGTCATTGTCCAACTCTCTGATGCATAACAAGTGATAGCAAAGACCATGGCCTGTATCACATACATCTTAGTCTCCAGAGAGACACCATTACTCTTCAGTACTTTGGAGAGGTCTGTAACAGCAGACTTTACCATGGTAATATGCCTTTTAATTTCCTGGCTACGGGTGCCAAGAGTTTTGACTGTGGAGACAAGCAAACTGAAGCTGTGAACAATCTCAATCTCTTCACCATCCATCCTGATGCTGTCAATTGGTCCAGTGGTGAGAATCTTTGTCTTCTTGATATTGAGCCTCAATCCATATTGGAGGCTGCAGTCCTTGACCCTCTGCAGCAAGTGCTTCAGGTCCTCCTCAGTTTCAGCAAGCAGGGTTGTGTCATCTGCATAATGCAGATTGTTGATGAATCTTCCACCAATCCTGACACCACACTTGTCCTCACAGAGCCCAGCCTCTCTGATAATCTGTTCTGATACAGGTTGAAAAGGTATGGAGCTAGGACACATCCCTGGCGTATACCCTTCCCAATTTTGAACCATGCAGTGTTTCCTTGTTCTGTTCCGACGACTGCCTCTTGGTCCAAGTATAGGTTTCGCATTAGCACAATCAAGTATTCTGGGATTCCCATTCTTCTCAGAGTCAGCCACAGTTTGTTATGATCCACACAGTCAAACGCCTTTGCATGATCAATGAAGCACAGATAGACATTCCTCTGGTATTCCCTACTTTCAGCTAAGATCTATCTAACATTAGCTACAATATCCCTAGTAACAAGCCCCCTCCTAAATCCAGCCTGGACTTCTGGCAGTTCTCTGCTGATGTGCTGTTCCAGTCTTTTTTGGATAAACTTCGGTAGAATCTTGCTTGCATGTGAAATCAATGATATTGTTCTGTGGTTTCCACACTCTGTTGAGTCACCCTTCTTTGAGATAGGAAAAAATATAGATCTCTTCCTGTCAGTTGACCAAGTGGCTTTTCTCCAGATTTCTTGGTACAACTTGATTAGCACATCCAGGGCAGCATCTGTTAGCTGAAATGTGTCAATTGGTATACCATCTATTCCCGGGGTCTTATTTTTTGCTATTTCCTTCAAAGCAGCCTGAACTTCTTCCTTCATCACCATAGGCTCTTGCTCACATGTTGTCTCATGAAATTCTTCTGTGTCTGCCAATTCCTTTCAATACAGTGACTCAATATATTCTTTCCATCTTCTTTTAATACCTCCTAGATCATTTAATATTCTTCCTAAAGCATCCTTGATAATAGCAACTCAAGGTTTGAATTTGTTCTTCAGTTCCTTGAGCTTAAGAAATGCTGAGCGAGTCATCAGATTAGAGCAAGGAAACACTGCATGGTTGAAAATTGGGAAGGGTGTGCATCAAGGATGTGTCCTATCTCCATATCTTTCCAATCTATATGTGGAACAGATTATCCAGGAGGCTGAGTTCTATAAGAAGTGCAGCATCAGGACTGGAGGTAAACTCCTCAACAATCAGCATTATGCAGATAACACAACCCAGCTTGCTGAAACTGAGGAGGACCTGAAGAGCTTGTTGCAGAAAAGGTCAAGGACTGCAGTCTTCAATATGAAGCTCAACATCAAGAAAAGAAAGATTCTCACCACTGGACCAAGTGGCAGCATCATGATAGATGGTTAATAGATTGAAATTTTTGATAGCTTCAGTTTGCTTGGCTCGCCAATCAACACTCTTAGTACCAGCAGCCAAGAAATTAAAAGACAAATTACATTGGGAAAGTCTACTGTCAGAGACCTCTCCAAGGTACTGAGGAGCAAAGATGTCAGTCTGGAGACTAATGTGTGCCTGATACAGGACATGGTCTTTGCAATTACTTGCTATCCATTAGAGAGCTGGACAATGAGTAGGGATGAAAGGAGGAGAGTTGATGCCTTTGAGCTGTGGTGCTGGTGAAGAGTATTGAGTATATAATGGACTGCTAGGAGAACAAACAAGTTCGTCCTGGAGAGGGTGAAGCCAGGCTGCTCCTTGAAGTCGAGGATTCTGAAGTTTTGTCTGACATACTTTGGACATGTTGAGATCAGTCCTTGGAAAGGGACATCATGCTTGGGAGGGTGGAGGGATAGCATAGGAGAGGAAGACCCTCTTTGAGATGGATTGATTCAGTGACTGGGGTAATGGGGGCAGGTGTGTTACAGACAATAAGATTGGCAAGGGACAGAGCAGTGTTTAGGGCTGTTGTAGGTCGCTATAAGTCACAAGTGACTTGACGGCACATAGCAACAACCACCACTATCATAGGGTTAGCAATGTAACTCTACCATTAGGCCACCAGAGTTCCCTATAAAGAGAAGAGGAGGAAGAGCTAGAGAGCAACCAGTGGCTGATCTTTACATGACTAATTAAACCCTGCCTTCTACCTTTACTTAGGTCAACTAACAACATGTGGCTTCTAGCCTGTATCCTAATAATTTGCCCTTCCTCTCACCTGGAGGGAGCTCTGGTAGCCTAGTGTCAAGAAGTCATGCCAAACCCACTAGTTGCTCCATAGGAGAAGGATGGGCAATCTCTTCCCATGCGATTAAGTGCCTCTGAAAACTCACTAGAGGATTAGCTATGGGTCGGTTCCAACTTGATGCTACACAATAACAACTTACCTGGAGGAGAACTCTGGTGGCATAATCCCTAGGGAGCTGTGCTGCTAACCCAAAAGTCATACCTCTCTGATGGTTCAAATCCACGAGTGACTCATTGGGAGAAAGATAGGCATTCTCCTCCCATGTAATTTACAGCCCCAGAAACCCAACAGAGGGTCAGCCATCAGCTGGTTCTGATTTGGCTCTCTGTGTGTGTATATCCCTACATATAGCCATGAAACATATTGAGATTTAGATTAGCAGGCAGTGATTTGTTGACTGTTTTTATGTTTGGGGTTGTGTTGGTTTTTTTAGCTGGGTAAGATAAATTTACATTGCTAAGCAGTTTCTGTGACGCCTTTACAATTTAGGTCAGACATTTTATGGTTAAATATTTTGAGTAATGCAAGCTCACTTGTATATTTTATTAATTTATTAAATTCTTCTGTTATTAATTTCCCTGTTCGATACTACCCACTCACTATTACAGTCCATATGTCTAAACTCTGACCACAGATTGAATCCCATTCCTTTTAAGGTAAGATTAAAAAATAAAAACTTAACTCACTGCCTGAGTGTCAGAATCAACTCCGAGCTGATCCCTCAGTGGGTTTTCAGAGGCTGTAAACCACACAGGAGGAGACCGCCCATCTTTCTCCCACAGCACTACTGATGGGTTCAAACCACCAGAGAGGAACCTCTTTGAGGTTAGCAGCACAATTCCCTACAGACTACACAACCATATTTTGTCAAAACATTCCCATTTGAAAATCTCAACCCCTAAAATAATAAGCACAAAGTGAAGAGTGTTAAAGAAAAGTCAAAAATTCTTCTTCCAACATTAAAACTTCATTTTATGACCTAAAAAGCAAACATTCTTCCTAAAGCATAACAAGCTACTTCGGCTGATTAAAACACCAAACTCTAAAAGGAGAGGAATCCAGTGTATGTGATTTATCATGTGAACACTAAATACCAAGAAACCAGCCCAGAGAGGAGGAGGCCAGCCCAAACCAGCCGCTTCAAAGAGGCTGTTCTTTAGCTGAAAGCTTAACACAATGACCCTAGAAATGTTGAGGAAAATATTCAAGTGCGCTTGCCCTAGTCGTCCAAAGAGGAATGCCAGAATGGTCATGACTGCAGGATTCACAGCATTAAAATCCCATTTGAAGAGGCTGCCAAGTGTCAGCGGCTGTGATGTCCTTTTTAAACAGCCTTACTTTCATGCTGCTGAAAAAGAAAAAGAATTGAAGCAAAAGGTTCACTAAGCTTAAAATTTTGGAATAAATTGTACTTCTCCCTCAAATAAATAAAGCTGATACGGCCATTGTGGCAATTACTTCAAACAAACAGAGCTATTTCCTTCTCGGCTTGCTGTTTTATTTTTAAACTGAAGAGAAGACACATCCATCTCCATACAGAAGATCTGTGTTATGGCTTCTTCATTCTCCCCAGGCCACCTTCTGAGCAGCATCTCTTCACTTTAGCCCCAGGAAAGAAATGGCTTTTTAAACTTGTTCTCATCCTTGAAAGAATCTCTCCAGTTTGGACGTGAGCAAAATTGGGGAAGTTGTTTTTTGGTGTGTGGTTGTTGTTGTTTTGGTTTTTTTTTTTCTTCTTCTTTCTTTCTTTCCTAGCATGTTTAATTTACAATTATTGTGCTAAACAGTGTGAATGTTTACCATATGGTGGTTGTGTGGCAGAAATATTCTGGCTCCCCTAAAAAGGCAGGTTGCTGAATCATGCTGAGTCATTCACCTAGAGAAGCCCTGGGGGAGCTAATTTCAAACAGCTGGCGCAGAGCCTTGACATCACTAGCCTCCCTCCCAGAGACCCAAGAGCCAAAGATGCAGAAGGATGAAGGGGCAGGAGCAGAGGCAAGGGGAAGGAACAAGACCAAGATGAATTTGAGAAATGGCTGAAGCACAGCAGTTCTTGCAAAACAACAAAATAGTGTTACTATTACACTTTCTAGAACTTTTCCAACAGGTGAGAAATACAGCTGCCATGGAGCTAAAACAAAGAAAAGGACTAGAGAAATTTGTAAACTTATTGCCATCAAGTGAGAACAAACTCATACCTGATCCTCCAGCCAGTTTTCTGAGGCTGTAAATTGCATGGGAGGATATTGTCCACATTTCTCCCAAGGAGTGACAGGTAGTTTCGAACCACCTGAGAGGCATCACCTTTGGGTAAGCAGGGCAACTCCCAAAAGGGAATCTATGTCACCAGAGTTCCCTTTGTAGATAAGAAGAATGCTAAATAAAAATGTTTAAAACATAGTTTTATCAACATGACCAAACTCAAAGGCTGTCACAGCGATATTCTGTTACCTTTGCAGGTTACTAGTGGTTAAAAGAGAATCTCCAGTAGTCCAGCATGTAGGGAGCTGCACTGCTAATCCAAAGGTTGGAAGTTTGAATCTACCAGACCTGTTCTTTGGGAGAAAGATAAGCAATCTCCTCCATAGCGATCTATAGTCTCTGAATACCCCCTGCAGGATCAGCTTTCAGTTGGTTCTGATTCAATGGCAATGAGAGTTTATTGATTAGAAGTCATAGATTCCCATCCACTCAAGAAGGGATTTCACAAAAGAATTAAGACCTTAGAAATTATACCACATACACAGAGTGCAATAGGTAGAAAACGGGACCCTTAGTCTATATCCTTGTGGTTGAGGATCATTGTCAGTTTTGTTCACTGGTGCTTTTTTCTATATCCCTAGAACAGGGCCTGGCAGTTCTCGAATAAATGAATGCCTTTGAGTTGTATGTCACCTGTGCTACCTACCGTTCATGCTGTTTGCAGTTTCTGAGCTTGGAAAAAACCTGCCTGCTTTTCCAGCCTGAGGTGAGATCTGATTGCTCTCAAGCCTCTGACTTCCACCTGTAAAACTTTGTTGTTTCACTGCTAACATGTTTTCATCTGGTCTGTTTGCATGTTCATTAACACATGTAAATGTTAACAGGACAACTATGAAAACAGTTTCCTACATGTTTCCTCTTGCTTTCATTGTGGTATAATTATATATATATATATACACACAATATGTCATGTATGCCGATGGGGCAATCCTCTTTCTTGTGATTCCAAATGATAATTCTTTCATAGGGAAAACATCCAAAGACTAGATTTTTATCTTTCCTCTTCTAAATCCAGTCCACACTTTCCTCTGAAGATTTTAAGAATCCTGGGGTAACACAAAGCTATCAAAGCTCTCTATCTATGACTAGGTGGTCAATCATATTCCTGCTCACCTCAGTTACACTCTAGGCCATTTCAGCTTGAAGAGGGCTTTATAAACTCTCAGGGCAAAGTCAAATATTGTGATTTCTCCACTTTCTGTATCCTTCTCACAACCATTAACCTATTCATTAATATTCAACCCTGACAAACAAGATAGACATTTTTAGATTCTCCTCATCTCTAGCCAAGTTCAATATCTTTTCCCTCACATTCTCACTGTATCTTTTCTCTCTACCACAGAATTCAGCATTGAAAGAGTTGATCTTTCAGCAATACAGAACTCAGTATATTAACAGCCACTGTGAAAAGAACTAGCAAGCAGATTCTAGATCCTTTTTCTTTGCTTTCTGAGCATTCTATTAGACTAGATTCCCCACCTTCCCTTGCTATTTTATGGGGACAAATGACTGAAATCTAACTGAGCTATTCTCTAATCAGAAAAATGTTGTCCCTCAGGAGATAACAATGCTTGAAGGCACTTGGATTGTCACAGCTTGGAAAGTTAAGGTGTTACTGGTGTGTAGGTAGCATCCAGGAATGCTTCTAAACATTCTTCGATCCATAAGAAAGGCCCCTACAACAAAGAGTTGACAAACCTAAAATAACAGCAGTGCTGAGGTTGAGAAATCCTGTGCTAACCATGGAAAGTGAGCTGACATGTTGTAAGACTATTTCGGAGTTAATCCATAAAAACCACTCAAGTGCAAATCTCCAAGCGCTCTCCCCTTCTCTGGCATGATACCAATGAACCCACACAACTTGGAAACCACATGTTGAATATGGTGGAGCCACAAAAGGAAAATGCCAAGGTCCCTGAATCATTGCTGGGATGTGAGCTGCCTGTTGGTCAGTAACAGGAACTCCAGAATTTGAGAAATAAACTTCCAGCACATTGGAGAGATAATAGATGTTCCTGAATCTGTCTCTTAGAGGAGATAAGCCTGTGAGTTTCCTTCAAGGGAGTCTCGGGAACACACAGCCAGCCTGGGATCAGCAGTCTCCGCCTGGGGGCCATGTGGAACAGCTGATGCTATTTCAAGGGGAGAAGGGTCTCAGTGGTATGTTTTTCTGGAAATTTCTGTCTTATGGTCTAAATTTCCTATGTATTTTTCTTGTAGAAGGTAAATCTCTTCTGCATCTCCTTTAGGGAATGGATGAGTTGGTGTACAAGGTTTAGCCCTGGTCAAAGTGTCCGATCTGAATCTCTCTTTCATCCTCATCTGCTAGACTGAATAACCCAGAAAAATCCAAAAGGCCCTCTTTCTTCTTTTTTCCCCCCGTCGTTGCACCACACTCTCATATCTCCAATTTCCAGACTGAAACAGACTTTCAGAGGAGGACAAAAGGAGCAGAGAGAGACAGGCAAGAGCACAGGAAGAAAAGAGGGAGGGAAGGGGACTCTCAAAGCCCTCCCTTAAATAGGCACCTTGCATTTTACTGAGCACTTACATTCTTCTATGTGTTCCATGTGATATGCACTGAATGCTCAAAATAACACTGAGAAAGGGGTGGCATCATCCCTTTTAGGAAAACATAAATCCATTCATCCTGGAAAGGGTTAAACCAGGCGGCTCCTTGGAGGCAAGGATTCTGAGGCTCCATTTAACATACTTTGGACATGTTGTAAAGAGAAACTGGTCCTTGGAGAAGGACATCATGCTTGGGAGGGTGGAGGGACAGCACAGGAGAGGAAGGCCCTCTGTGAGGTGGATTGATTCAGTGACTGGGATAATTGGGATGGGAATGTCAGAAACAGTGAGATTGGCACAGGACAGAGCAGAGTTTAGGGCTGTTGTACATAGGGTCGCTATGAGTTGCAAGCGACTTGACGTCACATACCAACAACAACAACATGCAGGTACTTTCCCCTCAATCACTGCCTACCATCGCCTCAGAAGAGGGATCCAAATGCAGGTTTACTCCAATTGCATGGACTTTTTGTCACTCAGACTTTTCCACAAAGCTCAGAAGAGTGCCTACACACCGGAAGTGCTCTGGACATTCCCCAGCTCCACCATCATTCGTGCACGTACTGTATCGGCCATGGCCTTTCCCTCCACACAAGGACAATCACTAGAATGCAACAGCCAGAAAGGAATATGAGGGGAGCGAAGAATGTGTTTAAAGTTCATGTTTCAAACTAAGGCAGATTGTCTATGATAAACATTTTTTTTATCTTTAAAAAAAAAACAACCCACACTTCTCCTGGAAATTGTCACATTGGCTTTGTGCATTTTCAGAGAGCCTTAAGAAGTGATATAAAGCAGAAATGTTAGCGGATGGCTTTGAAGCTAGACAGATTTGGATTCAAATTCTGCCTCTACCCTCTGTCTCCTGGCTGCATTGACTTGGGCAGATCAGTGGGGGGTTCTCTGTGCCAGAAGGTAAAATGAGACAGTGAAGAGTCCCAATATCAGAGATTTTAAGTGAGGCCTGATACATGAAGTGCTCTGCCTGTCAGAGGGAGCACTCTGCAAATGCCAACCACCACATGGACTGATTCTGTGATATTAACCAAGTAAGGTAAACTCCCCAAACCAATTTGCTCATCTGTCAACCAAAAATATAGCCCTGTGCTCACTGTATTAATATGAGAATTAATGAATTGTGCTGTCTGGGAAGTCATCTTGTAAAACATGATGCCTGTACTAACCAGAAGGGTTAACAGTGTCGTACAATCCTAGGTCTATTGCCAGAACCAAGAAGCCAAACAGGTACAACTGCAGATTTTTAATAATGGGATGTACTTTTCTCTTGACCAATCACAGTGACACAACCCAAAATAGGAGCACGTCAAAGTTCACCACAAAAGGCTGGTTTGAGTAACCACCTGCCCAACAAGAGACAAGGCTTTTTTCCCCCTTTGCATTGCCCGTGCTCCTAAAGCCTGGGTGGGTCAGCCCAACGTTGTCATCTGTGAAAGAAACCACATTTATGGTTAATTTAACAGATGGTTACAGTGCACCCATCTGTTCAATTAACCACACTTAAGAAAACAATCCAACTTTCTTCCCAGCTTGAAAAGGGGTCCAAACTCCTTTAACCTCTGAAACTTGTTACATACTACAAGGTCGACCCATCAAAGAAACCAAAACTATAAACTATGGTCAGTGTTCAGGCTGCTTTGTCCTGCCACATCAGTGTCCTGACCGTCCTCCTAGTCGTTCCAGCGAAGCTGAGAACCAGTCCAAGCATTTGCTTCCCCAAACTAGGCTCTTCATTTGTTCCCCGAGAGAAACCAAGTGCTACAGGATCTGACCACTTCAAGAACAAACACCTTTAGCTTCAGGCTGTGATGGAACAACAGTAGAATTCTCACCTCCCATGCAAGAGACTGGTTGCAGAATAGCGTTTAGACTAAGACGGATTAGGGAGAGAGGCCAAGCAACCTCCTTCTGAAAATCCTATAAATCACAACAGCCTGACTCTCAACAGATCCCAGGGATGTTCCAGGAACAGCAGCCAGCTCACCTGCAACCAACAAACCACAGCATCAGGCATGACCAGTGAGCCATGTTGGTGTGATTGCACCCAGTCTCTTCATCTGTAAAATGGAAACAATGATATTGACCCTAATGGTTAATGCAAGGACTAAACACAGTAGTGTTTTAACATGCACCATGCAGTTCAGATGTAAGGTGTTGTTATGAGAAGATCTTTTTAAAGATGAGTACATGCACATATGTGCTATCTGGCTCCTTCCACAGCCTCAGATAGAACATTAGCACTCTCTGTTTAAAACGCAAATTCTGCATCAGTTGAAGCAGACTGAACTTTGCATTCTGCATTCCTAACAAGTTCTCAAGTTCTGCCTGGGATGCTGATTCTCACTCAGGCCCTACCTGAAAGAGTGAGGGTTAGGATGTAAATGCTCCCAGTCCTATCTATGATCTAACCGGAGCTTCATCTTGCAAGTCTAGATGCACAGCTCTGGTTAACCTGAGGACACATTTGCTTCTTAAAGAGGCAGAAGTGATTGAAGACACCCCTTCAAACCCAAGGGCTCAGACTTGGGGAAACGGTGAAAGGTGGGACCAAAGCAAGCCCTCAACTACAATTTTGCCTCTGAATCTACCACATCAACAGAAGCAATTTTAACAAGAATCTAAGCATACTATGTATTACTAAGACTTTGGTGTGATGCTTTTCTGTTGTGACTCCTCACTAGGTGTGCCAAGCTTGTGACTTAGCAGGATTTGAAGAATTGCAAAGACACCCATTTGCTGCTGACCGAATGATGCATATTCCTCAGGATCAGGAATGGACACACGGAGATGGTGTGCCCTGAAGGAGACATGGACTTTGAGCAGGCCCTCTTTCCTCAGGATTTAAACATCCAGGTGTCAAACATGTCCCCTAGGATCCCAGGTGTTCTTGGACGTTAAAATAGCACAACAATGAAATAAAGAGCCTGACTGTGATTATTAAACATAATTGTTCCACATTCCAATTCCTCATAGTGCATAAATAAGAAATCTCAAAACTACCTCAGGATTTTTATGATAAAAAGTGGTGCCTCTGAGATGCTTCTGTGATTTCAAAAATGTCTCGAGTTACTGGGGTGCTTGCTAAGGAAATGGAGTTATCTTCAACCAGAAAGGCTTCCTTCTTGACCCACTTCCCCATTTTTTCAGGACCCTTGAATCGGTCAGGCAATCTGTTCTACTAGGTTTTGGTTCAGAAAAAGATAGTTATCACTTATGGTTATAAATTCTGTATTTTGTGGCAAAATAAGCATTTTTGCTGGCTGAAAAAAAAGGCCGCAGTATATACATGAATACATGCTAAACATAAAAATGACAAATAAAGCATCATTGATTTCTTTTAAAATTATAACATCTTTGTTAGATGTGAAGATATGTTTCTCTTCTGTACTATAAATCATGTGTTGCTATCAAAGTTTCAGGAGGAAAAAAAGCCCAAATAAACTAGGAATTGATGGCTTTCAATTGTGTTGCTGGCAAAGATTATTGAATATACCATGTATTGCCAAAAGAACAAATAAATATACCTTGGATGAAAAGTAGCCAGAGTACTCCCTAAAAGCAAGGATGATGAGAGTTCATTTCACATACTTTGGGCATAAACAATCAGAAGGGACCAGTCCTCAAAAAAGGACATCAAACTCTGAAAAGCAGAGGATTACGGAAGGAGATGAAGACCTTCAACAAGATAGATTGTGACTTCAATAATGGCGCTTACGTAAAGCAGAAATTACAAGGATGGTGAAGGATTGGGCGTTCTGTTGCACAGAGGGTCACTGTGAGTTGGAGCTGACTCGATACCTAATAATAACAGCAAAACAACAAAGAATGCATAAGCTTTTCTTAGGAACTCTGTTGTTGCTCCCGCC
Organism: Elephantulus edwardii; assembly: GCF_000299155.1. Taxonomy (NCBI): domain Eukaryota; kingdom Metazoa; phylum Chordata; class Mammalia; order Macroscelidea; family Macroscelididae; genus Elephantulus; species Elephantulus edwardii. The sequence goes on from NW_006399973.1 coordinate 1,591,442, forward strand.
TTCCTCTGATTTCTCTATTGTGTACTAAATCACTTCAAAATTTGGTCGTTTACAACAATTTATTACTGTTTCTCTGATTTCTGTTTGCTGCTCTTGTTGTTAGGTGCCTTTGAGTTGAGTATGACTCACAGCAACCCTAAGAACAAAAGATCTGAGCCCAGTCCTGTCCTGCACCATCTTCGCACTTCCTGAAACACAAGCGCCCATTGCAGCAGTCACCGAGTCAGTCCACCTGGTTGAACACCTTCCTCTCCTTCACCAACCCTCCACTCTTCCTAGCATCATGTCTTTCTTGAAGAGATTATAAGGATAGCATGTTGTTGTTGTTGTTGTTGTTGTTATGTGC
>NW_006399973.1:1595239-1620458 GCF_000299155.1 Elephantulus edwardii
GCTGGGTCTGACCTGGAAGACGCCTCCTTTGCTGTTATCCGAGGTGACCTTGCCCAGTGATGCCTTCTCCCTCCCTTTCTGGCCGGGTTGGGTGGGGTAAGATAAAGTTCAGATCTTTTGTTTGTAGGATCACTATAAGAAGTACTGGATTTGATGGCATCTAACAACAACTCTCCACAGTTAGGTTTCTACTCAAGGTCTCTAATGTGGTTGTGATCCGCTGATGTCTGGAATTAGAGTCCTACTAATACTTGGCTGGACATCCAGGATGTCTTCTTCACTCACAAGTTAAGTGCTTGGCTAGAATGACTGGAGCAGCTGGTGGCTGAGCCCTTCTTTAGCTCTATGTGTCCTCTCTATAGATCTAGCTTGGACTTCCTAACAGCATGGTCAACTCAGAAAAGGTTAGATTTCTTATTTGGCAGTTGGCATCCATCAGACAAAAGCCAAGAAAGCAAAATGAAAATTCAAAGTCATTTTAGGACCTAATCTTGGACATCACACAGCATTATGTCTACCGGAGTCTTCAGATTCTACGAAACCTGCTTTGACCCATGAGGAGAGGAACCACAAAATAGTATGAGTACTGAGAAACATGGGAAACTGGGACAACATTGAGACAAGCTGCTAAAGCTACTAAAGACGTTTCTGCAGAAAGTTAAGGAGGAGGGCAGATTATGGGATTCATAATTTTAAAAGACTTCTTGGTATGAATGGTTAAGTCCTTGGCTGTTACCGTTACAGAAAGTATTTTGAATCCATCCTATGGGAAAATTCTATGGCAAAAAGACACAATAATTTGCTTCTGTAACCCCACAGAGGAGCTCTACTCTCATCATATGGTTCTGCTCTGAGTTTGTGTGTTTGTTTAAAAAAAGACCTAATGGCACTTACCAACAACATCAGCAGCATCAGATGAAAATGTTGGATCTCTGCTCAAAAAGGGAACATAAAAGGGGGAGTTTTCTTCCTTCCATAGTCTTTCTCAACCCATTGTGGTGGTTATATTTGCCATTTAATGCCACACTCTCACAGGCATGGAGATATTCATGAGGTGAGTGTAGAACCCTGCAGGGACTCAGGCTATAAGACCCTATTCACAATAGAACTGGAGCCTGCCCTATCCTGTGCGTCTTCATCTTTTCTGCTATGCTTGAGCCTGTAGTTACAGACATCATGTCAATCCATCTCAGTAAAGGTTTCACCTCCTTTGCTGACCCTCTGTATTTCCAAGTATGATGTCCTTTCCTAACAACATGACCAAAGTGAGGTGAAGTTTCACTATTCGTTGCTTCTAAGAAGCACCCTGGTTTCACCATCTCCATTGCAGTTTGTTGTTTTACACTATTGAGCCATAGCCAATCCGACCATCCAGTGAATTTTTATCCATCAGAAACAGTAAGACACACAGAAGGAGACTGCTCACCTTGTCTGTGGAGCAGCTGGTTGATTCAAACTGCATTCCTTTGGGTTATCAGTCCAGCTTCTAACCACTAAGTCACCAGTGCTACCTAGGGCTATGCAAATGCTAAGTGTTTGTGGCCCATCAAGATAACTGGACAGCTTGTTAATCATGTAAATGAGGTGACATCTTTTTAATGGAATCATGCAAAAAAGGTGTGTAGAACATTAACATGGAAATTAGTCAGTTTTGCCACCCTGCCAGGCTTTAAAGAGGTTATCAGAGAGATGCAAAATAAAAGCCTGACAACAACAATAAGAAAGAAAAACCTGAAAGCACAGCATGTCTTTTGGACCAGCGATTCCTGCAGGTACATGAGGAAGAGAGCTGTAACACCAGCAAAACCACAGGACAGCTAGATGGCACAGGATGAGATGGTGAGGTGGTGTCAGTGGTGGCAGCACAGAGGTAGGATTCAGAGACTTATGTGAGGAGGCCTAGGGAGTGTGAAAGCTGAGTGCTTGGTGGAGTAGGTACCTGCAAGATCTTGCCAGGGGAGGCTCGATCTGGCTTACTGGTGGAGTAGGAATGCTGCTAAGCACATAGCTGGCAGGGCTAGGAGAGCTTTGTAGAACTTGCATTAGTATGACTGAGGCTGGGCCACATGACTGAAAGGTGGCAAGAGGCCTGCCTACAAGCACACTTAAGAAGCAAACTGAGAACTATATCCTGAGCACCTTAGAGAAAGAACACAAGTTGATGGTTTTAACAGAAAGTTTTTCTTTTACAATTTAGGAGGCTTTGTTGTTGTTGTTATGTGCTGTTGTGTCTAGAAGTCCAAAATTCAGAGTTTCACCTCTCGGGGAAAGCTTGCTGTCAGTTGTGGAGGAAGGTCTTTGTTTTCTTAAGCATCTGCTGGTCAGGCGTACCTTGGAGAGATCCCCAACGTGTATTGACCTTCCTGGTGTCAAAGAGCTTCCTACTGCAGAAGCCTGGGTCAAAAGGATATTGTTGTTATGTGCCGTCGAGTCGTTTGCGATTCATAGCGACCCTATGTACAACAGCCCTAAACCCTGCTCTATCGTGTGCCAATTGCATTGCCTCTGACACACCCATCCCGATTACCCCAGTCACTAAATCAGTCCACCTCATAGAGGGTCTTCTCCTCCTGCGCTATCCCTCCACCCTACCAAACATGATGTCCCTCTCCAAGGACCTGTCTCTCCTTACAACATGTCCAAAGTATGTCAGATGAAGCTCCAGAATCCTTCCCTCCAAGGAGTAGCCTGGTTTAACCCTCTCTAGGATGAATCTGTTTGTTTTCTTTGGAGTCCATGGTACATTCAATACTCCTCTCCAGCACCACTGCTCAAAGGCATCAATTCTCCTTCTATCCTCCCTAGTCATTGTCTAACTCTCTGATGCATAACAAGCGATTGCAAATACCATGGCCTGTATCAGGCACACCTTGGTCTCCAGAGACACACCGTTGCTCTTGAGTACTTTAGAGAGGTCCCTAATAGCAGACTTTCCCATCGCAATACATTTTTTAATTTCCTGGCTGCTGGTGCCAAGAGTGTTGACTGTGGAGCCCAGCAAACTGAAGTTGTGAACAATCTCAATCTCTTCGCCATCCATCCTGATGCTACCTATTGGTCCAGTGGTGAGAATCTTTGTCGTATTGACATCGAGCCTCAGTCCATACTGAAGGCTGCAGTCCTTGACCCTCTGCAGCAAGTGCATGAGGTCCTCCTCAGTTTCAGCAAGCAGGGTTGTGTCATCTGCATAACGCAGATTGTTAACAGATCTTCCACCAATCCTGACGCCACAATTCTCCTCATAGAGCCCAGCCTCTCGGATAATCTGCTCTGCATACAGGTTGAAAAGATATGAAGACAGGACACATCCCTGGCGTACACCCTTCCCAATTTTGAACCATGCAGTGTTGCCCTGCTCTGTTCTGATGACTGCCTCTTGGTCCAAGTATAGGTTTCGCATTAGCACAATTAAATGTTCTGGGATTCCCATTCTTCTCAGAGTCAGCCACAGTTAGTTTGTCATACTCCTGGCAATTATCCTTGGAGAGGGGCATCATGTCTGGGAGAGTGGAGGGACTACGCAGGAGAGGAAAACCCTCGATGAGATGGATCGATTCTCTGAATGGAGTGGTGGGAATGAATGTGTTTGAGACATTGAGGTTGGCACAGGATAGAACAGCATTTAGGGCTCTTGTACATAGGGTCGCTATGAGTTGCAAACGACTCGGTGGCACATAACAACAACTGAGGTCCTTTACTCTTCATTGGTTTTCCTCCTATTTGAGTTCTTGCGAGATGATAAGAATTACAGGCTACACCGTAGGGAAATGCCCCCTCTATCAGATCAGGGCTCTAATAGAATCAAGAGGTAATACATTCCATCATTAATTCTTTTATAACTGTTTGGTTTATCAAATCATGGGGCACCGTTACATTGCTTCTATGTTACATCCTTATATTCACTTATTTGGGGGGACACAATTCAATCTATAACAATGACTGTTCCTGAACCTGAACTGTAACCTGTCATTGCCTATTAAACTCCATAGTTTTGATGTTTGGGTTCTGTGTGACCACTACAATGAGTTATTGAACCCAGTAGAGATGTACATAGTGATGCCATGGGGAAGGGCAGGTGAGGTGGGAAGTGGTAGGAAAAGTTTAAGAAGTAGATGGTGGGGATAGGTCTGGCCTCATGGTAACCAGGCGATTAATGGGATTCCTAACCCTTTCAAAGTTAATGGAGTTCAGACACTGCTACCCTTATACCCATACATCCTATATTGTTTCCAAGTCCCAGCACATGCTCCATTGTCCCATTTACTGTGATGGTTAAGGATGTGTGCCAACTTAATTATTCATGACATTAAATCAACAGGTGAGAGAGTTACTCTATTGTCTGGCAAAACTGATCTTGGTTATTAAGGGGAAATTGGATTGCTATTACATAATGGAGGTAAAGAAGAGTACATCTAAAACAGGGGAACTGCCTTAGGTTGTACTCTGTATATGATGACTTGGGATTTAAGTCAATGGAAAACAGCATCAACTCATCTCTGGCATGATAACTAATGACCCAAATTGTTTAGGAATGAAAGTCTGGGTCACTCCACCAGGAAAAGCAAGCTGTGGTGCTTGCTGAAGGCAAAGGCAAGAGGGAATGAAAGATGAAAGAAAGTAGTTCTAAATACCAGCTGTGACCAACATGACTAGTTGCAGAAGCAAAGACTATAATTGTTATATAGACTGAAGCTCAACATCAAGAAGACAAAGATTCTCCCCACTGGGCCAATTGGCAGCACTACAATAAAGGGAGAAGAGATTGAGGTTGTTAACAATTTCAGCTTGCTCAGTTCCATAATCAACACTCTTGACACCAGCAGTCAGGAAATCAAAAGACAAACTGCACTGGGAAAACCTGCTGTTAGGGACCTCTCCAGAGTACAGAGAAGCAACAATGTCATTCTAGAGACTAAAGTGCACCTGATCCAGGTCATAGTCTTTGCAATTACTTGCTATTCATCAGAGAGTTGGACAGTGGCTAAGTATAACAGAAGAATTGATGCCTTTGAGTTGTGGTGCTGCAGAAGAGTCTTGAACATACCATGGACTGCCAAGAAAACAAAGAAGTCTGTCCTGGAAAGGGCAAAATCAAGTTTCTCCTTGGAGGCTAGGTTTTTGAAGCTCCATTTCACATACTTTGGTCACAAGACCAGAAGTGACCAGTCCTTGGAGAAAGACATCATACTTCGAATGGTGGAGGAACAGCACAGGAAAGAAAGACCCTAGAAGAGATGGATTGAACCAGTAACTGGGGTACTGGGGATAGGTATGTTGGAGACAGTGAGAAAGGTACAGGACAGGGTGGCATTCAAAGCTGTTGTGTATAGGGTCACTCTAAGTCAAAGTTGACTCAATGGCACACAATAACAACAGACTCAACATCCTATCATCTGACCTGTCAGTCCATAGTTCTTCAGCACCAACAGTTGACTAAGAATGACAGAAAAAAAATGATGCCTTTGAGTTGTGGTGCTAGGGAAGAGTCTTGAACATACCACGGACTGCCAAGAAAACAAAGAGGTCTGTCCTGGAGAGGGTGAAACCAAGTTTCACAGGTGTCAGTCTATAGTTCTTTAGCACCATGACCCTATGCAACAGATGCTCTGTAATACACAGAGTCACCATAAATATCACAACTGGTTAGCTGGTTGGTTTTGCAGAGTTGGTTTAGAAGATCCATTGTTCATCTGAAGTTTTTCATGGTATGACCCCTACACAGCCCATTATCAGTTTATATTCAGGAGGTGTGCTTAAAATGCTTCTTCCTGGAGGTTCCTCAAACCTACTAAACTTGAATTTCTAGAGGTGAGCCCAAAAACTCTGTACATAAAGATGTGGTTCTTACTTGCATGCAAGGTTTGAAATGTCCTAAAATCTTAGTTGACCTTTGGTTAATGCAACATTAAACTGACTCAGCCACTCAGTACTGACTCTGGAAAGACGATGAGAACACAGTGTTTCCAGGATTTCTAGCTCTGAGCAATCCTGCTATCCAGCATTGGAATGGTTGGATTTTTCTCACGAACTACAAAAAAAACCCCAAACCCACGTAATCAATATCCAGATATATAGTTCATGTCAAACGCACTTCCTTGCCCTTCTTGAAGGGTTGTTGCTGTTGTTGTTACGTGACCATAGACTCAAAACCAACTCAGAGCTGACAGTATATAGCACTGGGGCAGCTGGGGATTAGAACTGCATGCTTTGGGGTTAGCAGTGCAGCTCCTTACCACTAGGCCGTTGTGTAAGGATAAAATAACCTGGAGACTAGCCACTACAGAGCTTTAGTTTCTTCCTCTGTAAAATGGGAGTAACATTTGTTTTTCCTCAGAGGGCTGAGGTGAAGAGCAAATGAAGTGAGCTGTGAATGTTTCTGTAAAAGACAATTCTTACCAAATGTGAATGTTTAAATTCCCTTAAAGAGGGGCAGTTGGGGTGCCCATTTTTCTCTTCTTTGAAATGGAATGTCTGTTCTTCATACAGACTCCAGAAAAGCCAATCATGCTGGCTAAAAGAAAACGTGATTTAAAAATTCACTCAGTTATTCTTCCAGGGTGCTGATGCACCCACCCAGTGTTGAATGTACACAAGGGACACCCCCTCCAGCAGGTGCTGGAAGAGTAAAGCCCTCTTCCGCGCCCCTGCACCCCTCATAGCAGATGAGTGCAGTGGAGCGCTCCAGCAGTTCCAGCAGTTTTCCTTCCTGAACCCAGGGCTGCGCGACTGCGCCGCTACTGGGCACACATCCTGGTCTAGGACTGTGTCACAGGGGTCTCTTTAGGTCCTGGCTTCTTCGGTGGTCGCCCACGCTCATTTCCGCAAAGTCCAAGATCCCGCCTTCGCCCGCTTTCACGGAGAAATGGGGTAGCAGTGACACGCGACAGACGTGTGGCTCAGGGGCTTACAGGACGTCCATCTAGCTGGGGAGGGAGAGGTCTGTAAATTGTCATTTTTAGGAGGAACAGGGCAGAATCTAGGGTGTTAATTCCTCAGTGACTCCGGAAAGGAGGGGCGTCAAACTTTAAATTAAAAAAAGGTCTATCCATCAGCTAACCTGCGAGGGCGGCGATTCCAATAACCCACGCTGGCGCCGCCTGGGGTGCGAAAACAGTGTCCAAAGGCGATGGCAGCGCTGGCCTCCGAGGTCAGGAAAAGGGCCTTCTGAACAGCGCTGTTTGCGCAGGAAATGTGTCAGCAGCGGAACGCGACCCGGCCGCGGCTATCGGAAACGGGCCCGCGGGGCGCGGGGTGGCGGCGCGACCCTGGTAGCCGCCCCTAGCTGCGGGGACGAGGCGAGCACGTGGGTGCGGGGCCCGCGGCTTCCTCCCCACTGAAGTCATGGACTTGGCTCTCTCCAGCGAGGTCGGCGCGCAAACGTAGTTTCGGCCAAAAAAGAAAAAAAAAAAGTGCACAATGTGTTTCTTGTTAAGAGACTCCAAAGCCAGAGCCTCGGGTTTTGCTTTTTTGTGCTGCATTATAATATTAAGATGTAGCTTAATTCCGGACAAAACCGCCCTTGTTGGTGGCTGGAGAGGGCTGTTAATGAATTCCCACAGACGCTGTTGGGCAAACACTGGGCGGCCTGTGCTGCGGACTCCGGCGCCGCGCAGCGCGGAGCCGGCAACGGCCGGCCCCGGGGGCGCGCGCCCGGCTGGGGCTTCCCGCGGCGGCCGGACGGGGCGGGCGCAGCCGAGCGGCCGGACGTGCGCGCCTCCCGGGCGGCGCAGACATTGCGACGCCAGCCCGCCGCGCTCCCGCCAACTCTCTGGCAGCCTGGGATTGTTTTCCAGACCTTATCTCTCCCTCAAGTTAATTTTCTTTTTAATTTGGTGACCGGAACAAAAGTAACAGGAAAATCCTTTATGAAAGCAAAACGCGGCCACAAATCGGTGCGCTTCACAGCATTTGTAACTAAATATTTGCCGTGCTGGTAGTTAAATCTACCCCTCTGCGAAACTTCTCAAACTTTGCTTTCTTTGAACGGAGTTGAAAGGTGATCTCCCTAAAAGGGGGATCAGATAGTTGAAAGCAATTGGATTTAGCACGGTGTTTTACCTGGTGCTCTTAAAATCTCTGGGCAAACAGGACTGCGCTGGAATCCTAGAAGGAATTGTGGAAAGGCCGAGGAGTAATGCATAATTAAGTCATTTTAGTAGCTAGGTCGCTTTGTTAATAAAATTTATTAGCTGTATGCGACAAGAGCTGTAAGAGGTTAGTGAGGTCTACAAAAAAATACCCAATGGGAGAAAAATAAACATCCTCTTGTTTGCCTTTTGTGGGCTTGCACGCTCTCTTCCCCTCTCTTTGCCCCTCATCTAAAGCTGTTTTAAACCCAAATTCGGTTATCTGATTTCAGGGTAAGGGCTCCCTCTTGCCAAAGTATTAAATAAACAAGTAAAGCAAAAACTTGAACCCTTATGTAATCCAGATGCTGTTTCCTCGAAAACCACAACAAACTCTGCTAAACCAGATAACAGAATCAGAAACAGTTGCCCCTCTCTTCTGTTCCCCCTTCACCAAGAAAGATGATAAATAATTGCTATTAACACTCTAAACTGCAGATGAGCATCCTTGAGGGTTCCGGATGCCATAAACTGTCTGAGACTGTTGACATCTGTTTCTTAACTTGAAACTTTCCCTCAAGATAAACTCTGGACCAAGGAGGCGTTAGCATCTGTGGGCTGACTTGAAAGTTTCTGGCCTCTTGATCTTCTCAGTTGAAAATGCAGCACTATAAAGGAGACTAAATCTGGACACCCACTTTGTAGTGGTAATGAAGTAAACCGACAGCTCCCGCTCTTGGTGCTGAAAAAAAAAAACAACCCCAGAGTCAAGGAAACCCAGATCCCTGAACTGGGTTGAGTATCTTCCCACCTCTCGGGGAGTGTGTGGTGGGTTGCTCAGGATAATTTTTTACTACAATCTCTAGGGTTTCAAAAAGCAAAGTACTGGCGGAGGGCAGAGGCAATGTTAAAGGTATTTCAAGGAGTTTGAGATCAAAGTCATCCCTAGCAAGGACCACGGAATAAATAAATCCCACCATCCCCTAAGAAAGTGACCTTCTCCCCACCCCACTCTTTCCTCACTCTGCATTCCCAACACTGAATGAATACCTCAGTTGCAAAAACAAATAAAACCTTTTTCTTTGGCAAACTCTAAACCACATTATGGCTCTTTTTACAAAAAGAAGAGTTCTTTCTTCTCTCTCTCTCGGCTTTCTCCACACCACCATACCCACCCCCCCTTTTTTCTTTTTCTTCTCTGTCCTTCCTTCCCACAAATAACTCGAAACTTAAGACATGCAACTGGCTGCAGGTGCTCGCAGGCCCTGGAGCGGCCAAGGACCGAGGTGAGGCTCGAAACTGCCCGGGTCTCACAGGCATTGATCAGCTGGGAGAGCGCGCTGACTGACAGCCGCGGTTGCCATGACAGCCGCCTGAGCGGCGCCGCGAGGACAAGGCTGGAGGGCGGCGGTGAATGGGCGGCGTCACGCGCCTGGCGCCAGAGAGTCTGCTCCGGGACTCGCGGCTCCGGCTCCGCCGCGGCCTGGCCCGCGCGCTGCCGCCACCGCTGCTGCTGCCAATTCATCACCTGTCAGGGATCACTCAGGGGGTCACAGGCGAAATGGACACAGCTGTGAGAACAAAACCAAGGGGAAGAAAGGAGAGAAATCCCAATTGCGCCAGATGTGCAGAAAGGACCTTGAGAATTCCACTCTCCCCCCACCGCAGGCTCCTCCCCCCCCCCCCATTGCATCACAGAGGGATTGCAAAGCCGACTCTGGCCCCCGCCCGGGTGCTCCCGGCTCAGAGCTGCTTCTGATTACAGCCAACCGGGCCTGGACGCAGATGTGAGCCGCCGCGGCGGTGCTGGAATAAAGAGACTAAGTGAGTAAGTCTTGAAATGTGAAGGTAACTTCCAGAGGTTTGGGGTTTGTTTTTGTTTTTTTTTAAATAGGGGGCGTCCGAGTGGGTAAACCAGGGAGACAGTATCTCCAGTTCCCCCACAGGAAGCCCTTCACACCTTTCCACCACACACAGATTTAGCAAATCTAAGACCCATTCTCCAGCTGGGACCATTTGAACTTTAGAGGTCTCAAATACACATAAACGAATACACAAATTGACAGATTTTTAAAGACCTTTTAACCTATGCAGAAAATGCTCCAACTGGACCCGCCAACCAGTCAGGAAAACAGAATTTTAAAGGTAATTTCATATTGAGCTTAGAGAAACCAACATAACTAAACTCGGGTTTGTTTTGTTTTTTTTAAAATCATTAACTTATATGGCTTGATAATACCCTTAAAATGATCTTTAAATGGATGTCAAAAGCTGGAGAGCATGCCAGTAGACTCGAATTCAACCATATCAGACACAGGGCGCTCTGACATGGCAGCTAAAGAAAGAAATGCCAAAAACTTTCACCATATTTAGCAATTTTACTACATCAGGGTACAAAAATGATCCTGGGAGAAGACACTGCCTTAGTCAGCTCTGCAAGGGTGTAAAATAATACCACACAATGCTCATTAAAACCAGCCCAGAGCCTCTCTGTTAGGATAATGAGGCTGGCAAGGATGTTCACATACGGTGTCCTTGGAAAAAAACGAGGAATGCGTCAATATCAGAGTTTCAATGTCCAAGAAGCACAAGTAATCGTTTGAGAATCTCAAAGATGTTTGTTTACATTGGCTATTATTGTAAAATAGTCAAAGTATAACATCATGAACCAAAATAGTGTCAAAACAAAATCTGTTCCACTGTGGCACGTATGTGACAGAAACACATGTACACAAAGTACATCAAAAGGCTCGAACTGTGGGAGGACCTGAGGAGTAAATCACTTCCAGACTTAATATTAGGGTATACTTTGTCAGTTGAACACTGTCAGGGACAGAGTGGCAGGAGGTATTTGTTTTCTCTCTAATCTTAATAAAGGAGGCTACATCGCCTTTTTAAAGGGTCTCGGGCAAATGACTTGAGAGGAAACCAGGAATCTCCAACCTGCAAACTGCACTGAGGGAGTTTTGTGACAGGCCATCATCCTCTACTCAGCATCCTGTTGGGCCACTAGAAGCCAAATTAACCACAAACTGAGAAATAAACCCTTCAGTGAAGGACAAAATACTGTTTCCTCATCACTGAACTTTGCTTTCATCCTTTATCCTGCCCCTTTCCTCTTTAAGTTCCGAGGAAGTGAAGATTATCATAAAAAAAAAAAATGCATACCTACAAATAATACATTTTCTGGGATTTTATTTATCATAATCTAGAGAACAATGATTTCCCCAAAACAGCTAATTTGCTGTGGTCTTCAGTTAAAGTAGAATTGTAGGAGAATGAATGAACCAAGTATTAAATAGGTGCAAACTTCTTAGACTAAGAGAATGCACCGTTCAATTAATATTTACAGGGGTGGAGGAAAGCCACTAAAACTCTTACTTCTTCAGTAGTAGTCCTGAGAAGATTCAGCACCTCCTACGTAATAACTGAAAAAAAAAAAATAGCGATCAATAGCTAAACTTTAGAAATACTGTAGTGGTGCAGGAATGTAACACCAAAAATAATTTGTGCATAATTAATCACATTACTTTGCCACCTTCTCCAAAGGGTTTAGACTAGCAATCTTTCAAGGACGATATATGTAAATATAGCTCCAATATGTAAATTATCCTAATGATTTGCGATTAATAGGATCATTAAAATATCCCTGCCCTATTCATGAAAGGAGGAAGGCTTCCTAGAAGCCTTACCCATCAGCGTGATTTAGGACATAGTTTGTAATAAATACTCATTTTTCTGCTTTTTACAGTAACTCGCTTTGTTCCATTTTCCAAAATCCCATACTAAATTTGTTATTGAATGCATGCGGGTCTCCCTCCCCCCCCCCCCCATTTAGCCTTTACTTATCTTAAAAGACTGAACACACTTCATCAATTTACAAGCGTCACTTTTTAGTAGCAAACTTATTTGCATTTTCACTTTCTTCTGAAATGCTTTTTATCTCCCTTAATGAGTATTCCGTGGGCTGCAGTGAAATGTGGCTTTCCCTTTGCTATGTTGAACTTCTCGTGTCATTGCTGAAGTCTCCGGTGGGGTTCACTCTTAGGGCAAGATTACTGCTTAAGTTGTAGGGATCAGCTCTACCTCACCATTGGAGAAATAGAATTTTTTAAGTGCACATTTCATTTTCTGCGTCCCACTGTGCCTGCTGCAGCCCCGCACCTCCTTGGCAGCGCGCGTACTGTACTCTATTTACCGCCCCAGCTGGCCCCCGCCCCGCCCACCTCGCACGGATTGGTTGAGAACGCGGAAGGGCCGCGAGCTGGTCGCTTTGTGCTCACCAATAGGCCCTCCAGATCGACTTGATGGACACAATGCCTTCTACCAATGGGAACAAAAAGAAGCCCGATTGTGTCGTTCGGGTGAGTGCCGATAAAAGCCACCCCGCCAGACTCACGGCTTCATTCTGAGCCGAGCTCTGTGTAGAGTAGAGGTATCTGCGAGCGGCGGAGGCGGCCTGAGCTACAGGGTAACTCATTCCCTTTCAGTCTTTCCCCACCCCGCATTCAACATGAAAGCGTTCAGTCCAGTGAGGTCCGTTAGGAAAAACAGCCTTTCCGACCACAACCTGGGCATTTCTCGGAGCAAAACCCCTGTGGACGATCCGATGAGCCTGCTGTACAACATGAACGACTGTTACTCCAAGCTCAAGGAGCTGGTGCCCAGCATACCACAGAACAAGAAGGTGAGCAAGATGGAAATCCTGCAGCACGTCATCGACTACATCTTGGACCTGCAGATCGCCCTGGATTCGCACCCTACTATTGTCAGCCTCCATCACCAGAGACCGGGGCAAAACCAATCTTCCAGGACGCCACTGACCACCTTAAACACAGACATCAGTATTCTATCCTTACAGGTAAATCCCTGCCCTCCGTGTCCTCTGCTCTGCTGCCCGCTCGCGCTCCGCATTGATCTGAGCTGTCACTAATGGGTCTGTTGTCCAAACGTCTGATAATTAGCTAGTTAACTTTATTCTTTTAAAAACTGTCGGTTGAGCCGGTGCATGAAATTGCTGTTAAGTTATGACATGTAAATCCCTTTAGTCTGAAATGTAGCTTAAACCTGTGTAATGGAACTTGGTGCTCTATTGACTACTTAAATTAAGTCTTTTTTTCCTTTAAGTGTCTTAACATTTTATCCTCTTTCTTTCATAGGCTTCTGAATTCCCGTCTGAGTTAATGTCAAATGACAGCAAAGCACTCTGTGGCTAAATAAATGGTGAGTGTTTGCTTGTGCCTTCCCCGTTGGTTAAACTACCTCTTGGAGTGTGTGCGGGCGCATGTGTGTTTCATTTGCTTGTGTGAGAGTACTTGTATCTGTAGAATTGTCAGTTTAGGAAGTGAATGTTTACGTCCTTGTATTACTTGAAGAGCACTGTCTCACTAGACAAGAATGGGCTTCTTGTTCAGGCCACTAACATCACAAAACATTTTCCTTAAAAGAAAAAAACATGCTGCCAATAACTTACTATGAAGATGGCCGAGGAAATGTGTCTTGGCTCCTGTTGTACCTTTAATGTCCAGGCTGCTTGCTGCTATTACTCTGGTACTATGGGGTACTAACCTCCAAGGCAATTAATCTTATCATCACAAATTCCACAGTGATCCTCCTTTCCTAAAACCATAGTCTTCTGGGATTTCAGTTAGCTGAGGATTGCTACCCTGTCCCTTAAGCCCTGTGATGTGGGATCCCAGCTTCCCTATCTGTTATGTTAACTAAAGGGCTGTTTTCAATCAAATAATTGTTACAAGCAGCAGACTGGCGCCTCTGAGTACTGCAGTTGGAGATCCAAATAAGAGATTGCGCCGAGAAGTTTTTCCCTTGAGTCTATGCTATTTTAATGTTTAATGTGTGATGTCCAGGCCGAATATGTGTATTGCATCTGGACGCCAGGGTTTGCCCAATCTTTGAGTGTTTGGTTAAATGTTCAAACTGTGGCTTCCTCCTGGCGCCAGTCTGCCCGCCTCTTTGCCCTTAGGTTACATTTCTCCTAAACATGCCTTTCTCTCCCAATCTTTTGCAGGTGTTCATGACTTTTTTTTTTCCTTTCTTTGCACAACAACAACAACAAATCTACAAGATCTCTTAAGGCGCTGAACTTAATTTTTCAACCATTTCACAAGGGAGGACAACAGCAAATTGAATGGACCTTTAGGAGAAAAAAAAATAAAACGGAAGGAAAACTAAATGATCATCTTCCCCAGGGTGTTCTCTGACCTGGACTGATAATAGTTATTTATGAAAAAGACTTTTAAATGCCCTTTCTGCAGTTGGAAGGATTTCTTTATATACTATTCCCACCATGGGGAGCGAAAACGTTAAAATCACAAGGAATTGCCCAATTTAAAGCAGACTTTACCTTTTTTCAAAGGTGGAGCGTGAATACCAGAAGGAGCCAGTATTCAGTTACTTAAATGAAGTCTTTTGGTCAGAAATTAGCTTTTTGACGCAAGCCTACTGAATGCTGTGTATATATTTATATATAAATATATATATATATTGAGTGAAACCTTGTGAACTCTTTAATTAGAGTTTTCTTGTATAGTGGCAGAGATGTATATTTCTGCAAAAAAAAGTGTAATGATGTACTTATTCATGCTAAACTTTTTATAAAAGTTTAGTTGTAAACTTAACCCTTTTATACAAAATAAATCAAGTGTGTTTATTGAATGGTGATTGCCTGCTTTATTTCAGAGGACCAGTGCTTTGATTTTTATTATGCTATGTTATAACTGAACCCAGATAAATACAAGTTCAAATTTATGTAGACTGTATAAGATTATAATAAAAACATGTCTGAAGTCAATCGTTGGCATTCTGAATGATTTTTAAGATTCTGTCTTCCTCAATATCCTGCTTTTTATTTAACCCTTTCTCCCTCCTCTCTTCCTCACCTCTTTATCCCCTAAGCCTTGGGCCTAATGTGTAAAGAAAAGAGCTCCTTATTAGATGTGTTAACCACCGCCAGCAATTTTTAGTTGCTTCTTAGGAGTATTGACCAGGCTTGGAAGGCTAGGAACAGAAGTTTCTCTGAGTCCTTACATGAAAACTGTTGAGACCAAGTGAGTTTATAAGCAGGTAATGGATTATGATTTCTTAGAATCCTCAGAAACAGGTCAGACTAAATTGGGAATGCTTAAGGCTTGCCTACCTTAGATAGTAAGATGTATCTGGAGTAAATTAAACTCCTTATTCTTGAGGAGGACAAAGACCACAGAATATGAGACATAACATTGAAAAGAAAGGTAAAAAGCCCTCGCACCTTTCCTGATAATGTTAATTTTGTTTACTTGTGTCTACTGGAACTAAGTTGTATGGCCCTAAGCTCCCAAAGTTTTTGAAGTCTTATTCCCTTCATCCTGTAACTCACCCAGGCCACTGGGATATCTTTGACCCTGGCTGGGCTGATTTTTTGAGATAGGTGACTATTAAATTGTCCTTCACCCTTGATTGCTGCCCCTTGCTCACCCTGAGGAAGACAAAGCTGGGGGATGGGGAAAGAATTCTAACTCATTGCAATTATTTAACTCTTTGCGTTGCTACCCTCAGGCGGGCAAAATCTAATCACTGCTTTAAATGTATATTTAGTTTCATATAGGGTCGCTATGAGTCGCAGGCGACTCGACGGCACATAACAACATAGAAGGGGAGTTCTTAAAGAAAATCTACGTAGTTCTGGAAGGCAGGTTAGAAGTGAATGGGAACTGGAGAAGCAAGGGGGAGGGACTGTGGCAGGGAGGGCAGCACACCTTGGGCCACTCTCTCCAGCCCCAGCAGGTGTTTGGGTGGCGCCTCTGTGTCTGCACCGGTGACTTGCCTTTCCCAGCTCCCGACACCAAATCCATCACCCGCCAAGCGTAGGCGGCAGTAAACGGGATTTGGGGAGGGGGGGTGGCGGGGGTAGGGGGGAAGACTGGCTTTAGACTCAATTCCAGTCTCCCTGGGTTCTCAAATCCAGGAGCGCTATTGGGACGCCCAGAGGGGTAGCCCTAGAAGACCTCCCAGGGACACCAAGCTCGAGGTGCCTGGACTGCCAGAGCCGCGGGCCATTCATTCCTAGACGCCCGGCTCCCTCTGGCGGCCACACCCAGGCAACTGGAGAAGTGGCTTCAGTAACTGGTGCCTGGGCTTTGATGCCTTCCAGCCCCACCTGCGGACCTGGCACCTTGACACTCCTTTCTCTAATGCCTCCTGGGGGTATGCAGCAGGTCAGGATATGTGGAGGTCCACACTGCTCCAGCAGCTCAGCCTAACACTCTGGACATAGGGGCTCCTGATAGTAGGGGTGCATGGGGACATTGAGCCACTGACAATAGAAGGCTAGCAGAGATGCACGGAGCCCTCCCCCATCTGTCTGGTTGATTGTGACGGTCAAATAGCACCTTTAAGTGAATTTGAAAGCAATGCACAGGGGTATCATTAATAACCGTACACTCATCAGGGGGTGCCTCAGACTGGGACACTGGGACAGGAAGCAGTCCCTTTTCTGTTAGCTGATGTCACAGCCACCTGTGTCACCTCCACCCAGAGCCCTGCATGCACGTGTCATCTTGTCACTGATCTGTTACCTTCCACGGAAGGCAGAGCCCCAGCAGAGCAAAGACAGGGAACACAAGGAGTGGGTTCATCCCTGCTTCCTCATCCTTTCCTCCTGGAGTGAGTGGAAATGATGAGGGTTGAGACGAGGGGCGAGGGATGGAAACCACCAGCTCTCTCTACCCGCATTAATCGCCTTGACGCCCACTGGTGGTTTGATGAAGTGGAGCCAGAGGTGTGGTTTGCTCCCTTGTGGGTGCGAGAGTTGTCTGTCTGATGGCGGTTCTTCAGCAAGCGCCAGAGCCTGCTCAGATGGATTTTCCAGGGGAAACCCGGGTGGGACAGTATGACGGGGGCAGGGCCTTTCCAGGCTCTGCATGTCACTGGAAGCAAGGGACTGTTTACCATATTTTGACAACGACCTAAAAGTTAAAAGCGTCAAAGTGAAACGCGGCACCTTTCAGAACAGGACTTTGTGAGACTGAGCCCCGCTCCGAGACGCAGCCTTAGCTGGTGGAGGCCGGGCGCCACCCTCTGGTTCTTGAGAAGAATGCGGCTCGCAAACTGCAGCGTTCATCGCGGGAGTGCAGGCAGGCAAACAGGACCTTTAAACATGAGTGAGGATACTGTGAAATAGCACGTCTCTAGCATTTATGCTGTTCCAACACTGTACAATAGTTTCCACATCTGGATCTCATTTCAGTTTTACTACTCCACAGATTAGTACCTCACTCTCTTCGATATTATTCTGAATATTTAACAAATGTATCAGATACAGTCCTAGGTCTCAAAAAGATTAAGGCTCAATTGTGTAGATAAATGAACTGTGAAGTCTGATGAAAGACCCTTTTCATTCCATTTCCCAAGTTTGTGTCTTCTTTTCACTGTTTAAATTGCATTAACTGTTGTTGTAAATCTCATGGAGTCAACAAGAATTCAAAGCCACTCTAATTCCTTACCTTTTCCTGCCTCAAGATCTCTGGCGTGATGGAGTTAACAGTCATTGTGTCAATCTGTCTCACTGAGAGTCTTCCTCTTTTTCTCAGATTTTTTCTCTCTAAGCATGATGTCTTAGACCACCGTTGTGGTCCAAATGTGACTATTTGTTTAGTATAAATTTGTTATTACTAAACAAATAACCCTAGCCTTGATCTGGCTCATGGCCACAAGATTTCCAAGGCTGTAACTTTTTATAGCAAACTGTCAGATATTTCTCCTCCTATGCTATTTGGCATATTGTTGTTGTTGTTGTGTACTGTAGAATCAGAGCTGACCCTCTTTTGGGTTTTCAGAGGCAGTTAATTGCTCAGAAGGAGAGTGCCCATCCTCCTCCCAAGGAGCAGCTGGTGGCCTTTGGAGTGCAGCTCAGTTTTTTGCCACTAGGCCACCAGGGCTCCCTCTGCTTGGCATAGGATGGATTCAAATCATCATCCAACATATAAGGAACTACACTCCCAGGGCTCTTTAAAGGAATGAGGTGAAAGTGGATGTAGAAATGACAGTGGAACAGGGGGTGGGCGGGGCAAATCTGACCTCTAATTCCACATAGGAGAACTGTCTCCAACAACAGCATCTACAACATAAAACCAATTCCTATACGTGGGAAGTGCTCTCCCACACAACAACACCTACTTCTACTAATTTCAACACCAAACTGTTCTACTGGATGAGGAATCTGCTACAATCTCTGTATAGACCGTATAGAAACATATTCATGGTTATGGGGCTTTATAGGGAAGTTAACAGGTCATCAAGTTGGCAGCATGGTAAGATTTCTCAGTCAGGATAGATTCTGACGTGCTAATTAACCCTTCAGCTCTCAGCCTTGTGATGCTACAAAACTCTTTTGGTTCTTCCAATGAAGGCCTCTCCCCTCCGGTCCTCCAGCAAGTTTGGATGAAGACCCTTGGCTCTGGCTCTGTGGGGCATAGTCTCAGGTCAATTCTATCTCGTATTGGGTCTCTGGTTCTCAACGAGGCCCCAGTGTGAGTGGCACAGGAATTTCTGGCCCCAAAGGACATGTACTGATTTTTCTACTTTTTGGTAGTTAGAAAATTTCCATTGAATCTGCTTAATTTAAATCTGTAGAATGGTGAAACGAGGCAATCTCCTGCTAGATAGACTAATACATTTCCATGATCCCACTCAACCATGTGCCAAAGTCAAGGGCTGCGGCCTTGGAAAGCCATTTTGAACAATAGTTCCACTACAACACAAGGGGAGTCTCTGTTTCTAGATCTTAACATTGTTGTTTCTTGCTTTTAAACTGATTCTAACTTCTGGTGACAAATAGAATTCTCAAAGCTCTGACCTTTGGGGAACAGAATCAGGCTTGTTTTAAAAAGTGCCTTTGGGTGGGTTCCAATTAATAAATTTTGGGCTAGTGTTTGAAAGTTTAGCCATTTACACCACCCAGGAGCTCCTTAATGAGAATTAGGTCAGATTTTCTCCATTATGTGTGATGTGGTTCTGAGTTTTTGGTGTAATTTATGGTTTCTGCCAATTATAAAGAACTCTTCAATTACTAGTTGTTGAAAATTTTAAATATTGATTTGAAGGTGAATTTGGTAAAATTCTTATGCTTCATTTCTTTATATATAAGGGGCTTTTTTTCCCTTTAATTCACTATATATTGGATTACATTGATTTTTTTTTTCCTGATACTGAACTAAGTTTTCATTTCTAGAATAACCTTATTGAACGTGATGTATTTTTTATATACACTGCTAGAAAATATTTTACTTGGCACTTTTAGGGAGTAAATGGAGTTGTGATTTTTTTTTTTTTCATTTTTCTTATCTGGTTTAGGGATCAAGATTACACTAGCAGCAAACAATAAATGTGCACATCACTTTACATTTTCCTTCAGTTTTCAAAGCCATTAACAAATTTCCTGAGATAAGCAGGCAAAGATTGTATCCATTTTATAGATGCAAAGACTAGACTCAGAGATATGCAGTGAGTGGCAAGGACACACAACCAGTAAGAAAGCAAATAAGCTTAGTGATTTTTCTGGAATGTACAGGGGAATTTCAAGTAAAGAAGATGCAGAATGTAAAAAGGGCAAGGGCCACTTGGGGGCAGGCCTATTGGACCTTTACCAACTTCACAAAGGGGAAATGTTACCATCAACAGTGTCAATAACACAAAACCAATTCCCACGAGGTCAGACATTTCCCCATGCTCCCATACCTCCTTCTACTCCTCAACACCAATCTTACTGCTTTACTGGGTTCAAAATCTGATGTGATATTTCACAGACCACACAGAACCATGTTGGGGAAATAATCCAGATTATAATCCAGATTAACAGCAGAATACAGTTACAACAGCTTCCAAAATGTGCACACAGTCACCTCAATCTGAAGCTTTGTGACTTTAGGCCAATGTGACCAGTTTCTCAGTCCTGTCAATATTGGCTATCCCCAGACCAAGGTCCCATCTCACATCAGGCCTCCATTACAGCCATGGTTGCTCTTTTCCTGTTGGTGAGATTTATTCACTGGTGGTGGCAGGAAATCTCTTTCTTCTTCACTGGTTAAAGAAGATCTGTCTGCCTCTCTTTCTGGCTTGCTTAATTCAGTGGTGAGACTAGCCAATCCCCTTGGAGATTATTGAGACTGACCAATGGACAGGCTAACATGCCCCCTTTCACATATACCTGCCCATCTACATAGCGAAGTCAAATATTAGCTAGGAAAAGTCATATTGAAAGAAAAACTTCACACAGAATCAAATGGAAAATACCATTCCGCAATCCTTAAGGTATGATAAACTCTGGTGGCACAGCAGTTAAGTGCTCAGTTGATTATGAAAGGTTGATTGCTCAAATCTACCAGGTGGTCCCCAGGAGAAAAATGGGTTGTTCTGCTTTTATAAAGGTTCAACTCAATTCATTACTGTTAAGTCAAAACCAACTCATAGCTGACCCTTCACTGGGTTCCTTATGCTGCAAATTAGTGAAAAAGAGATTGCACTTCTTTCTCCATGGAACCGAAGATGAATTTGAAACCCCAAAGAGGTGCAATTAGCAGCTCAGCACCCTACAAACTACAGCATAAGAGCTCCCTACATCAATATAATAGCCTTGAAAATCCTGTGAGACAGTTTTACTGTCTCCTGTAGGGTCACTATGAATCAGCTTGGCAGCAGTGGGATTCGGTGTAATAATACTACACTTTATCTGTCAGTCTTGTCATGTTTAAGTGGCTTTCATATTGCTGTGATACTAAAAACAATGCCACCAGTATTTCACATATAAGCAGGATCCCCCAGTGAACAGGTTTCTTCAGGGTTTCCAGACTCAGACAAGCTAGGAAGAAAGGTCTGGCCATCAACTTCCAAAATTCAGCCAATAAAAACCCTACTGCTCACAAGAGCATTATTTTCCAACATAGTGCAGGGCAATGAGTCTCCTGTGTTGGAAGTCACTCGGAATACAGTGACTATAACAATGGAGTCAAGCATTTCAGTAGCTGTGAAGATGGCACAGCCCTGGACAATGTTTCATTCTGTTGTGCATTCATTATACATCCAGCAGCAAGTAATGTCAGTGTAATAATGAATGTAATAACAAATGTAGGACATGCAATAGAGTAATGTCATCAGTAAGGTCATAACTAATTCAGGCAATGGCCATCAGTGTATATAACAAACCATACAATAAGGAGTCACAAGGTTGATGGCAAATTTTATCATTAAATGATTAAACTGTTTATAAATCACTTTAAAAATCAAACAATTGGACAGTGTATGCTTCTTAATATGACACATAGCACCACCAATGAAGTATTTTAGGGGAAAAGAAAAAAATCAGTTTGGAAAAAAAATAGTCTTTAGATGTTATTTGCTATCAACAGTAAATAGAAAGCCAGAGAAGTAAGTAAAATGACACCAGAAAAAAGCACTCAGGCAAACCTAGAATGTGGAGTTTCTCACAAGACGACTGAACTGGCCCAGTGTTTTCAACAAGGCAGTGGGATGGGTGAGGATGGTGGGAAAGAGACTTAAAAAGACTATACAAATAAAAAACAATGAATGGGCTCTGAAGGCCTGTGGATAGGGAATTGTGCTGCCAACTCCAAAGTAGGTGGTTCAAATCTAACACCCTCCCTGCAGGAAGTAGATGGGCAATTTCTTCTTATGAGATTTACAGACTATGAAAACTCACTGGAAAATTATCTAGAAATTGTTTTGGATTTGATGGCAATGAGTTTGAGTTGAGTAAACTGTAAAAGTGCATTCTTTTATTAGACATTTGGGGAAATCCAAAGAAGAACTAAAGATTGTTGTTCTTATGTGCCATCAAGGTGACTATGACTCATAGCAACCCTATGTTCAATAACTCTGAACCTTCTCTATCCTGAGTCAATCTCACTGTCTCTGACACACCTGCTCGCATTACCACAGATAGTGTGTCAATCCATCTCATCTAGGGTTTTCCTCTCCTGTGCTTTTCGTCGACTTTTCCAAGCGTGATTATTCTTCTCCAAAGACTGGTCCCTCTTGGCTACATGCCCAAAGTATGTGAGAAAGAGTCTCAAAATCCTTGCCTCCAAGGAGCAGCTTGGTTTCACCCTCACTAGGAAAGACCTGTTACATTTTCTTGGCAGTATACTGCCATACATACATAGAGAAGCAAAAATACGTCTCTAACACCATAGGCATCAATTCTTCTTCTGTTGTCCTTGGTCATTGTCCAGTTCTCTAATGCATAGCAAATAATTGCAAAGACCATGGCCTGGATCAGGTGCACCTTAGTCTCTAGGCTGACATCTTTGCTCTTCAGCACTCTGAAGAGGTCCCTGATAGCAGATTTTCCTAATGCAATTCGTCTTTTCTCTTCTCCATCTGTCATGATGCTTCCACTTGGCCCAGTGGTGAGAATCTTCATTTTCTTGATGTTGAGCTTTAATCCACACTGCAAACGACAGTCCTTGACCTTCTGCACCAAATGCTTCAGGCCCTCCTCGTTTTAGCAAGTAAGGTTGTGCAATCTGCATAATACACATTGTTGATGAGTCTTCCTCCAGTCCTGATGACACATTCCTCCTCCTAAGTCGAGCCTCTCAGATGATCTGTTCTGCATTAAAGAATTAATTTTGTTATATGTAAAATTGGTATCATGTGAAAAAGTGATCCTGCATACTAAGATATATAGAGGTGAAATGACATCTTGTTTAGTATTTTATTTGCTTTAAAATATTCCAGGAAGGCACAAGGGTCAGGGAGAAAGAAGTCTAGAGATAGACATAGTAAAATTTTTGTTAGCTGTTGCAGCTGAGTAATGATTACATGAGTATTATTTGTACCTCAGAGTACAAATAGTTCTGTCCTTGAGAGGGTGAAACCAAACTGCTCCATGGAGGCAAGGATTTTGAGGCTCCATCTCACATACGCTGGGCATGTTACCAGGAGGGACTAGGCCTTGTTACAAGGATAGAGAGATGGCACAGAGCAGAATGCCCTGGAAGAGATAGATTGACACAGTAACTGGGTTAATGATGGTAAATGTGTCTGAGACAGCACAGTCTGATTGGCTCAGGAGAGAGCAGGCTGAACAGCTATTGCGTATACAGTCACTATGAGTCATATTCAACTCGATGGCACATAACAACAACTTTTCAATATGTTTGCTTACATAAACCAGATGTTTGTTCATCATAAGCACAAAGACTTTCCCACTGACCACTTTTCTCCAAAAGTTCAAGCCTCCTGACATGTTACTTGGCTTCCTCTTTTTCTCCCTCCATGTGGGAAACCAAATTTCATACTAAATATTTATAATAAACCAAATGCTATATCATGATATGAGGCGACCCTGATACAAGCTGGAATTCCCCCTAAGCACCAAGACAGACCCTAAGGCATTTACACAATTCTTGTATTGTATTTGCCAACCCCTCCCTCCTGAGTCAAGCATAAGGTTTTCAATAGAAAGAGCTTAGCTTCATTTGCATAGAATTCTCATTGTGATTTGCTCCCTGGCAATTTTCAATAAAGGCACAGGGTGCTTCAATTGTTCAAACTGCTCACCCCTAGCTTTACCTCTCTGTTTTCTTATACATTCTTTGTGTCTAGTCTCATTTTTTTGTTCTTTACCCACTGTTGACAACAACTCCAGAATCACCTTGATTTACAGTTCTATGGATTGAATAGAAATCTCTGGTCACCTAGAGAGTAAGGTATTGTACTGCCAATCCAAAGGCAGGGGGTTTGAATCCACCAGCTGCTCCTGAAAGGTGGGCAATCTCTTCCCATGCTATTCACAACCTCAGCAGACCTGCTGCTAGAGGGCCAGGTATGAGTTCAGACTAAAAAACAATAAATAGCAGTAGTATGGGTTGAATTGTGCCATCTAAAGTGGTATGCTGAAATCTTAACCCTCAGGAACTGTGAATATGACCTTGTTTAGAAACAGGGCCTTTGAAAATGCCACCAGCTAACTTGAGGTCATGCTGGAATAGTGTGAGTCCTAATCCAACACAACTGGTGTTCTTATAGAAGTATAGTAAGACAGAGATAAGATAGCCAAGTGAAGTTACGGATACATGCCAAAAAAATACCCAGGCTACCAAAAACAGAGAAAAACAAGACATCTTTTCCTTAAGAGTCTTCAGATAAGAGTCAATTCCTGAATTCAGACTTCTAGCCTCCAGGACGATAATAACAAATTTCTGCTCTTTACATTTACTTGCTTTGTGGTGCCCTAGTGGCAAGGCGTTGCTCTGTCAACCTGACACTCTGTGAATCTACTAACTGCTGCATTGGAGAAAGAGTGGCAGTCTCCTCTGTTGGGATTCTTAATCTCTGAATCCTCCCTCCCCCGGGGTATTAGCTATGAGTCAGGTCCACCACACAGAACAACAACTTTATGATGGTTGCAATGGCATCCCTGGGAAACTGAGACTCAGAGTTACCAAATACTCCACTTTTTAAAAATAGTATATTGTTGTTTACCGTGTATTTTCAAAGGCAGTTAATCACAAGAGAGGAGATTGCCTTTCTCCCATGGAGTGGCTGGTGGCCTCAAACCATGGGTCTTTGGAATTGCAGAGCAGCTTTTTGCCACTTGGCCACCAGAGCGACCTCAAATGTTCCACTTCTTGCCTGGCTTTGGAGCCAATCTTTGTTTGCACATACGGAAACATTACTCTGCAGTGTGGAAAGACACACACTTATTATGTACCTCAACCCTTTATGCTGTGCTCATTGCCCTCCAGTCAGAAAATACTCAAGCACAGCTTGGGGGCTATAAATAGCATTAGAGACAAGTACTGATCCTTTTCCCATGGAGACACTGGTGCATTCAGCTGCCAGAGAACCACTACCTTTGGGTTAGCAACCTAGTTCCCTATGCTCTAGACCACCAGGGCAAAAAATGAAAAGAAAAAAAATGCCAGAGACTAAGAAATATTGTTCCTTTTCTATTGTCTGCCAACAGAGTGTGGAAACTACAGAACAATATAATTGATTTCACATGCAAGCAAGATACTACTGAAGATTATCCAAAAAAGACTGGAACAGCACATCAGCAGAGAACTGCCAGAAGTCCAGGCTGGGTTTAGAAGGGGTCGTGGTACTAGGGATATTGTTGCTGATGTTAGATGGAT
>NW_006399973.1:1621663-1623324 GCF_000299155.1 Elephantulus edwardii
TGAACCCACCAATGGCACCACAGGAGAAAAATGAACAGACTCTCCTCAAGCAGTCAGTTCTGATTCAACTGCAGTGAGTGAGTCATTATAAATTATTATGTTTTATACATTTTAAATCATACCATCCTCTTAGAATGTAGTTATAGTTTTAAATAATTTTTTACTTAGAGGCAATACTGTATATTCTATTCTACAAATAATACTTATTGCCATGGAGTTGGAACTGACTCGTAAATGACTCTCCATTGAGTTTCTGAGATGCAAACCACCAGGAGGTTGGCTATTTCTCCCCTGGGGAACAGTTGGAGGATTCGAACCACATGCCTTTGGGTTGGTAGTGCAGCAGCTCCTTACCCACCAGGCCACCAGATGTAAAACTGAAAAAAAATTTAAAAAAAAATCCAAAACATCCAACTCATTATGGTAGAACTGGAACTCAATCTTAGTTGACATTCTAGTAGGTTTTCCAAGGTTGTAAACTGTACGGCTGTAGATTACTCATCTTCCTCCCACGGAGCCACTTGTGGAGTAAAAATGCCTTTGGGTCAGCATTAGCCTGCTAGATAATCTCCAGATTAATTTCTCCAGACTTAAAAGAAAGTTTTTAAAATTCCTTCAAACTTCTTATGCCTCAAAAAAATCCTATAGATGTAATGCAAGCAATAAAAAGTGAAAGGTCATTCTTAAAGTTCTAATTTTACCAGACTTAGCCAAAGCCTACCAGGGAAAAAATATTCATAAAAAAAAAATGTCAACTGAAATTTTAATCGCCTGAAGTAAAATATTTAAAAGAGCGAAAAATCTCAAGTTTAAATTTAATCTAGCTGGTTAAGTCAATCTGATTTTAAAATGCCTTAACTAGGAAAGACATGTCTGCACAAGTTTTTCAAGCCCAGTTGTGTAACTGATGATGATTTTTAAGCATAACCTGAAAACAACTATATGGCCTCCAGTTCTATTCTTTGAAAACCTCACTTGATGGAGAAACAATTCCAAATTAAATAAGGGTGAGTAAGCAACAATATCAATCTAGAGACTAAAGTGCGCATGATCCAGGCCATGGTCTTCACAATTACTTGCTATGCATCAGAGAGCTGGACAGTGACTAAAGATGATAGAAGAAGAATCAATGCCTTTGAGTTGTGGTGCTGGAGAAGAGTATTGAATATGCCATTGACCGTAAAGAGAACAAACAGGTCTTTATTAGATCCACACTTAAAGCAAGTGAGTGGGAGCTTCCTTTCTACTCCCTTGCCTATCTGTGGCTCTCATCTGTAATACAGTCTACTGAAGTGGCCCAGCTTTCCACAGTGGAAGCACTTCTGACCTCCTTTATTACCTTTGGGTGGCACTGTTTATGAGTAAGACCTCCTTTTCCTGACACAGGCCCTAAATAGCTGCCCCAGTAATTTTGGCCATTCTCTGGTCTTTTCTTTTCCCTCTAGATCCTAGTTGTTAAAAGAGGGAAAAATTTAAACAAATATATAAAAATTCTTTTGAACATTATAATCTTTTAAGCTTAAGGCTAGAAATATAAACAATATGATCATTTCCAATCCAGAGATACATGTTCCAATGCAGTTCCTATTTTCCATAAATGGTTTTGGTAAGAGGAATAGTGTAAATGTGGATACATTTCCACTATTCCTCCTCCATGCCAC
>NW_006399973.1:1630858-1647995 GCF_000299155.1 Elephantulus edwardii
TTTTAAATTCTGTGTCAGAAAGTTTCATCAGACTTTCTGGCTTCAGGGAATCTACTGATATTGTGTCACCCTTTTTTGAGTGACCTCTTGCTTTGCTCTTGTGTATTGTGTGGGATAGTTTGCTTTCTTTGAGACAGTGATATGTTCTTGATCTGAAGACAATGCTCTTGAGATCAGTTGGGCAGCTGCTGAACTTGTGCGTTTCTCTGAACTTCTGACTTCAGAGAAATGTCAGTTCAGAGCCTGCCAGGGCAATCTCTTGTTGGTAAGACAGGTCAAGGTGCTCCCAGTTAAAGGCAAGTTGGTTGCCCAGACGTGTAGGCACTGGTGTGGAGCCAAATAGGGTGAGGCAGGCACAGTGTTGGGGTGATTGCAAGGGCAGGTCAAACACTTGGAGGACCTTGCTCAAACATCTGATGTCTGAGTGTGCTCACAATTGTGGTCCCTACTCAAATTCCTGCTATCCATTTCCTACCCAATAGTTTTCTCAGTGTTTCCTACCTGGTGGCACTTACTCAGGTGCCCTCACACAACAGCCCCTGCTCCAGCATAGTCCTGGATCCAACAGGATCTGAAAAGTCAAGGTCAAATTCCCACCGACCCACTAGCCTCTGTCTGGTCTTCAGAGTCCACAGAAGCCAGCCAGTGGCTGGCTCGTTTCTGGGCAGTTGGTGTAGCCCAAGAGAGCCTGGCCAATTTCCCCACCAGGGAGCACGCCCTTAGGTGCTCTCCCAGGTTATCAGCAATGCCCCAGTAAACCCAGTCAGATTTCTCCTTTCTCCTGCAAGATTAGTTCCACAGCAACTTGGCTGATTGGCTGGATCGGGGGTGGTGCCCTGAGGTCACAGGGCTGTGGCGGGGGCTGAGGTGCATGGTTGTGGAGCTTCAAGGGGGGAGGGGGAAGGGGGAGGAAGCAAGGGATTGGGAAGCACAGGAGCACAGGGCTTGGACACTACCAACAGGAGGCAGGGGGCTGGGCTTGGGAGTTCCCTCCAGATTTCTTGGCACAACCTGATGAGCACATCCAGGGCAGCATCTGTTTGTTGAAGTATGTCATTTGGTATTCCATCAATTCCTGAGACTACGTTTTGCCAAGTCCTTCAGAGCTGCCCAAACTTCCTCCTTCATCACCAATGCCTCTTGATCATATATATTGTTTCTTGAAATTCTTCTTTGTCAGCCAATTCTTTTTAATACAGTGACTCTATATACTCCTTCCATCTTCTTTTAATACTTCCTGGATCATTCAGTATTCTACTCATAGCATCCTTAAGTATTGCAACTCGAGGCTTAAATTTGTTCTTTACTTCCTTCAACTTAAGAAATGCCAAGTGAGTTCAGCCCTTTTGATTTTTGAACTCCAGTTCTTTGCACATTTCATTATCATACTTTGCTTTGTCTTGCCATGCTGTCATATGAAATTTTCTATTCAACTCCTTAACTTCTTGATTTGTTCCCTTTGCTTTGGCTTCTCTGTGTTCTAGTACAATATTCAGTCTCTTCTGATATCAATTTTGTCTGTATTTGTAATGACCTTTTTGCCTTCTTCATAGATGATATTCTTGATAACCTCCCACAGCTCACCTAGTCTTCATTCATCAGTGTTCACAGCCTCAAACCTGTTCCTGAGTTGGTTTTTAAATTCAGGTGGAACAGACTTAAGGTCAAATTTTTATTCCTGTGGATATGATTTGACCTTCTTTAGCTTTAATTTGAACTTGCATATGAGTAGTTGATGGTCTATTCCACAATAGGCACCTGGCTTAGTTTTAACTACTGATATTGAACTTCTCCAACAATTCTTCCACAGATGTAATTGATCTGATTCCTGTACATACCATCAGGTGAAATATATGCATTTATATTTTATTTATTATGTGTTTATAACCTGTGTTTATGTTTCTTATAAAAAGGTATTTTCTATTAATAAATCATTGACTGCAGAATTCTATCATTCTATCCCCAGGATCATTTCTGTCACCAAGTCCATGTTTTCTGACTTCTTCCTAGTTCCCAACTTTTGCATTCAAATCACCCATTATTATTAATGCATCTACGTTGCATGTTCAATCGATTTCTGACTGCAAAAGTGGTACAAATCAATTTTTTCCTCCTCTTTGACTCTTGTTGCTAATGCATGAATTTGAATGATAGTGGTATTAACAGGTCTTACTTGTTATGTGTATGGATATTATCCTGCCACTCACAACATTGCATTTCAAGATGGATCTAGAAATGGCCTTTTTAACTATTAAATCAATCCCAGTTTTTTTTTTTTCACTTTTTCATCTCCAGGATAGTAGATATATGATCATCTGACTCAAAGTGTCCCATGCCAATCTATTTCATTTAGCCAATACCTAATATGTTAATATTTATACATTCCATTTCTTTCTTAACAATGTTCAGTTTTCCAACATTCATGCTTCTCACATTCCACATTCCAATCATTCGTTAGTTGATTACAACTGCTCATCCTCCTTTGTGTTTCCAAATTTGAGGGCTCAGCCTCAATTGCAGTATCTATTATTCTACTCTGTGTGTGCTCTACCGTACATATTTTAAAAACTTACAGATAAAAAGTGGATCACAATAACAAACAGGCACTACTTTTTTACAAGCATAGAATTATTATTATTATTATTATTATTATAATGTTAATGATGTTTTAGTGAATCGAGAAATGTTTGAGGGGGGCTAAGTATATTCTATGCATTAAAAAGCTACACTATATTAAAAAAAAGCTACATTATATTCTACGTAGGGAGCTCTGATGGTAAGAAGCAATCCTGAAGGTATGTAGTTCTAATCCACTGGCTGCTCTAAGGGAGAAGGGTGGGAAATCTCCTCCCATGTGGTTTATTGTCTCTGAAAACCCACTGGAGGGCGAGCAATGAGTCAATTCTCCACTGTACACAGCAGCCACATACTCTATATACTAAGGCAAACATTTGACTAACTAGGGTTATAAATTAACTATACCAAACTTTTCTTATTTAAAATAAAAATTCTATTTAAGGGGAGACTTCAGAATGAAATTTTTACATCAGTTGATCTCTTGACTGCTATTCACGTATGCATTGACTGTAGACACAGGTAAAATGATATCACTCACAACTTCAAGGAACTACCCAGAGAGAACAAATAAAGATTATTGTAGTATGGAGCAGGAAGAAACAAGTTGGTATTTCTTGATTTCTTGGGGTTTGCTGTCTGTTGAGATTTTATAAGCCTCACCAGCCACACTTCTCCATGCTGTCCTTCCTGTAGCAACTGAAGCCAGTTTTCCAATGTTTAAAGAATTGTAGTCACTTCTGCCTGAGGTTCTAGCTCTAGGCAAGTGGTAATCCTTCATAGAATCTGGATCCTAGGCCCATGGGGACCCTTCTCCAGCCCAGCGATGCCTTCAAAGACAAGCTGCATCCCTTGAGAGATCTGCTTTTTCTCCTCCGAGAGCCATATTTTGTACCATTGTTCACTCAGCTGTGGGAGTAGAAACTACTTCCTGAAAATTGTTGCCTTTGTGCTACCTTTTAATCAGTTATCTAATTTACTACTGTAATGAGCTCAAGAAATCAAAGAGCTGAATAGAAAATTTCAAAAGGCAACTTGAGACGACAAGGCTATTGAGCAAGATACTATAATGAAATGTGCAGAGAGCTGGAGTCAGAAAATCAAAAGGGCCAAACTCGCTCAGTGTTTCTTAAGCTGAAGCAGTTGAAAAACAAATTCAAGCCACAGGTGGCAATACTTAAAGATAGTTTCGGTAGAATGTTGAATGATCCAGGAAGTGGATCAAAGAAGATGGAAGGAGTATACTGAGTCATTGTATCAGAAGGAATTGGCTGGCACAGGAATTTCATGAAATAACATATGAGCAAGAACCTATGGTGATGAAGGAGGCAGTTCAAGTTGCTATGAAGAAATAGGAAAAAAAACAAGGCTCCAGGAGTTGACTGCATACCAATTGATTTAGTTCAACAAATAGATGCTGCCCTGGATGTGCTCACTAGGTTGTGCCAGGAAATCTGGAGGACAGCCAGCTGGCCCACTGACTGAAAGAGATCTTGTTCCCATTCCAAAGAAAGGTGACCCAACAGAGTGTGGAAATTATCGAACAATATCACTGATATCACATGCAAGCAAGATTCTGCGGAAAATTATCCAAAAACATTTGGAACAATATGTCAACAGAGAACTGCCAGATGTGCAGGCTGGATTTAGAAGAGGTCGTGGTACTAGGGGTATTATAGCTGATGTAAGATGGATCTTGGCAGAAAGCAGAGAATGCCAGAAGAATGTCTATCTGTGCTTCATTGACTATGCAAAGGCTTTTGACTGTGTGGATCACAACAAGCTATGGCTGACTCTGAGAAGAATGGGAATCCCAGAACATTTGATCATGCTAATGTGAAACTTATACTTGGACCAAGAGGCAGTCATCAGAACAGAGCAGGGAGACACTGGATGGTTCAAAATCAAGAAAGGGGTTGGTCTGGGATGTATTTTCTCTCCATACCTTTTCAATCTGTATGCAGAACAGGTCATCGGAGATGCTGGGCTATACGAGGAGGAATGTGGCATCAGGATTGGTGGAAGAACCATCAACAACCTATGTTATGCAGATGACACAACCTTGCTTGCTGAAACTGAGGAGGACCTGAAGCGCTTGCTGCAGAAGGTCAAGGACTGCCATCTCCTATATGGATTGAAGCTCAATATCAACAAAACAAAGATTCTTACCACTGGGCCAATTGGCGGCATCAGTATGGATGGTGAAGAGATTGAGATAGTTAACGGTCTTAGTTTACTTGGCTCCACAACCAACACTCTTGGTAACAGCAGTCAGGAAATCAGCAGACGAATTGCTTTGGGAAAGTCAGCTGTGAGGGACCTCTCAAGAGTACTGAAGTGCAACGATGTCAGGCTGGAGACTAAGGTGCACCTGATCCAGGCTATAGTCTTTGCAATTACGTGCTATGCATCAGAGAGTTGGACAGTGAATAGGGATGATAGAAAGAGAATTGATGCCTTTGAGTTGTGGTGTTGGAAAGGAGTGTTGAATACACCATGGACTGCTAGGAGAACAAACAGGTTTGGCCTGGAGAGGGTGAAGCCAGAATATTCCCTGGAGTCAAGGATTCTGAAGCTTTGTCTGACCTACTTTGGCCATGTTGCAATGAGGGACTGACTGGTCCTTGGAGAGGGACATCACGTTTGGGAGAGTGGAGGGACGGCACAGAAAAGGAAGACCCTCGATGAGATGGATCGATTCTGTGAGTGGAGTGGTGGGAATGCATGTGTTAGAGATGGCGAGGTTGGAACAGGATAGAATGGCCTTTAGGGCTCTTGTACATAGGGTCGCTATTAGTCGCAAACTACTCGATGGCATATAACAACAACAACAACAATGAGCTCAGCTCTGCTAATCTGTAGGGGACTGTACTACCAACCCAGAGGCCATGTTTCTCTCGTGGTTCAAATCTAACAGGCTCTCAGAGGGATAAAGTTTGATGATCTTGCCTTGGAAACCCAGTGGAGGGTTAGCTGTGAATCCATTCCTGCTCCACAGCAATGATGGCTAACTATTTACCTTCCAACCATTCCAAACTTATCAGAAGAAAGCACGTGATTAAGCACTGATGGCTCTGAAGGAAGAAGTCCAAGCTACACTGAAACATTGGTGAAAAACAAGTCAGGAACTGATGGAATACCAACTGATGTGTTTCAATAAACAGATGCAATGGTGCAAATGTCCACTTGGCCAACAGACTGGACAAGATCTGTATTTGTGCCCTAATCAAAAAATTCAGGTGATTCAACAGAATGTTGAAATTATCAAACACAACCATTAAACAATATCATTAATAGCACACACTACACATTATACTCTTACTGTCGAGCCATTACTCATAGCTGACTCTCCAGTGGGTTTTCAAGGCTGTAACTCACACAGGATCTTTCCTATTTTTCTCCAACAGACCTAATGGTGAAGTCCAACCACCAGAGATGCCACCTGTGGGTTTGCAGTGCAGCTTCCTATAGATTCCACCACCTCGTTAATATTACATGCAGGTAACATTTTGCAGGAGACAACTAAAACATGGTTAAAGCATCATGTTAATTTAGGGAACTAACAGAAATGTAAGTCAGACTCAGAGGAGAATGTAGAGTGAGGCATGTCACTGCTGACAGAGGGATGAGAAGCCCTGTCATGCCAGACCTCCCAGGTAGTTGTA
The DNA here is from genome assembly GCF_000299155.1 of Elephantulus edwardii. Classification (NCBI taxonomy): domain Eukaryota; kingdom Metazoa; phylum Chordata; class Mammalia; order Macroscelidea; family Macroscelididae; genus Elephantulus; species Elephantulus edwardii. Next base: position 1,637,098 of record NW_006399973.1, read on the forward strand.
AGATCATTACAGGTCCCTCCAGCTGAGGTGGGACCTTTGGAGGGTTTAAACACAGGAATGATGGGATCCAAATATTTAACTGAGAAATATCTTTTCAGTTCTCTTATTCTTAGCTTGTAAGTCATTATTACTATTTATTTGAAAATGTTAAATTACAATACTCAGCTTCACATTGTAGCATCTTAATTGCAACTCACTGTATTGCAACAGTTTTGCATCAAATGAAATGAGTATTAACTATTTAAAAATAGAACACTAATAAATTAACATTTTAAGAAATAGATAACCAGTCAAACATGCCTACAGCACAGATGATTAAGTTATGTATTACTTTACATGATCTTTATATAAAAATTCCACAGATGTAGTCCATTGGATTCCTATGCAGTCCATTGGTGAAGTCCATGTGTATAGTTGCTGTCTGTGTTTCTTGAAAATTGTATTTGCTATGAATAAATCATTGAATGTACAAAATGTAATCAATCTCCATCCTCCTTTCCCCAAATCCGTAATTTTCAACTACTAATCCTTCTACTTTGTTTCCAACCTTTGCATTTCAGTCACCAATTTGCTACTAATGCATCTTGATTGACCAAACGGTCAAGTTCAGACTGCAAAAGTTGGGAGAATTCCTCAATTTCCTCATTAGTTATTGGTGTGTATATTTGAATAACAGTTATATTAAAACGCCTGCCTTATATGCATATGGAGAGTACCCTATTACTCATAGCCTTGTACTTCAGGATAGATCTTGTCTTTCCTGTCTTTTTTTGTTATTAATATAGCACCATTCTTCCTCAATTTTTCATTCCCAGCATAGCAGATCATATGATTGTCTATTCATAGTGGTCCCTGCCTGTCTATTTCAGCTCACAAATGCCTAGAATGTCGATATGCCTAGAATGTCGGTATTTTTCCATTCCATTTCAAGTTTTACAACTTTCAATTTTTCCATATTCATACATAATACTTTCCATGTTTAAATTATTGATAGATGTTCACTACAGTTTCTCCTCATTTTTTAACATCTGTCTGACAAAGGCAAGTCTGTGGCACTAGTGATATCATTGCTGATGTTAGATGGATCTTGGTTGAAAGCAGAGAATGTCTAAAGAAATTAAATTCGTGTTTTATTGACTCTGCAAAGGCATTTGTCTGTGTGGATCATAATAAACTATGGCCAACATTGGAAAAAATAGAAATCCCAGAATGCTTTGCTATGCTTATATGAAATCTATACATAGTCTGAGAAGCAGTTATCTGAACAGAACAAAGGAACATTGCATGGTTTAAAATTAGGAAAGGTGTGAATTAGGACTATATCCTTTATCCAGACCTATTCAATTTGCATGATGAGAAAATCATTAGAGAAGTTGGACTTTATAAAGAAGAATGTGGCACCAATATCAGAAAAATACTTATCAACAGCCCGAGTTATGCAGATGACACAACCTTGCTTGCTGAACATGAGGAGGACTTGAAATATTGTTCCAGAAGATCAAGGACTACGTCCTTCGGTATGAATTATATCTCAAAATCAAGAAATAACAAATTCTCACCACTGGGATAATAGGTAATATCATGATAGATGGAAAAAAGATTGAAATTGTTTATGATTAAGCTTGCTTGGATCCACAATTAACACTCCTAGTACCAGCAGTCAGGAGATCAGGAGATGAACACTATCATTATGTTAGATGCTGTTAAGTACAGTTCATAGCAACACCAAGAATAACAGATCAGAACTCTAGCATATCTTGTGCCATCCTCACAATTTCTGAAACGCTTGAGCCCATTGCAGCAGTCATTGTGTCAGTGACTCGTTAAAGATCTTCCTCTCTTTCAATGACCCTCCACCTGCCCAAGCATGATGTCCCTCTCCAAGAAATAGCCTCTCCTAGTAATATACCCAAAGTACGTAAGATGAAGAAGCCTTATCATCTTCGCCTCCAGAAAGCACTATTGCTGCACTTTCTCCAAGACATATTTGTTTGGTTTTTTTGGCAGTGTATGAGACAAATACTCAGCACTTTTCTCCAACAGCACAGTTCGAAGGCATCAATCCTTCGTCCATTATCTTTCCATTATCCAGCTCCAAATGTATAGTAAATATTTGAAAGACCATGGCCTGAATCAAATGTACCTTAGTCTCATCAAGCTGACATCATTGTTCCTCAGTAATTTGGATAGGTCCCTTACTACAGACTTTCCCATTTCAATACGTCTCCTCATCTCCTGACTGCAGGTACCAAAGGTGTTTGTGAATCCAAGTAAAATGAAATACTTGACAATTTTGGTCTTTTCCCCCCCATTTATCATGATGTTGCATATTTGTTCAGTGATGAGAATTTTTATATTTTTTATGTTGAGACACAATCCATATTGATGGTTGTATTCTTTGGTCTCCTGTAGCAAGTACTTCAAATCCTCCTCACTTTCAGAGAGTAATTTGTGTCATCTGCATAATTCAGGCTATTGATGAGTCTTCCTCTAATCCTGATGCCACATTCCTCTTCATAGAGACTAGCTTCTTGAATAATTTGCTCAGCATTCAGATTGAATAGGTATAGAGAGGCTACAACCCTGGTGAACTCCTTTCTTACTTTAAACTGTGTGTTCCTTGCTCTGTTCACACAAAACCCTCTTGATTTAGGTATAAATAGGCTTCACATGAGGACAATTAAGTGTTCTGGGACTCTCATTTTTCTCTGTTAGCCACAATTTGTTGTGATCCATACAGTGACATGTCTTTGCAAATAAAGCACAAATAGACATGCTTCTGGTATATTTTTACTTTCTTTCAGGATCTATCTGACATTAACAGTGGTACGCCTGGTGCCACGACCTCTTCTAAACTCCACTTGAACTTATGGCAGTTCTCTATTCTAGTCATTTTTAAATGATCATCAGTATTATTTTGCTTGAATGTGATATCAATGTTGTTCAATAATTGAACATTTCTTTTGGATCATGTTTCTTGGGAATAGTAACACCAAGAATAACAGATCAGAAATCTAGCCTATCTTGTGCCATTGTCAAGTATTTCATTTTACTGATCTCTTCAGATCAGTTGGTGAGACAGCTGTCCTCCTAATTTCCTGGCATAGACTGGTTGGCACATCCAGGGCTGCATTTGTAAATTGTTATATTACTGATTCCTGGTGCCTTATTTTTGTCAATGCCTTCAGTGTAGACCCAGAAGCAGGCAAATTTCTAGGCTGACATCGTTGCTCTTCAGCAGATGTTATTCCTCAGAAAGGACATCATGCTTAAAAAGGTGAAGAGTCAACGAAGGAGAGAAAGCTCAAGGAGATGGATTGATAGAGTGCTTTGAACAATAGGCTTAAATGTATCCGGGATGATAAGGATGGAGCAGAATAGGACAGGGTTCAGATCTGTTGTTGACAGAGTCACTCTGAGTAATACTTGACACTTAACAACAATATCAAAAGAGCCACATGAACTGAAGCTATTTAACAGAGACACTTAAAAGCAATAATATGGGCAGTTTCTGTGAGGAGAAAAAGAAGAAAAAAACCCAACCTCTACAGCTCCTATATACTATTTGTCAAATGGAAACTGTAGCTAAATTTTGTTTATACAAAAAAAACAGTAAGTAGCTTCTTCTTGTTGTTGTTAAGCTAATTTATTTAATATGGATTGTTGTTCTTGGAGTTTTGTTTATTTTAATGCCAATATAGCAAAATTTGTATTCAATATATGGTGGCCTAGTTGGTAAGGAGTTATGATGCCAACTCAAAGGCAAGAAGTTCAAATTCACCAGCTGCTCCACTGGAAAAAGGTAAGCAATCTCTTCCCCTCTCCAGTGCAATTTGTAGCTTTTGAAAACATACTAGAGGGTCAGAGGAGTTCTGAGTTAATGGTAATGAGAGGATTTTTAAATATAGGAATATTGTTGTTATGTGCCACTGAGTTGACTATGAGTCAGAGCAACTCTATGAACGATAGAACAGAACCTTGCTTTATCCTGAGCCGTTCTCATGATCGCCAACATGCTCAGGCTAATTGTTACAGCCTTGTGTCAATCCATCTGAATGCGGGTCTTTGTCTCTTTCTCTGACCTTCTGCTTTTCCCAGCATAATATCTTTTTCCAAGGACTAGCCCCTCCTGACAACATCCTCAAAGTGTAGAAGATGAAGTTTCCTCGCCTTTAAGGAGTACCCTGGTTGCACTTCCTCCTAGACCGATTTGTTTGTTCTAGACAGTCCATGGTGTAGTGAATACTCTTAGTTAACACCAAAATGTAACAGCATCAATTCTTGGATCTTTTTTATCCCTTCTCCAATTTTCAAATGCATACAAATCAATTGAAAATGTTATGGCTTGGTTTATTCACACCTTAGTCTTTAAATTTATATTCTTACTCTTCAACATTTTATAGAAGTTCTTTTGGGCACATTTTCCCAATGTAACACATCTTTTTATGTATTTTTTTTTTTTTTTACTGCTGCTACCTTGGCTATTGATTATGGAGCCAAGGAAAATAAAGTCATTGAAAACCCTCAATCTTTTTTTATGTTGATCCAGTACTGAGGATTTTGGTCGTGTTGTTGTTGTTTTCCATAGTGTGTGTTGTGTTATGTACTATCAAGTGCAAACTGACTCATAGCTGATCTTTTGGGAGGTTTTCATAGTTTGTAAATCATACAGGAGAAAGTTGTCCATCTTTCTCCCATGGATCAGCTGGTAGACTCAAACCACGAGCCTTTGGGATGTCAGTGCAACTCCTTACTAGTAGGCCGCCAGAGCTCCCTTTTCAATAGAGGTAGTAACATTCTATTTTGTTAAATATATGTACTAAAACTATTTACACATGAAGCTTTTTGTTCATATAATGAAACAGAGGAGATGTGCAAATTTTCAGGGACAGTAGATCAGGAAACTACTTATTATTTTCTCATGAAATTTTTTTTTCCACAGAGCTGCTGAATTTGAACCACATACCTTTGGACTGACAGCACAATTCCTTACTACAAGACTGAGATCATTGAATCACTATGAGTTGCATTGATAAGTTCATTGCATCACTATGAGTCATACTCAATTCAGCAGTACCTAATAACAACATACTAATCATATATGCTTAGGGAGATCTGGTGGCCTAATGGTAAGAAGGTGCACTGCAATTCTGACATGACAGCACTGCCGTGTTAGCCTAAAAGCTGGCTTGCCCCCTCCATTACTGTTCCTCCTCCCCCATTCCAGTTAGCCCTCTGTGGTCTCCAGCCATCTTAATTGCAGGCACATGGTCTCGCAAATCACCAACAGCTGCGGGACTAGGATAAGAGTGCTTCTCACATCAGGCAGCAAAACCTGTGGCAGAGAAAAGGGCAGCAAGACTTGGAGACTGGAGCAAGACCAGGGTGAGACTGAGACCCTGGTGGCAAAACCCTGCTGATGGTGGTGGAGAGACTATGGTATTGTTGTTGAGAAATTGTAAGATGTGACTTAAAGCTTCTTGCATTTGTGCTAGCCACAGTTAAAGGTTTTGCTGTTCTTGCCAGATGCTTGAAAACAAGACCTGCAACTGCTCTGAGGCAAACCTTTCTAGATGATTGAATAAACCAAAGGCTTCTTGAATTTGTGTTGCTAAATGGAAGTAGGACTTTTACTAAACCTGGACTTACATTGTGGAATATTCTTTTGCCTTCACTGCTCTCCAACTTACTTCCCTAGTGAATCCACTTTCAGTACCACAACTGTAAATCTGGGTCAACAATAAATGAATCTCTTGCTGCTGCTGCTGCTGCTGCTGCTGCTGCTGCTGCTGCTGCTGCTGCTGCTGCTGCTGCATCACTACAGGACTGTGGACTCTGTCTGCTTTCTGCTCTGGAGCAATGAGGGGATGTGTTATTCTCACTACCTTTGGCTCTTTCAGAGAGATATTCACAGCCTGGTGCCCCCATGTCCTTGTTTTCTGATCTCTAGACAGGCACACAACAATGACAACAAGTCACCAGAGCTCCCTATGGAAACAATTAGTCCAAAGAAATAACAGACCATAAGAATTCTGTCCTCTTGAAAAACAAAGAACTCATGCAATATTATTCAAACTGGATGACCTTGGAGGACATTATGCTGAGTGAAATATCTCTGTCACAAAAGGACAAATACTGCATAGTTCCACTTTTGTAAAACAGGACTGACATCAGGGGGGAGACTGAGAAAGATGAGATAAATGTTGTATACTGCATTGAAACAGATGAGGGAGAAAACTGTTTAAAAGGGATATATGATTAGGTATTATTGTTATGACAAGAGTCCAGAATGAAGGCTGTATAGTGGAGTGGACTTGGGGGGAGGGATTGTATAACAATGAAAGATCTTTTACTTTTCAAAGAAAAGAGCAAACTGGGGCTGGGGGTGGGCCGGGGAAAAAAGTACAACAATGAATGACTGGAAACCCTAAGTCTCTGTAAACTTTCATTAAAATTAATTTTTAAAAATATGAGAAGAAAACCATTCTTTGTTAGTCAAAGAGAAGAAATACAATTGTTTTAGAAGATAGAGGAAGGGACCATAAGCAAAGCATGTAGGTGACCTCTAAAAGCTGGGAAAGGCTGAATACTTTCCCAAGAGCCTCCAATTGGGCACACATCCCTGTAGACACCTTGACATAAGCCCAATGCAAGCTGTGTCAGACTTCTGACCTCCAGAACAGTAGGAAAATTAATTCATAAAATTTTAAGCCTCTGTATTATTACTTTGTAAACATGTTATTATGTGCCATTGAGTCATTTGCAACTCATAGTGACCCTATGTACAACAGCCCTAAACCCTGCTCTATTCCTTGCCAATCTTATTGTCTCCAACATGCCCATCCCCATTACCCCAGTGACAGAATCAATCCATCTCATTGACAGTCTTCTTTTCCTACGCAGACCCTCCACCCTGCCAAGTGTTATGTCTCTCTCCAAGGTCTGGAGTCTCCTTGCAACATGTCCAAACTATGTCAGACGAAGCTTCAGAATCCTTACTTCCAAGGAGCAGCCTGGCTTCACTCTCTCTAGGACGAACTTGTTTGTTCTCCTAGCAGTCCATGGTATATTTAATACTCTTCTCCAACACCACAGCTCAAAGACAGCAATTCTTCTTCTATCACCCCTAGTCATTGTCCAGCTCTCTGATGCATAGCAAGTAATGGTAAAGACCATGTCCTATATCAGGCACACCTTAGCCTCTAGACTGACATCGTTACTCCTCAGTACCTTGGAGAGGTCTCTGACAACAGACTTCCCCATTGCAATTTGTCCCCTAATTTCCTGGCTGCTGGTACCAACAGTGTTGATTGTAGCGCCAAGCAAACTGAAGCTGTTAACAATCTCAATCTCTTCACTGTCTATCATGATGCTGCCACTCGGCCCAGTGGTGAGAATCTTGTTTTCTTGATATTGAGCTTCAATCCATATTGAAGGCTGCAGTCCTTGACCTTCTGTAGCAAGCACTTCAGGTCCTCCTCAGTTTCAGCAAGCATAATGCAGATTGTTGATAAGTCTACCTCCGATCCTGATGCCACACTTCTCCTCATAGAGCCCCGCCTCCCAGATAATCTGTTCTGCATATAGATTAAAAGGATATGGGGATAGACACATCTTTGATGCACACCCTTCACAATTTCGAACCATGCAATGTTTCCTTTCTCTGTACTGACAATTGTCTCCTGGTCCAAGTATAAGTTTTGCATAAGCACAATCAAGTGTTTGGGATTCCCATTCTTCTCAAAGTCAGCCACAGTTTGTTGTGATTCACACAGTCAAATGCCTTTGCATAGTCAATGAAATACAGATAGCCATTCCTCTGGTACTCTCTGCTTTCAGCCAAGATCTATCTGACATTAGCTATAATATTCCTAGTGTCATGGCCTCTTCTAAATCCAGCCTGCACTTGTAAACATGTAAACAAAAATGTGATTATATTGTTGTTATGGGCCCTCAAGTTTCAATAGCGGACCCTTCGGCAGGTTTTCAGAGATTGTAAATTGCACAGAAGGAAACTGTCTATCTTTCTCCCATAGAGCACTTGGTGGGTTAGAATCAACCTGCCTTTAGGTTGGCAGTTCAATTCCTTAGCTACTAGGCCACCAGAAGTCTACCAGATAGTGATAGGTCCATGGGAATGCATCTTCTGTCTCTAAAATGATGAGTAGTACAGGTCCAAGGAGCTTCTCTCTTAACTATAGAAGATGTCCCACTGAAAAGGAAAAACTCACTTCTCATTGTCATCAAGTCAGAACTGATTCATAGCTGACCCTCCATTGGGTTTCTGAGGCTGTGAACCACATGGTAAGAGATAGTCCATCTTTCTCCCATGAAACCACTGGTGGCTTTGAATCTCAGAAAGATGTGGCCTTTGGGTTATTAGAGTAATTCTCTACAGACTAGACACTAGGTTTCCTTGCTGTAAATTAAACTCTCATACATAATAGTATTACGGGTAGTTTCTTCCTTATGAATATTCTGGTTGCAATGAACAGCACTTAAAACCACTCTTTTTTGTTATTGTTGTACATTTTATAGACAGTAATATGTTGGAGCATAGAAATTGCTGATGTTACTCTCAGATGTTCACTTACAGATGTTCAATTTTGTGATTTACTGTTCAAAACACTACTAAATAGATAAAGATACTGGTAACAAAAAGCAATAATTTTTAAAAAGTGGTTTTTTAAAGAAATGAGGCATTCAAGTTACTTCAGAAGCAATTTAACACACAGCCATTGGAATGGAGCCTTGTCATAAACTGAGACTACATGCACCTGCTGAGAGTAATGGTCCAAGTCACCTGGTTTGCTGCTGCTTCTCAGGGCTCCACAAGACACCTAGCATGTGCTAGGTAGTCAATGTGTATCTGTGTGAATGTGGTTCAGATATTCGAGACTATTGAGTTCCATCCCTTGAAATGTTAAATCACAGTCCAGAGGGTCCAGCACCAGTAATGTTGTAGAAGATAATGCCATGCTAGATAGAAGCCCAAGCCCCATATCACTTCTCAAATTCCTTCCAATTCTAACTTTAAGCCCTTTTTAGATTTTTACAATCAATTGAGATGACGTATAAAAATGAATTCCCAAGGTCATCCAATGCTGTTGATGTAAGATTAGCATCTAAGATCAGCTAATGGAATAGCTTCATTATCACTGAGCATTATAAAAGGTTTTAATGGGTATGTGAGAGTCTCATACAAATTAATATCAGAACTAAGGATATATCCAAAGTATTAAGAACACAGAGTGTGGGTGAGTAATGCCAAGTTGGGTTTCAGTCTCGCCTCCAACATGTAAGCATTAATAAAATCATTAGTTGGGTCCTCAAACTATTTTTCCAGACAGTGAGTCAAAGATATGTTCCATTTACCTTTCCTTAGTGCTCTGTTGCAAACCTATTCTGAGTGTGACAACCCTGTGTGCACAGAGAACTGCTCCATCATATTTTCATGAGTGAGATTTTTTCTGAAATGGACCAGCAGTGTTTTCTGCTAAGGTGCTCCAGGTGGGTTAGAACCATCAACCGTTGAGTCAGTGGTTGAGCATCTTAACTACTCATATTAACCAGGGATTCATCACTGTATTTCTACCTGTGCTTCATTCACATTCTGAACCCCCAGATCAAAAGAAAGACTTTATTCATGCTGTCTCCTTGAGGAAGCCTAGTTGTTTAATGTGTGTTGTATATAATTTGCATAGTTTTTAAGTGTCATGGTATAAGAGAAGCTTATTTGGTTGGTTTTGGCTCAGGGTCTGTAAAGAATTTGCAGTGAAGCTGTTGACCAGAGCTGTAGTCACCCCGAAGCACCACCATGGCTGGAGGATCTGCGTCTATTTTCACTCCTTTGCTCGTTGATCAGCAAGTCTTCATCTGCACTGGTTACTGCTCAAAGGTGTCAGTTCCTTGTTACGTGGACCTCTTTATTAGGCAGTCGGATAGAGAGAGAAAATGCCAAAGATGGAAGGTTACACTCTTTTATCAGTCTCACAAGTGACATATCATCTCTTCTGATGGTGGCATAGATCAATCTTGTTACAATGTGAAAGGAAACTACCCCAGAGTGTTAGTGCAAGCAAACAGGAGACAACAGGAGCCACTTTATTATTTCTTAAATTGTTTTGCTTATAAAGTTTGTATATAGAGTGTTTCACACTATTCTTCATTCACATGGTGTTTCATATAATCATTCCCATGTATTATGTTTTACAGAATTAATCACCATGCCCACCATTACCCCATCTTTTCAGGTCCCCACTGGATCCTTCCCTTTTCCTTTATCTCCTCCCTCCACCTATCAAATTGTGCAACCCTGTGGTTTCACCCCTACCTATTCTCATCCCACTCTGCTCCCATCTCTTCCCTCCTTGGGTCCCCAAACATGTTTTACTATTTATTCTTCCATTTTTATACAACAATGGTTTTACGTAGTATTTGCAGAGACAATTTTTAAAAAAATATTTTTCATTGTGATTTGAATGAAAGAAATGGGTTTTTCGTTCATTCATTTATATATATTTATCCCCCTTCCCTTCTCATTCATTCAAAAATGCATTTCCTGATCCAGATTGTTGAATTACTCCTAATGTCTGATCTATTCATCCACCTGTGGACAACTGATCTTTGATAAAGAGACAAAATCCGTTAAGTGGAAGAGCAAGAGCCCCTTTAACAAATAGTGCTGGCAAAATTGGGCATCTGCAGAAAACTCAAACAAGTTCCATATCTCACAAAAAAACAACTCAAGATAGAGACCTCAATAAACCCCAAACCTGTAAAGATCGTTAGAGAAAAATAGGAACAAGTTTAGAAGTCTTAACCTGTGGCTTCACAGCTTTAGTTTGCTTGATTCCACAGTCAACACTCTTGGCACCAGCAGCCAGGAAATTAAAAGG
>NW_006399973.1:1648602-1650309 GCF_000299155.1 Elephantulus edwardii
CATAATGGTCACCCATTATGGACAATGAGCTTCCAGATTGAGTCACGCTGGGAAGCAGGAGTGGTATTCACTTCCTAAACTAGATGCCTCTGGAAACTCTACAAAACTCTCTAAACTCTATAAATGCACAGAACTTATATTAGTTATACAACAGAGTTCAGGTCTTTTGTGCAAAGCTTACTCTGAGTCTTATTTGACTCGACAACACTTAACCACTGCTAAATGAGACTAGTGCTGTTATATCTGGAGGAACACTCTTCCACTTTGTACAACACTCCTTGTCAGTGTGCAGTATGAAGTAACCTGGTTTGTTTGCTGTGATGCCAAACCATTGGGGTATCAAATACCAGAATGGTTTCCCAATGTGGACAGTGTTTGGTGGAGCTCCCAGTTACAAAACAGGTTTGGAAGCAGGAGTGGCATCCACTTCCTAAACCACATGCCTCTGAAAACTCTATGAACTTGGAGAAACAAGAATAGTTATGGAAAGGCATTAGATCTTTTGTTCATAGAGTCTCTATGAGTCATGCTCGACAGCAATCAACAACAACAACAACAATCTTTGCCCCTAGTGGCAAGAAGCTGTGCTGCAATCCAGAAGGCACATAATTCAAATCCATCAGCTGCTCCCCAGGAGAAGGATGGCAATTTCCTCCCAGGTGATTAACTGCCTTTGAAAATCTCCAGAGGGTCAGCTGACAACAACAACAATGCATGAACAGACTTTCAACTGTAACCAAGATAGACAACCAGGAGAGGACAAAATAGATGAATGGGATCTTCTGAAAACAGGGACCATCTTGGAGGCAGGTTACCACCAAGTATTTGTATTAAAACCATTGAAATGTGAGAGGGGTGGGCACAGCACCCAAGCTCAGTGGTCTCAATTATTTTAATGTGGCTAAAAATCAGGCTATTAAAATAAACAAAAAAACCCCTTTGTTACTGTCCAGTGGGAAGTGACTCACAGCTGACCCTGAGGTAGGTTTTTACAGGAAGGAGAATACCCGTTCTCTTCTGGAGCTGCTGGTGGATTTGAACCACCAGAGTAGTGCCATTTTTGGGTGAGCAGTACAACTCCCTATGAACTATGTCACCAGGTACAATCTAGCTAAAACCTTCAGGTTCTCCAAATAAGAAAGGTCTCTTAAAAAAATGGCTAATTTCCTACTCACAACACCACTTTAGATTCTCTGCTGAAACATTTGGTGCAAAAGGCAGGGATAATTTTGGCCCTGTAACTTGTTCAAGCATATCTTGCTTTGTCACTGAAACTCTCAATTTAGGAATTATGCTGGCATTTCCTCCAGCTGCTAAAACTTCTAGATGTCAAGGGTTTAGATGTGTCTTTTTTAGTTTTAGCTGATAGTTCAAATCTATTTGCTATACCATAATTAAATTAAAACTAAGAAAAGAGCATATTAAGTAATTACCACCAAACATCCTAACTCGTTGGATCACTCTATTTTTCCCCCCAAATATTTCTCCTTGCTGTTTCAAACACCTGGTCATTAGTTGGTCTTGAACGTCAGTAGATATTTCTGCTTCTAAAGGGGCAGAAGTAGTTCCAGCCTTTGTAATATCTTTAGGAGTTGTTTTTTTTTTTTAGTTTTATTAAGTACATGTATTTTTTTTAAATTTAGGTTGTTTATTTTTCATTTCAATGAACATCTACAGAGATTTTGGGATTCCATTCATTCATTGTTG
>NW_006399973.1:1651214-1654999 GCF_000299155.1 Elephantulus edwardii
TAGAAGACACAAATTTAACTAACAAGTTATAAGTACATGAGTCAAAAATTATGGAAAAGTAAAAGAAAAGATTCTTTCATTGTTTTACAAACTCCCCCCAGATCCCCTAGTGGAGGTGTTTTTAAAAGATGATAGATGAAGAGCTAGAATGATAGATATAGAAATATAGACATAAGATTCCATTTCTGTGTAGAAAACTGTATTATTAAATGCACTGGAAACAAATTATTCTTTTATTATTATTATAAATAAAAAGCATGGCAAAGTGAATATCCAGGTATAATCACCAAAGATAAATTTTTTTTTTCTCTCCCAGCTATAATATGGTGCATTTTACCAGGGGAAAAAAAATTTTTTTTTTCTCTCCCAGCTATAATATGGTGCATTTTACCAGGGGAGACTCAGATTTAACTCTTATTGCATTGGGTCTGGAAACAGCTCATAGCTGGCTCTCCAGTTCATTTTCAGAGGCTGTCCATTGCACAGGAGGAGACTGCCTGTCTTTCTCCTGCTGGCTGTGCAGCTCTCTGCAGGATTTGCCACCAGAGCCTTGCCGGGGTCCGCTGTTTTTGTTGTTGTTAGGCACTATCAAGTTGACTATGAATCATAGTGACCCTATCACCACCAGATCTGAACCTTGCCCTATCCTGAACCATCTTCACAATCTCTGTCCTGCACAAGCCCATTGTGGTAGTCACTACGCCGATCTAACTCATTGAGAGTCATCTTCTTCTGTGCTGAACGTCTACTTTTCTCAGGATGATGTCTTTCTCCAAGAACTGGATCCTCATGAAAATATGTCCAAAGTAAGTGAGACGAAGTTTCACCATCCTTGCCAATGCAGAGCACTGTTGTGGTTCTTTCTTCAAGACAGATTTGTTTGTTCTTTTGGTGGTCTATGGTATATTCAGTACTCTTCACCACCATCACTGAGTCTCAACCACCAGGTCAAAGGCACTGATTCTTCTTTCACCTTTATTCATTCTCAAACTTCCAGATGCATAGGATTGCAATCCCAGCATAGTACATATATTTTTATATATTAGAACTTTTGTGTATGTGTGGAGGACTTTACATCCTTTGTTATAGGCAAGAGCATATATTTTCCAAGATTCCAAAGCCAATTCATGAGTGAAATAGGAGGAAAGAATTAAAGAACAAAATGCCTTACTGGGTGTCATATACAAGAGAGAGAGAACATTACAGTGTCTGAAAAGAAAGTAATTTCTTTGGATTTTTATTGTTGTTTTTCTTCTAACCTCTCTTCCATGATCGGAGCTCTGGTAGCCTGGTGGTAAGAAACGGCACTGCAATCCCAAAGGCATAAAGTTTGAATCCACCAGCTGTTCCATGGGAGAAGTGTGGGCATTCTCCTCCCCCAGAAATATTCTGCCTCTGAAAACCTGCTATAGGGTCAGTTATGAGTCTGTTCTGACTTGACAGCACTCTATAACTACTATACTATGGAAGTTAATTTCAGCTGACTTTCCAGCTGGTATTACTGAGAAACGGTGTTAACTCCCTGGATGTGCCTTTATGCAGCGGTGCTGGCCAAGCATCACAACTCCAATTGGAGGTTGGGTTGTGGAAGGACCTGGAACGTCAGCACCCCTACCTGGCCCCCAGCACTACCTGAGGCTCCTTGTCCATCCCTCCCCACCATGTATTCATTCCCGCTGTGTCACTGAGAGGATGTTTCACAGGACATTTCTGAGCTACATTCAGGATGTCACTGTAGCACCGCCCGACTCCACAGGGCTCTGCCTCCCCTCCCACCCCACCTGCTTATACGAAGAAGCTGGGAGGTTTGAGACAGCTGTGATGAGTTTTCTTAGTATTACTGGGTTTTCTTTTTTGTTAAAAAAAAATCATTTCCTCGCCCCCCCCCCCCAATCCCAGGGGGCCCCTTTCTGAAGTTAGACCAGGGGACAGTGTGAGATGGCCTCAACTCATCATGTTGTGAACCTCTCTTCATAGTAAATGAATGAGCTCCCCCACAAGGAAAAGCGTTACAGACTTCAGCTTAGATTCTGTAACTGCCCAAGATACGGAAACCAACGCTATATTCCACGTAATTTTGTTAACAAATCTGGGGTGAAAAAAGATATTAAAATATTATTAATCTTAACAAATCAGCTTGAAATTAAAATTCTACTATTATTGAAATTGAAATTATACATTATAAATGGTTTTTAATAAATTATAAAAGTTTTGATTAGTAGTCTTTAACACTTAATTTTTTATAAATATTAAGTCAATATTTTATTGAAAATATCTCTTAATGAGATGAACAAGAATGTTTCCCCTTCAACTACTATTGTAAGTTTCCTCAAGTGACGATGGTCCTTGCATAAAATGAGCCAGAGTTCGGTATAAATTTTAATACTGATTTTTATTCATATAAAAGCCACAAAAAATCACTTATATGAATAAATTACTAGAAATGGAAGCAGTTTTTTAAGCAGTTTTAATGTAGCTATTTTATTGATTTTTTTAAAAAAAAACCTTCTTCCAAGTTATATGCTAAAAATTGAATAGTGATTCATCATCAAATATTATTTTTAATATTCTATTCAATGACAACTCAAATACATCTGCCATCAATTTTACTGGAAGCAAAGAATTGGAATTTGCTTGGTTTGAACATTTCCCCAGTGTTTTGAGTCATTCTGAAAATGATACTACACGGGCTCTTCTGGAATCTTTAAATGACTGTTCATTTTATCTTTTATTCTTTCACTCGGCAGCATCCTGTTTTACTGATTATACTTAGTGAAGACTGAGAAAATGAACGTATCAATCCTTTCAATAAGCATGTAACAATAGAAAATATTTTTTATTATGGTGAAGAATACACAACAAACATTTACCATTGTAGTCATTTTTCTGTATGAACAGTGACATTAAATTATATCATCAATCATACAACTACCCACTTCTGTTTTTTCTCATTATCTTTAACAGAAACTCAGTAACTCAGTACCATTTAAGTAATAACTCCCATCTGCCCCTTGCACTCATCTTTGGTAAGCACTAATAAACTGTGACCTCTATAAATTTGTCTTTTCTACATATTTACGGTAGGTTGGATAATACAAAGTTTTTCCTTCTGTATCTCTTTCAAGGTCCATATATATCATAGTGTGTGTCTTACCCTGGGTTCTCCAGAGGAATAAACCTAGGGAATTATATCTAAGACAAAAAGAAATGTACTTCAAGGAGGAGGCTCACACACTAGTGAGGCCAGCAACATGTTGAAGAGTTGAACCAGCTCACATGGTTGAGAGGCTGACAAACCCTAAACCAGCAACTCAGGTAATAGGCCAGAGACCAGATGCAGCTTAGGCAGAAGGCCAGATTTCTGCAGGCATCTGTCCCTAGAATTGTAGGCCAGTGAGCAGAGTTTAAAAAAAAAAAAAAAAGAGCAGGGGGGAAGGGGTCAATGTTTTCCAGAGCATCGATTCATGTACTGAAGGCAGATCCCACTCCCAAGGACACTCTCCTTTCGACTGATCACAGCCTCTGAAAACCTGCTGGAGGGTCAAGTATGAAGGTTGTTTCAACTTGATGGCACAAGACATTGAGTGATGAAGTTGTTGTTGTTGTGTGCCATCAAGTCACCTGTGACCCATGTTTGTTGTTGTTATGTGCCTTCGAGTCATTTCCGACTCATAGCGACCCTATGCACAACAGCCCTAAACCCTGCTCTATCCTGCAACAACCACACCGCCTCTGACACACCCATCCCGATTACCCCAGTCACCGAATCAATCCATCTCATAGAG
>NW_006399973.1:1657473-1665740 GCF_000299155.1 Elephantulus edwardii
TATGGATATAATCCTGTCACTCACGATGTTGTACTTCAAGATACATCTGTGACCCATAGCGACCCTATATACAGCAGCTCTGAAACCTGCCCTGTCCTGAGCCAGTCTCACTGACTCTGACACACCTACCCCCATTGTCCTAGTTATTGTATCAGTCCATCTCATCCAGGGTCTTCCTTTCCTGCTCTGTCCCTCCACCCTTCCAAGCATGATGTCCTCCAAGGCTTGTTCCCTCCTGGGCGTTCGCGCACTCTTTCTCTCTCCACTTCCTAAACAACATGCCTCCAGAAACTCTATGAACTTTGATAAAAGGCTTCAGGCCTTTTGTTCACAGGGTCACTATGAGTCATGCTTGACTCAAAGGCTATCAACAACAAAATATATTTTTAAAGTGTGCATATTACAATCTTACCATCAACAGCTTAAGGAGTCAATTTATTCATATCCTCAGCAACACCTGTTCTTTTTATGATAATGTTGTTTTTATGTGCTGTTGAGTCAGAACTGATTTCTAGCTGACCCTCCCACAGGTTTTCAGGGGCTGTGAATCACATGGGAAGGGATTGCAGGGGTGGTAAATCATACTTCCCTCCCGTCAAGCAGCTGGTGGATTCTCACCATCTGTCGTTGGGTCCACAGCACAGCTCTCTAGCCACTTGCCCACTAGAGCAGCCTGGTAGCATCCTTGTTGTTTGTTTGTCAGGTGCAGCTGAGTCGAGCGATCCTGTGAACAGAAGATCTGAGCCCTGTTCTACCCTGAGCCATCCTCACATTTCTCAACATGCAAGAACCCGTTGCAGCTGTCACCATGTCAATTCACCTCGCTAAGGGTCTTGCCCTCCTTCGCCAACCCTCCACCTAGCAGAGGTAAAATAGCTTTCATTGTGGTTTTGATGCACATCTTTTCCTAGTTGACACAAGATATTTGTCCTTAGCCTATGGTTAATTTTCAAATCTCTAAGCGGTTCTATGAAAAAAAAGAAAAAAGCCCAAGTGGTTCTACAAAAATCACAATCTTGAGATTCATTTCAGGATGAAGAGGAGGACATCGATGCATATGATCATTCTCTCACCTGGAACTTCTAGTTAATGCATGTGTTAACAACACGTTCGTAAAAAAATACAAGTACTTAGACTTACCTAAATGAGTGTCTTGCATTTTTAAGAACTTTGGGTAGCTCTCCTTTTTGGAATCAGTTTAAGAATTTGCATCATACATTTTGGGTAAACTCAG
This sequence comes from Elephantulus edwardii, assembly GCF_000299155.1. Lineage (NCBI taxonomy): Eukaryota > Metazoa > Chordata > Mammalia > Macroscelidea > Macroscelididae > Elephantulus > Elephantulus edwardii. The sequence continues at coordinate 1,658,708 of NW_006399973.1, forward strand.
TTGAGGTTTTGGTTTACTGAAATTGCTAAGAGTCATTTGGAAGAAGACCTTGGTTAACTAAGGTCATGAACAATGTGTTCAATGGAATACAATCCTACACATTCCTCAGTGGAGAAGAATTTAGTCTAGGATATAATTAGAAGACCTGGAATATAGTCTTTTGGGTTTTTTTTTTAGTTGTTTTTGTTGTTTTGTACTGGTTTATTTGCAAAGTTAGTATACATTGTTTTTTCATACCAGATCCCTCCCATTTGCTACAGCCATTCCTCCCCCCATCCATCAAATTGTGACACCCTATGATTAATGACCCCTTCCCATCCTCACCCCTCTGCTCCCTCTCGCTTCCCTCTTGGATCCTCATACTCTATCTAAAATAATGATCTTATATGATATTTGTCCTTATAGGACTGAGTTAGTTCACTCAGCATAATGCTCTCCAGTCTCTCCCAAGTTAGGAGTAATTTACAAAATCATTGCTCCTGCGTTTTGCATTGTATTCCATCATGGATATCTGGGTTGTTTCTATGTTCTTGCAATGGTGGATAATGCTGCTATGAACATCGGTGTACAAATCTCCATTTGTGTATCAGTTCTCATTTTCTCGGGCTGGAATGTAAATTCTTACTATAACTTCAAAATGTCCATTGAAAGTTAAAAAAAATAGTTACAAGGAAATCTATTTTATTGCATTTTCTAAGCTCATTGGTTCACAGATCTGTGGATTTGCTTTGTTGTGTTGTTATTAAGTGCTGTTGGGTCACCCGTAACTCACAGCAACCATATGTATGATAGCTATGAACCCTGCCTGCCATATCCTGAGCAAGTCTCACTGACTGCAACTCACCTACCCCCACTGCGCCAGTTAGTGGGTCAATACACGTCATCCAGGGTCTTCCCCTTCTGTGCTGTCCCTCCACCCTTCCAAGTATGATGTCCTTCTTTAAGGACTGGTCCCTCCTGGTACCCAAAGTATGTGAAGTGGAATTTCAAAATCCTAGCCTCCAAAGAGAAAGGAGAAAGTTGGTTTCACCCTCTCCAATACAGACCTATTTATTCTCTTGGTGGTCCATGATATATTTGAGACTCTTCTCTAGCACCACAACTCAAAGGCATTGATTTTTCTTCTGTCATCTTATTCGTTGTCCAGGTCTCTGATGCATAGAAAGTAGCTGTGAAGACCGTGGCCTGGATCAGGTGTGCCTTAATGCTACACTGACATGATTACTCTTTAGCACTTTAGAGAAGTCCCTGACAGCTGACTTCTCCAATGCAATTAGTCTTTTGATTTTCTGACTGCTGGTGTCAAGAGTGTTGATCGTGAAGCCAAGCAAGTTGATTATTATACTCCTTGCATCTTTTTTTAATGCTTCCTGGATCATTTAATATTCTGCCCATAGCATGCTTAAGTATTACAACTCTTGAATTTGTTCGTCAGTTCCTTCAGCTTATGAAATATCAAGTGCATTCATCCCTTTTCATTTTTCAATTCCAGCTCTTTGCACATATTGCTATAATACTTTGCTTTGCCTTCCCAATCACCTGTTAATGACCTCACATTATTGGTACTTCACAGAATAAGAATATCATGGGTGGAAAGCTGAGTTAAATGAAAAATATGTGACAGGTTTTGACCATGAATTCAGAAAGCATCCTTTCATTTGGGCCTCTATTGTGTGAGATCAACAGCTAGCGGACTCCTTTTCAGCTCACTGCGTTGTGAAGCGTCCCTTACATGCCACAGAAGTGGTGCACAATGAGATTGATTGACTTTTTGACCTCTTACTTTGAACAATCTCATAGATGTCAGAGGAACAATAAGTGTTGTCTTCCTTTGTGATTTTGACATGTGTATTTTTTTTTTTTTGGATCTTAAGAATGTTGGAATTTTCCCTTGCAAACTTTGATACTTTGCTTCTGGGTCACAGAGAAAGCACCATCTTTCATCACCAGTTACTGTTTTTCTCCTTCTTCCCTTGAAAGACCAGAACAAATGCTAAGCTTTTGATTGCTCTGCTTGTCACTCAAGATTCATGGCACAAATTTTTAAAGGTCTTACCTTGTGTTCAAAGTGCTCTCCAGAGTCCTTTTCTACCAAAGCTTAACTCTTAAGTCATTCTCTTAGTGCATGTCTTTTGGATAAAAGCACCAGAGATTTTTCTTACCTCCGGAAACCCTATGAACCTGGAGAGAGGCTGAAAGTCACACAAGTGTTGAGGAGTGGCCTACGACTCGACGGCACTTAACAGCAACATTACTGACTTATTTAGATTATCATTGTCTTCTTCTGTGTTTTCATCTTCATGCCACACTCACTTTTGACAGCATTGAGCTCCAGTCAAGTTTGTTACATGTGTCTACATTTTACATGACAATTAGACTACATGTAATCATTTTATGAATATTTTGCACCAAATAATGGCTTCTTGTTTGTCAGCCAGTGCATAATAACACTTCTGTTTTCAAAAGCTGCTTGGCCAAGATTGATTTAGATAATATTGAGATTAGTGTTGCTGAAACTTAAAACAAGCTGCAACATGCTGGAAAGGCTTCTGAGCTCCAATTCAAGAACTCGCAAATTAAGAATATTGGCTGAGAATCTTTACGATCCCTTCAGAGACCCTTATGATTTTACATGTTGCTAAGTTAGGAACTCTTCTCTTGCCATAAATTATGCAAGAATATTCAAAACCACTTCTGAGATCTAGTTGTTTTTCTGTAGCAGCTCTTTGAGTCAAAACCTCTGTTAACCTCTGTCTTACCAATAATGCTGACTGAATGAATGAAGACTTGTGATAAGTTTTTAAATTTTGAGGGATATCCTCAGACAGTTGGAATTCAAGGGAGATCATTGTATCCTGAAAGTATAACATTTCATTAGATGAGAAGAAGGCAGCATACATTCTAGGCTTAGGGAAAAGTGAAGACAAAGTCTCAAAGACAAAGAATGGACATACATTTGATTTCCTGAAGATCTCTGTGAACCAAAACCATTGTCATGGAGTCTATTCTGACTGATGGTGACTCACGTATGACAGAGGGGAATTGCTGTGTCAGGTTTCACGGCTATTCCATTTCTGAAGTAGACCCATTTTTATTCTTCTTTACTCTAGTCCAGTTTTTTATTCTAGTCTTTCAGGTTGGTTTAACCCGCCAGCCTTCTGGTTAGTGGGTGAGCACTTAACCACCTGAGGACTCCTGAAGGCATTTGCAATGTGCAGGGGACGCTCTGTTAGTGGACAACTTCAGGCTTGATAGAGAAGTGGCAGAAAGTCACGGTGCACTTTGAGCTGGGAATGATTCGGCCTGCATTTTAAGACACTCCCTGCTGACTCAGCAGCACCTAACAGCAACCCCCTCTGCATTTGTGTACAGACCAGAATGGCAAAAGGAAGAGGCTGGAGGCAAAGTGAGATATCAGGTGAAGATGGTGCCAGTGAATTCAGGATTGATCCTGGAGAGATAGTTGGTCTTGAGAGATCACCAGGAGGAAACCAAGCACCAAAGCTTGGGAACTAGTAAGATGAGGGAGAAGCAGAGTGTGAGGAAGCAAAGAGAACTCAATTTCTGGGCCTGAGTAATGGAGATAATTATGGTATCAATGACAAGGAGGAAAACACAGCAGGGTGAGTTGGTTTAGGGGGATGATTTCAAGTTCTGTTTTAGACATGCTGCACGTGAGGTGATGGCAAGACATCTGGGTGGAAACGTTCAGCTGGTGCTGGAGGAAGGGGAGGTCTGAGAGCCTGGAATTCTAGGGCTTCCAAGCTCAAGCAGGCTTGTCCTGTCATACCCATCACCACTCAGAGCCTCAGCTTGCATCTGTGTTCTCCCTGCATCATTCTAAATTGAAAGGTCCTGATTTTACTCTCTTCCCAGATGGCGATCTTCTATACCGTCTCTCCCAGCAGTCACTCACTTCACACTCCCAGGGTCTTCGTGAAGGCTTCATATGCCTCTAAACCATCAGCCGGAGAAAAATACATGCTAGGAAAATTTAGAGACAGAATATACCTAAGAGATCATTTCCTTCTTCAGTAATTTTTTTCCTGATTACAAAATTAGATGTTACATTGAAATAACTCAAAGCTCAAATCCACAATGTAACATAAGAAATAAGCCTGGACCCCTGTATAGATATACCAGGGGAGTGGTACACAGATAGCAATATTGTAATTTAAAAAATTGTGAACATTGTAAACAGTAAGTACAGTGGATATATTATAATTATTCAAACACTACAATAGCGTGATTTAGAGGTGAAATAAATGAGATGTAACTGTGTACATCATCAGAAATAAGCCTTACAAACAATGCTGGAGGATATATTCTAACAATATTGTTTTCCTTACAGAAGGCTCAAAACTAGATAAAACTCTTCAAGGATACATATATAAGTGGCATGTCCACCTAGAAAGCAAAGACAAAAATGCCACAGGCATTAAGAGAGTGGTGATACCTCCCGGGAAGAGAGAAGAGGTAGAATCGTAGAAAAGTACATGGGAGACTGTCTTTCTTTCTCTTCCTTTTTGTTTTTGCATATAAGAACAGGAATTTGTTGTCTCGGAATTCTACAGGCTGGCAGTCTAAATAAACCTGTTGGCAGAGCCATTCTCTCTAAAGGTTTTAAGACCAACAAGTTCCTAACCTTTTTTGTAGGTTGGCAGTTATGCTGGTGTTTATTATTTTTCTTTAACTGTGTGTATAATTGTAAAATATTCTTTCGTAAATATATACATTTCTAAACACAGAAAGTTAAGAGATGGAGGAGAAACTACAAAGTGTTCTATTTGAAAGCACAGTGTGAGCAGACCTAGTCTTGAGATTACAGGTGTATAAGGAGGACGTCCACCATTGTCCGTCGGCTTGTCATAATAGGGTTGCTATAGTGTTGTTGTGATGCTGGAAACTGTTAGTATTTAAAATACCAAACGAAACATGGTGCACAGGTTTCAGCAGAATTTCCAGATTAATACAGACATTTCTTTACTAACCATATCTTATTTCTCACATTTTATAAAGTTGTTGTTGCTGCTGCTGCTGTTAGGTGCTACCAAGTAGACTTCAACTCATAGAGACCTTGTTGTTATTATTGAGTACCATGGAGTCAGAAACAAACCCTGCCTGACCCTCCAGTGGGCTTTCAGAGGCAGGAAATTGCATGGGAGGAGATTGTCCATCCTTCTCCCATGGAACAGCTGGTGGATTAGAACTCTGTGCCTTTGGGATTGCAGCATGTCTTCTTACCACTAGGAAACCAGATCTCCCTCATAGAGACCCAGTTGAACAACTAACTTGAACCACATTCTATCAGCACCACAGTCATGATCCCAGATATGCTCAAGCCCGTTGTTATAGTCACTATGTCAACGCATCTTGTTGAGGATCTTCCTGTCTTTCTCTGACCCTCTGCCTTTCCCAGCATGGTGTCTGTTTCCGAGGACTGATCTCTCCTGACAACATGCCCAAAATATGTGAGATGAAGTTTCACCATCCTTGTCTCTAAGGTTACTGATTTGGAAGTGGAAAAAAGTAGTCAGAGCCAAGAAACATTTATGAAAAAAATCTGTGAGAAGTTGGTGATGGTTTGAAATAGGTAGGAGATAAGGAGAAGGGGCAACCAAGGTGTACATCCACACTTTTCTGGTTTAGGTGAGTGAGCAGTAGCTGTCTTAGCAGCGCAGGAGTTAGACTGCAGGTGTTAGACCTGAAGCGAGTTGTGGGGAGCGTGTAGAACTGGGGCCTGTGTGTAAATGAGGACGTGTGAGGACTGATCATCTTCTGGAAGATCCAACACCTACTTCTTTGAAGTTGAGATCCTGCAGGCGATTGACTTGTTTTACAAATAGGCCTCCTGAAGTCCCTCTTCTCTGACATTGGATTGTATTGTTCCCAAATCTCCAACCTGAAATCTTTTTAATTTTTTTTCATTTTATATGGTTTATTTACAAAGACTGTATACATAATTTTTCACACCAAATCTTTACCATTTCCTTCACCCCCCATTAAATTGTGCAACCCTATAATTAAACCCCCCCTCACCCATCCTCACCCCTCTGCTTCTACCCTCTTCCCTCCTACTCCCCGGATACTCATACTCATTCTGCAATAATGGTTTTATACAGTATTTGTCCTTATGGGACTGAGTTAGTTCACTCAGCATAATGCTCTCCAGTCTCTCCCAAGTTAGGTAGCAATTCACAAAATCACTGCACTTGTGTGCTGTGTAGTATTCCATTGTCTGAATGTACCATAATTTCTCAATCCATTTGAATGTGGTTGGACATCTGGGCTGTGTCCATGTTTCTTGCAATGGTAAATAATGCTGCTATAAACACTGGTATATAAGTCTCCGTTTGTGCCTCAGCTCTCATTCCCTCAGGGTATATTCCAAGCAGTGGAATAGCTGGGTCATATGGAATTTCTATGTTCAGCTTTTTGAGGAAGTGCCAAACTATAACCTTAAGTCTTTTGACACCCCAAGAAAGAGAGATGCTACAGAGGAACTGAGTGGAGGTGCATTGGTTCAAACAGTCCCGGGATCACTGGGAAGTACTGTAATCCTCACAGGGAGTGTGGCCAGGATAAGCCATTTGGTCAGCCGTGGTGTCAAAGTTTGTTGTTAAGAATGTCTTTCCTAGTCATTAATTGACTTTATTTTATGCTATTTATTGTACTAAGGAGACAGGATTAGGATAGGATCCATGCCTCACCTTACTAGAGGCTTATATAAACCCAGGAGAGCTAAATGCTAACTCTTTTTGAGATCTCCACTTTCCAGCTGCACTGCAACTGATAGTCTACAATGCTTACCAGTCTCTGCAACACTGACCTGCATCACCTACCATCACATGAGTAGTTCTCTGATGGGCCTGAGTCCCTGTGAGACCTTCCGACAAGTAAGGGAAGTAAATTGAGGAGGGACTGTTGATGACGGAAATCAGTCATACTTTTTCAATCAAACTTTTGGAACACCGTTGACTCTGCATTCCTTGTAACTGGTCTGTTATCAATCTTGTTGTTGTTGTTGTTATGT
>NW_006399973.1:1668780-1706898 GCF_000299155.1 Elephantulus edwardii
GCTATTTCAGAAGTGGGTGGCCAATCCTTCTTCCTAGTCTGTCTTAATCTGAATGTTCAGATTTAGAGGAGTATCTGACAGACAGCAATTTGTGAAGCAGTGAAAGATAAATTAGCAGAATGAATTATGAATGCATCAGCCTAAAGCCAAAGCTCCAGTTGCCTACTGTTAAGTGCTGTCAATACAGGGGCACCCAGTTCAAATCTGCCAGCTACTCCTAGGGAGAAGGATGGTAAACCAACTCCTGGAGGATTTACAGCCTTTGAAAACCTGCTGGAAGGTCAGCTGTGAGTCATTCATAGCTCAAAGGAACATAACAGCAACAAAACTGAAGCAGGGGGTGGACAGAGCTCATCTTCTGACCACATAGTCCTCGCCTTGCTCTTTCAGGACTTTAGGGTGAGAGATTCACCAATTTTCCTTGACAGAAGGACTAAACTTCCATCTCAAGTATAAAGAAATGACGCTGAGAACTACACTTCCAGCAGCAGTGATGGTATCTACATTTCAACCAGATTAGAAGTTAGTGAGATTCTGTGAAGGACCTTTTATTTGTGGTGGTGAAGCAAGTTCTTCACCTGAAGCCTGGAAGGGTCCTCAAGATGCTGCAGAATGTGACATTCTTGGAAGATCAACCAGGAACTTCAAGTCTCCTGATCAACATGGAAAAGCTCTGACTTTATGCATCCTTCTGTGCCTTCTGCCCACAGAGGTGGCCTTCCATCAGTTGTGCAGGAATACTAGTCCCTTCGAAGTCTGGATTTTTAGGGACTCTCTCATATAAAATCTAAATTATACCAACATTCTGTTCATCAGGGTGGGAACTTTTCATTGGTGGAAGTAAATCCTCAGAGACTTTGTGAAAATTTTACTTAACAGTGTATAAACTGGAATTGTTTATACAAGGAAAGGAGCTCTTGAGGAATCTTTGGAGAAGGATTGTTATGGAGACCCAGAGAATGGTATGGAAAGTTATATATTCAGTATATGACTTAATTCTTCATTGAGAACATACCTTATGTTCAGATTAGCACGTATTCACATGGGTGTGTTCAGTACTTTGTGGTTTCTTGCTTGAGAATTGTTAGTTATGTAGACCATTAGGTATGGGTTACGCCAGCTTGTAGTTATTACTTAAAAAATTCTTCCTCCTCTCTTTCCTGATGCTATGCTTCCCGGCTATAAACAACTTGGTCCTGGTAATCAACTAGGTCGCCTTTGGGATAAGTTCCACACCAGCAGTCTGAGTTTCATCATGGCCTATTATCACTGGCCCCAGATGACTCCATGCTGGCCTATGTTTTACCTAACAGCAAACATTGGAAATGCTGGAAAGAAATTCAAATAGTTGCTCTGAATGGCCTCATGATCTGAACCATCTTCAAGGTGCAATGGTAATCTCAGACTTGGCCCTTTCAAGCATCCTTCTCCTGTCTCCTGAAGATCTGTCTAAACTTCACAGAGATCCTTCGGTAGGGCTGAAGTGGTAACCTCAATGGTGTATTCAGGACACAGAGAATCCACCATTTTACCAGACAACTCTGAGGTTTTCGTACCATAGAATATCCTAGAAATCAGTATTAAACTTCTTTTTGCATTCACTTGTCTGGAAATTTCTTCCCTGTATTCCTGTCACAATTTACAGAAATCAAGTTCTTGGTTTCAAATCTGGCCTCCAGAATCGTAATCCCCCAATTTCATGCATAACACACCTCAGTTGAGGAAACAGCTCATTACTTAGCTGGCAGTTCTGACTGTGGTCTGGGGGTCATACATGTCAAGGGGTTAAGACGATTTTAAAAAATAGTATTCGAGCATTGAGTACTCTTTTTTTTTTAATCTGACTTTATTAAAGTGGTGTAATTTTAAATTGCTGGTTGAATTTAGACTTAGAAGCTTATTTACATATTTTATTGTTGTCAGATACACAAAAGAGCTCCTTTTACTTTAAGGATATCTTCAGTTACATTTTATTTCAAATAATCCTGCATTTTTGCCTCCTGCCCATGTACACATTTTTCAACAGGTGGACATGGCCTAGGAAGCTACGGATGACTTCAGTCCTCCTCTTCCTCCTGAGTCACAGGTCGGAAAGGCAGTATAGCTTGTCCTCTTTCAGGATCAGACATTCGGAGAATTCGAACCAATTTACTTGAAGGAAGTGAGCTCATACTTTGAGGAGTGAGAAAGATAAATTGCCTAAAACGCTGGGAATCTGCCATCTTGAGTATCATGTCCATTGCAATTCTCCTATTAACCATATCCATATAGACATCAAATTCATCCAGACATCTGAAAGGAGATTCAGCAATGGACCACAGAGAAAGAATGAAGCAAACTGTTGAAAAAGACCGTTCACCTCCAGATAAGGCTCTCATGTCACTGAAAGCAGTTTTATTTCCCTCTCCAGGCTGAACTGATATACTAAGGGTTTCACTCTTGTGGTCAAAATCCATTTTTCCACAGTAAGCCCGCTGAGATAATAAGTTGTCAAAGTACAACTTGCATTGTAATGTTAAGCACCTTCTAAACTCCTGATATGTTTTGCATCTGTGAATCATTATTTTTTCCAATAATTTAATAAATCTTCTTAAAGTCTTTACTTTGTTTTCCAAGTCAGCATAGGTTTCTTTTGCTTCTTTGTACTGCTTCATTATTTCTTCTCTATTTCCAAAATTAGCATGTTCTGCCTCTATCTTTTGCCTTAATCGATTAATTTCTCTGTCTAGAATTGATGCAGATTTTTGTACTTCTATCCGCTCTGGGCAGATCTGTCTTGCCTGTGACATTTTCTCCTCTAGTTCTTTCTGTTTCATGTTCAGTTCTCGTTTCTTCTTATTTAATGTGTCCAAGTGTTCTTTTTGTTTGTCTTCATAATGGCGCTTCCCTCGTTTTTGGTTATCCACTTCAGAATCAGCAAGGTTTAATTCATCCTTAAGGGGATCTGCTAGCTCTGATAGTTGATTTATTTTCAATTTAATTGCATCATACTTGTTCTCTGCCTCTATTTTCACACTTTTAAGATTCTCCATCTTTTCTTTTTGTTGCTCCATATTTTCCTCAACCATTTTCATCTTGTTTTTGTTTTCTTGAGCTTCATCTTCCAAAGTGGTGATATCTACAGACTGGTGTTCTTCTATATTTTCAAGTTCTCGAACTTCAGAAAGCTGTTTTCTTATTTTCATCTTTAACTCTTTATAATGTATCTGGCACCTTTTAAGAAGTTCTTCATTACATTTAATATCCTTTTCAATGGCAGATATATGTTGCTGAAGATTCAGAATCTGAGCCTTTTTATTTTCAACATCATTCTCCAAGTGGCTTATTTCAGAATCCACATCCCTGCTCAGGAACTTTGGTCTTGTATATTCAGATGAATAATAACTCCCAGGAAAAACCTGATCGCCTTCAGCAGTAAATACTTCTCTGCAGTTCTTAGGTGGCTTTTGGGACTGCATAACTGCACGAGCTACAGAATTATTTTTTATTAGCAGCACTGTCTCTATGCCCCTCATATCAATTAAGCTATTGGCAACAACTGCATTATCTATTTCTAAAGCAGTCAGAACTGTTGGAAAGTCTGGATGATACGCAGCTCTGTGTCTGACATCATACATCTCCTTCCGAAACTCAGAAACTATGATTTGTGGCCTTGTGGTGCCTGGTGAATAAAATCGTTTCATCAGTGCTTGAAGTACCCTCTCATCAGAATGATTATGGCAACAATAGGCTTGCAGAAGTCCTTTTAAGCAGGATTCAATAGCTAAAGCCAGCTCAGGATCACGGAGGTGAATACATGCTCCTAAAGGGCCTATAGGTTTGTAGGTAAAATGTCCACGTTTATAAGCATCATCTATGGCTTCAAGAAGAGCTGGAACATTAGGACCAAATCTTTTCAGTCGATCAGTTTTACTGTCTTTCAGTTCCTTTAGTTGTCTCTGGTTATAGCTCAGCAACTGCTTTACATCTAATTCTTCTCTCTTAATTCTATTATGTTCTTCTTTGTCTTTTTCTATGGCTTGCTGAAATTGTTCAATCTCTTGATTAACTGAACCTTCTTGATCCTGTAGGGCCTTTACTTTTTCTTTCAAGCACATTATTTTCTTTTGTCTTTCTAACCACTCAGGTTCCAAAGACTGATCAGTGCTTTTTTTCAATTCTTCGATTCTTTTACAAAGCTGCTCATCATCTTTCTTTAATGCTTTATATTCATTTAGGGAACGGTTATATAAGACCTCAGCTTCATTATAGGCTCTCTTCTTAGCAGTAACATCTGCTTTCAATGCCAAACATTCTGGGGCACGTGCATGTGTTTCTTGACTAATTTTCTCTAGTTTATCTTGAATGTCTTTATACTTTTTTTCTGCTTCATTAAGTCGAGCTTGCTGTTCTTCAGTTTTCCTCTCCAGCCTTACAGCACGATCTTCTCCAATTCTGATATTATCTCTGATAGCATTTAACTGTTTTTCAATTTCATTGACCACTGCCCAAGCCATTTCATGTTTCAAGTATTCCAATTTCTTTTTCATTGTACTTAAGCCAGCAATACTTTGAAAACGTTCCTCTTTCTCCAAACACTGGCGCTTCAGCTCACTAAGTTGCTCTTCTCCCTGATTGATCTGCTCTTTTGTTCTTTCTTTTGTTTCCATGATATAAGAGTAATCTTCCTTCATCTGTTCAAGCTGGGTGGCTTTCATGAAGAATTTGTATTTGTCTCCTTCATTTTTGGACTGCAAGAACTGTTTGCTCATCTCTTGTGTTAAAACAGAAACTGGATTATCTACCTGTATGTTAAAATGATCGAGAATTGCAATCAGCTCTTCCTTCTTATTAGAAACCACAGTTCCTGTTTCACTTTTTAGTTTGTAAGATCGACTTCCATTCATGCTTATGTGTTGTTGCACAATTATAGAGTCCCCATAAACATTTGCCCTATATGCATCATCTCCTCTGTTCCTTAATGTTATTGAGATATCTGCTGAGTTTTGTCCATCTTTTATAAAACCTTTCAAAGAAGATCCTCTATTAGTAGCAATTGCTTTTCCACCAAGCGCAACTATGAGAGCTGTGAGCACTGCACTCTTCCCACTTCCATTGTTCCCAACAACAAAGTTAACATTAGAACCAAATTTAAATGGTCCAAGCATGGAATGACACATAAAGTTTTTCAGCTGTATACTCTCTATTATTCCAACTTCTGCTTCAGTCAAAGTGGAGGTACCATTGTATTCGTCACCATCTCTACCGAAATCCTCCCCCTCTTCCTGTCTTGATCTTTTGGTATTTTCATGAGATGGGAAATTTTCTTCCTTTCTTTTGGCCATCAGTTCTTGGATGACCCTTCTGCTCTCTGGTCAGAGGCTGCTAACAGGTCAGGCGACCTGGAGAATTCTGGGGCAAGCGATTGAGAGTGTGCACCCTCGCCCTACCTCCAACAAGTAGAGACTGCACACAGGAAGCCGGCAGCGGCAGCGGTACTGTGGTGGAGCCTAAGACCACTCGAGGGAAATCCGTTGGCCTACCTGGAACCACGCGCGCAGGAGCCCTGTAGCCCCGGCACCCACCGCAGGACGGTCTGCGCCTGCGCCCCGCCTCCTCTCCCCCTCAGTACTCTAGTTGTAATACATAGGGAGCTCTGGTGGCCTAGAGGCAAGAATCTGTGCTGCAAATCCCGAAGGCACACAGTTCTAATTCATCAGCTGCTCCACGGGAGAAAGACGGGCAGTCTCCTCCTGTGTGAGTCAGCCATGGGTCGCTTCTGACCCGATGGTACACAACATTCAAGCATTGTCTGTCATTCTCTTATCAGTTTTTCTGAGGTGATGACATAGTTGACATTTCTCTGGTGGCTAATGGAAGGCATGCTTGTGTAATAAAACTTTCTCAGTCATAATTCTCAGTTAATTTGGATCTTCAATGACTTTTGAGGTGTAAAGGATTATGAAGCCAAGAGGTTTAAGAACCACAACTTTAGTATATACACCTTGACCGACAATTCCAATATAATCGGTTGCTAAGAGGATTCTGATTCAGTGGTCTCATGTGTAGCAGCGTAAAACTATGCCCCTCAGGGTTTTCAATGGCAGATTTTGGGGGGAGTAGACTACTTCCTTCTTCCCTCCTTCCCAAAGGGATGCCTTTCTTCTAACACATCCCTGGGTCAACTTGATCCTTCAACTGCAGTTAACTATTTTGTGACACTTGGGATCTCTTTTCCTCAACTTCAAACTTTTCATATTCTGCACCCCTCTCCATCCCATTTTCTTTCTTCCCTCCCTCTCTCCCTTCCATTTAAGCATTTACATAGTCCTTTTAGCTGTCTGAATACTAAGTTTGGCACTTAAGGCAAAGAAAAAAAACAATAAAAGCACGAGCATTTTTTTTTACACTGAAGCATAAGCCTTTTAGCAAAAGCATTTTGAAGCTTCTGAAAAATCAAACTTAGATAAAATTAAAGAGTGCATTGTATAGTCAGGTGATAAATTATATGTATTAGAGATTTTAACTGCTAGAAATGAAAGCAAACGCAAAGGATGGGATGAAAAAAGCCTAAAAAGATTTCAGCAAGTGAGTGAAAGTGCCATCTTTCAGAAGTCTAGGATTTGGATTATGTTGAGTGGAAATCCTTCCAGGTTTGGTGAGAGAGGTAACAGGTGAAACGAAAGACATTGTGTGCATGAGCATATGTGTGTGTGGTGGGCTTGCGGAGAGGGGGATGGAGGAGGAGAGTTCGAGGAATATAGGACTTTTCAATAGGGAAGCTCATATCAGGGCTTAATGGGAAAAGACATGATGGATTCAGGTTCTTCTGGGGGTTGACTGCAAAATTCAAGACTCGGCTTAAATGATGAATGTTCTAAGGGTAAAGCACAGAAAGCAATAGATCGAACAGTGCAGAGAGCTGGTTAGAGGAAGGATGAAGCAGTAACTGAAGGCTGCTCACCTTCTCATTTCCTCTTCTAGCTTTATTCCGTTTGCTTGTATGTTGTCTTTAATCTCTGGTTCTTTTTATACATCTGCCTTGGGGTCTCTATTTACCTTGTAATTGATGTTTGACTATGACCCAATTTTATGCTTGTCAGTGTGAGCACCACAAGATAAAGGTAAACAATCCAATTGAAAAATGGGCACAGGATACGAACAGACACTTCACAAAAGAAGACATTCAGATGGTCAACAAGCAACATGAATGTTCAAAATCCCTAGCTCTAAGAGAGATGCAAATCAAAACAGCTATGAGATATCATCTCCCCCCAGTAAGACTATCAAAATTTAACAGAACAGCAAGTAACAAATGCTGGCGAGGTTGTGGAGAAACTGGAACCCTGATTCACTGTTGGTGGAAGTGTAAAATGGTGCAACCACTGTGGAAAGTGGTGTGGCTCTTTCTCAAAAAGTTGCAAATAGAGATATAATTTGACCCAGCAATACCAATACTGGAAATATAGCTTACAGAGACCAAGCAGATATATGCACATCCATGTTTATTGCGGCTTTGTTCACAATAGCAAGAAGTTGGAAACAACCTAAGTGTCCATCAACAAATGAATGGCTAGAGAAGCTGTGGTATATTTACACAATGGAATACTACACTGCATTGAAAAACAAGGAACTCATGCAATATTATGAAAAATAGATGACCCTGGAGGACATTATGCTGAGTGAAATAGCTCAGTAAAAAAAGGACAAACACTGCATGATGCCTCTTGTTGTAGAATGGGACTGACATCAAGTTTGGGGTAAGACTGAGAAAAACTGGATAAATTATGTATACTGCATTGAAACAGATGAGGGAGAGAAAAATTTAAAAAGTGATATATGATAGGGTATTATGGTTCTCACAAGAGTCTAGAACTAAGGTTGCCTAGTGGAGTGTACTCGGGATGGTGGGAGGGGTGCGGGGGGATTGTATACCAAAGAAGGAATTTTTCTTTTGCTTTTCAAAGAGAGAAGCGAACTGGGGGGGGGGGGGGGGACGAGCAGACAGGTAGAAAAGTGCAACAATGAATGGAAATCCAAAATCTCTGTAAACGTTCATGAAAATTAATAAAATTTAAAAAACACTTATCAAATCAAAGGTCACACAGACTTCTGTATGTATTTTCATATAGAAGTTTGTAGTTTTGCACTTTACATATAGTGCTATGATCCCTTTGCAGTGAATATTTGCGGAAAGCGTACATAATTATTGGGATTTTATTTTCAGTTTTTGCATATGGACCAATTGTTTCCATACTACTTACTGAAAAGACAATCTTTCACCATTAAATTGCCTTTGTGCTTTTGTTAAAAAAAAAAATCAATTGCATTTTTGTGGGTCAATTTCTGGACACCTTACTCTGTTTAACTGATCTGTTGTTATTAGGTACCACTGAATCCAAATCAACCCATAACTGATGCTTCATCAGGTTTGAGGCAGTAGGTCACATGAGATGAGACTGTACATCTTTCTTCCACAAAGCATGCCTTTAGGTTATCATCCAGCTCACTGGACTCCCCTTTATAGACCTGTTGTTGATTGTTGATTCTTAGCTATTCCACAGCTGATCTTCCAGTAGGTTTTTTCAGAGGCAGTAAATCACAGGAAGGAGACTGCTCATCTTTCTCTTATGGAGCTGCTGAAAAGATTTGAACTGTGTACCTTGGGGTTGGCAACACAATTCCTTACCACTTTTGCCAACCCCACAGTATATTTATGGTTGTAGTTTTAGATTGTCTTAAAATCAGAAAGTGTGGTAACCCTTCTCCTTCTTTCTTTTATTCATTTCTGCCTGTTCTTTTCTTTCTGGTTTCTCTATTCCATTTTGGGGAAGAAATGTCTTTTCTTTCTTCAAAATAAAATTAAGTCCATAAATTTATGAGACTAGTAAAATAAGTTATTTTTTTAAAAAGTATTTATTGAAGTATAATTTACAGGCCACAAATTCAACTTGCCTTAACTGTACTACATTAAAAATTTTTAGAACGTAAAGGCTTTCTCCTCTCTCCTATATGCACTCACAGAAACTGCCTCCCTTCTCACAATGGGTGGACAGTCCATGCTTCTAGCAGATGCACTAAAGTCTTTTTTGCTCAGTTGGATTGTTTCCTCTGTTTCCTAAAATACTGAACATTCTTTTCCCGTTTATGAATCGCTACTAATTGGAAATACTTTCATGAAAAAGTTGCCAAGGGAGAAGTAAGATAGTATAAACTTTAATAACTTGGTGTTTTCAATCAAAAAAGAAATAAAATTACTTATAATATGTAGAACAGTGTGTTTCATGAACAAGTCCAGGGTTAAAAAGGGAAGCTGCCTTGTAGTTTTTACATAATTTTGGGAATCATAATTAACCCAACAACCAAATTTATAGTACTTGGGAAATTTAAGTAAGATTTGAATCACATTTGAAAAAAAATTTGTAACTTCTGATTGAGAAAATTTTAAACCAAACTTTTAAAATTAATCTTGTTAAAAAGATATTAATAACTAGAAAGCATTGAATAGTATTTCTACAAACATGGGATTTAGAATTTCTGACATGCCATCTGTGTTAACTTGCTAACCCTAAAGTGTTCTAGTACTTTTGTTGAAGTACCATAATTCATCTTTTTATCATCAAAACTATAAAAAACACAGGAAAATTCTGCATTTCCACAGAACCTTCAAATCACCCATAATATACAGATAAAACATCTGTAATATTTGTTCTAAGAATGCATTCTCTCTTGGAACTTTAAAATCATTTTTTTATAATTAATACAATTTTTTCTTAAAAGTCAATCTGTTTTCAATTAGTTTTTCTATAACAAATTTAAATTTATAATTTCTTATGTTATAGCACTGAACAGTTTTAGACAGAGTCATCCCTCTGTATACAAAAGGTGCTCATTAGAGAGTTCAACCATCTGGGATCAAAAATAGGGGAGGGAAGAACAGTCATCAAAGCAATCCCTCAAAAACTAAAAGGGAGCATAAAATACAGTTTACATAGCACTTACATTGCATTATGTATTGTAAATAATCTAGACATTATTTACAGTACACTGGAGGATGTGATAAGGTTATGTATGAATAATATGCCACTTTCCAGAAAGGACTTGAGTGTCTGGATTTTGGTATCCAGGTGGTCCTGGAATCTATGTTAAAAAACTGTGAAAAACAGTATGGAACTAAATTTTGGGGGGAAAAGTGTATTTTCTGAAAAATGAGTGTAGTGCAGTAATTCCAGATTATTCTGTGGTTATTTGTGTGGACAAATATCCAGTTTCCTAAGTAATCAGGTTGAGTGTCTAAAACCAAAGAACATTAGCACTCATGTGGTTTATGACAAAAGTCTAGACTCTGCTAGCCAGAAAAGAAAAAAAAATGAAGCTATAAATTAGATAGAAACAAACCATTCTACATAACAGAAATATTTGTAATACTATTACCTCATGTGTAGGTGAAAGAGGGTAAAAATGATCACTTTCTTCTCTAAATGTCTAGGATTCTGTCCCTTTTATTCCACATGATGTGTGAAAATTCACATTGTGGGAGAGGGAGAAAGGCTTTTGGGGGGGGAGTGCATGTGTAAATTGTTTTGGTGTCATATACAAGTGTAAAGCCTGCTTCTAGCATGTATTAGCTATAGGATATTGGAGAAATATTTTAACTTCAATTCCCCATGTGTAAAACAGGAACAAAAACCACTTGTTTCCCAATATTGCTGTAAAGATTATGATAGAGCCAATGTTTGCAGAGTGACTAATAAGCACTGCGTTGCACACTAAAGTCACCAAAGGAGGCAGTCCTCTTTATGTGACCATTTATTTTCTTAGTAGGTGGCCTTCTGATACGTAAATAGTACAGCCAGGCCAGTAACTCTAGTTTTGCAGTTCAAGGTTCTTTCAAATACACTGCATTGAACAAACCTCACCAATTCTGATTCATTTCAGCAAATCCATCATCATGTCAGTCTAACACCCACATACAGACCTGGTTAAAGTGTTTCAGATGGGTTGGTTATGTTTCTATCAAGACAGAATTCAGTTTAGTGGATCAACGAATTAGTAGGGTACAGGCAGGCAGAGAAATTAAAGAGAAACAATTTAAAAGCCACATGAGTCCAGGGTCTCCTACAGAAGGTACCCCTTTACTGCTGGGGTCACATGTAAAAGGGTGATGGGTAGAGATGCAGGTGGAAGGTGAGGGTTTCGATGGTTAAGGTGGGATTTCAGAAGCTGAGTGTTTGTTTCATTCTTCCCACTAATCTCCTCCACAACAATGAAATACCAAATCCAGAGACCCATGTAGGAATGAGTGATGGACAGTGCAGAAATTTAAGTAGGCAATGCATCATGTAAAAAACCATCAGATTTGGGTGTTGTTGTGTGCTGTTGAGTTGGAACAGACCCATAGCTGACCCCACAGTCTTTCAGAGGCAGTAAATCGCATAGGAGGAGACGGCCCACCCTTCTCTCAAGGAGAAGCTCGTGGATTCAGACTGCTTGCCTTAGAGATTGCAGCACAGCTTCTCATCACTAGGTCATCAGAGCTCCCTACTGATTTGGATAAGGTTGGTGATTTGGATTGGATAGGGTTGGTGATTTTGTTCTATTCACTAGCTGGGGGACACTGAGGGCCATAGGGGTCTCAAAAGGTCCAGTCTTCACTTTTGTCAAGAATAAAAAATAAGACAGTTACAGAAAATAAAAGATTACATAAAAGTTACCTTGTCTCAGTCCCTGCATGTATAGAATAGGGATAATTACATTTACTTCATAAAGCTATTATGAATTTATTAATGTAAAGTGCTTAAAACATTATATGGCTTACATTAAACACTCATATTATTAGGTAGAGAATCTCTTAAAACCAAATGTTACTAGATCTTCATAATCTGCTGGACAGCCACTGTTATTCATTGGCACTGATTAAGAACACATTCATAGCTGACACTCCATTGGGTTTCTGAGGCTGTAAAGCACAGAGCTGGAAATTCCAACAGCCAGAGAAACATGGTCATGGAGTCCGCAGCACAGCTCCATCTGGATGCCACCAGAGTTCCACATAGCCACATTACTGACATAGTTACCTCTGACTTTGGGGATTAGTTTGTTACAAAGGAGAAAAGCTCAGACTGTCTATTTTCTTTTGTCTTTATGAGACAATTACTAGAATGACTTTTAAAAAATACAAACTTTGTTGCAGTGATAATGATTTTTACAATATTATATATATATACACACAGTATCTATTAGTATATATTATCTAACTGCATTGGTTAATATATCTATTATCATTCATTAAGCATTAACACTGTTAAATAATACAGCCAAAAATACATATATAGTGGAATTTAGAGTTATAAACTAAAACAGAATACTGACAACAGACTATAAACATAGGCAAGTATATGAAAGCCATATAACAATACAATTTAATAGAAAATTCAGATATTAAACAATGTGTACAAACTTAAAAGAGTGGTGGTCTGGTTCACAGAGTAGCAATGGATGGAATGAGGGACAAGAAGTTTCTTTGTGGGTTTTTTAAAATTCTTAACCTAAAATGAATATATTCCAAAATAATTAGTAGGAACAAAAAAAAATTTGATGTTTAAAGAAAGAAACATTTTCCTCTATAGATATATTTCACATGAGTCTTACATTTCTAAAACAAATGCTCCTTTGAAGGAACTCAAATCCTGTATTCTAATAAAATTTAAAATGATGGTAATGAACATACAAAACTTTAAAATATATCTGAGAAAAATAAGAGAACTGATTCATCCCTGACTAGATAATGAATATTCATAGTGCACATTCTTAAGTTTGAATCTTAACCTCTTAAAAAGCTGTGTAACTTTGGAACATTGCTTAACTGCTCTGTCTCTCATTTTCAAATTTATAATCCTCAAATTAGAAATATAAACTATAATTTATAAACTATAAATTTGAGGAATAACAACTATTTTCTAAAGCTGTATAAATTAGTGCATGTAAGGTCTTTGAAGACTTTCAGGCACACGTGTTCAATAAATGTGAGCTATTTTTATTATACATGTCCAATGTTTTGGGGTGAGCATATATAAATCACCAGCCTGGAAGTACCATAATGCCATTTCCCCCATTACTTCTCAGAGTGGAAGCTCCAGCCTGGGACCAGACGTGGTCATCAATGAAGAGTTTGTTGTTTTGTGATGTTGAGACTATTTTGACTCAAAGTGACTCCATGTAACAGAGTGGAAGCACCTCTTAGGGTTTCCTATTACCATGTTGTTTTCTCTTGAACTACTGGGTGGGTAGGTTCAAACTGCCAATAATGGTTAGCACCAAGTGATTAACTGCTGAGTCACCAAAACCACAAACAATCCCAATGCTGTACAGCTGACTTCAACTGCTAGCAACTCTACAGAGCAGGCTCTATGTGGTTTCCAAAGCTGTAATCTTGATGGAAGCAGACATCTTTCTCCTGTAGAGCAGCTTGTAGGTTACTATCAAAGGTTGGTTCGCAGCCCAGGGCCTGACCACTGTACCACCAAGGTTCCTTAAAGGAGCCTTTACCTTCTTGGTTAACTACCATCTTTGCTCTGCTACAGTAAGGCCACGCACCTTGAGTGTGAACCACTCAGGACATGCCGCCCTGTCGGCCACCTACAAAGAGAAGCAACTGAGGCAAATCTCCATTGCCAATTGTTCCAGGGTGGGGGGAAAAAAAAGCTTAAAAATCTGGTAGCAACAGAATATCCTTGCAGCTCAGCCGATATTAGAAATCTGTTACTACTCAGATAAATGGAAAGAACCAGTTAACTGAAAAATACCCTTGCTAAAACTATTCTTTTAGGGTGCTAGGATTTTAATAAAATTCTCTACTCAAAACTGCACACACACACACACACACACACACACACACACACACACACACAGCAATGTCAACAGAAAATATAATTGCTGTTAATATTTATGAGTTACAATGTTTAATCTGCCATGACAATTTGTGTTAAGTATGTAAATCAAAGACTCCTATGTGCTTACCAAAATCTTTTTTCATTTTTCCTCGAGTCACCAGTTTACCCTAATTTCTAAATCTTGTGACTCAGCATTACAACATGATTTAGGAACACCAAGGGGAGGTGGGTGAAGATGACATATATACCACTTCTCTATCTAGCCAGTAAAAAGTTCCAAAGTATGATCCTCCACTCTCTCATGCTGGACATTGACTGAATGCAGCAGCTGAGACAGAAGACTGATGTCTCAAAAGAGTGGCAGTACCACATGATGAAGGATTTGGGGGCATAAAGTCTTTATGTGAATTCAGTTAACATTGAAATGTTACATGAACAAGATATGAATTTCAATACCTACTCCTCAATTATCAACATCATTAAGTTAAAAATATCAGGTCATATGAAAATGGAAGATGACTACATCACTTTAAAACCACTGAGAATCATGGCCCGGCCAAGGTGATGTATAACCTTAACTACCACAGGTATGTTACTTTTTTAGCATCTCAGTGTTTATTACTATCAGATGTTGTTATTAAGGTGCAACTAATTGGATAGATCTTTTACTATTGTTATAAATGTAAGACACGGAATAGTTAAATGATAAAGAACAGGTGAATAATGTCAGTGAGATTTTGATATTGCCATTACAGTGGTGAACATACCTTAATATAGTTTCAAACGACACACATTGGCCATTTAAGCATACAACATCCCATGGTCAATCTCTGTATTATAGGTGTTGGAACAAAAACCCTTACACACTTATTCTAGAATGGTATGTAAGATAGAGAATGAAAGGAAATTGTTAGGGGTCAATATTGAATAACATTGCTGAATAACAGGTTGAAAAATTGATAAATCAACAAACAAAGTTTTCCACAATGGTGTGGATATTAAATACTCTCATTATAGAACTATTTAAAACTCAAATCCACTGCCATTAAGTCAGAATCAAGTCATAGTTGACCCTTCACTGACCTTCCAAGGATGTAAATTACATGTGAGGGGACTGCCTCTTTCTCCCATGGAACCACTGGATTTGAAGCCCTGGAAAGGCATGGCATTTGAGTTAGTATCACAATTCTCTATGGACTGGACCACCAGAGCAAGCTCCCTCATTCTATAAGTAAGTGTTTGAATTTGGGTCCCTGAGAAAACATGATCATCATAGTTAAATTAGATGTGAAAATATTTTCAGTGTCCTAAGGTAAAACTTGCATCTAGTTATATTATTAGATGAGACACTTCCACAAAGGACTAAACAGAAGGTTTAAAATACAGGAGAGGATTTTAAGATCTATGTAGGGAGAATACACAGACTTGGCACTTGGAACAACAAAGCTTATCAAGTTGGGTTGTGGATAGATGTTTTTAACTAGGTATGATAGTATGCCTAGAAATACTTAAGAGTCACAACCAGAAACACCAATGAGGCCAAATAGGTAATGAGGAAGATAGACAGAAGGTGACAGGGAAGAATAGAAGCTACAAGGACTATACCACATAGGCCACATTAAAACCTTTTATGGGCAGATTTTGTCACATTGTTGCTATGTGCCATCAAGTCAACTATCACACACAGTTTGAAATATTAATCTAACAAAGATTTCACAAGGACAAAGCTCACTCGCTGCCTGAAACCTGAGATTTGGTATAAAAACTGTCTTGAGATTCTTCTTCATTCTACTGCCATATGTTTTATGGTAAAATATGATGAACACACTGACAATGTGAAGAAAACGTAAGACAAAAAAAGTGAAAAGAACACAAGCAGGTAAAAAGATGGACAGAGGGTAACAATACAAAGAATGCAAAAAGAAAATGCCTTTAAAAAATAAAAAAAAATACTTTAATTTGCTTTAAATTTAACATGCAGTTTACAAATTCTCAGGAACAGAGATTTAAAAAGTGAAATATCAGAAACTATAACTTTGAAACAAACAATTCAGCTTTTCATTAGACACCTGAGCAAGAAGATGCTCTAGAATAGGAAACAGCAAGTTGTAAGAGCTCATTTACATGCTTTTTGCTATACAGCTGGGCTTTTATCTAAAATGTCATAAAACACTTCATGAAGGGCAATTTTTAAAACTACGAGAATGTAACAAACTGGTATAGATGAACACATCTCTCTTTTCCAATCAGCTGGATGGCAGGACTACTGGCCAGGAAGGATCTTCTTTGCCCCCTTATAGTTGGTGAGGTTAACCGAACTGTCAGTAGAAGGGAGAGAGCAACGCTGCTTGGGTCTATGGGCAGGGTACTAAGATTTAGAGGCCTGGTTGCCTTGAAAGAAAATGAGGTAAATAAGTATAAAATAGATGTTAAAATTAGAAAATGGTAGTGGACAAAAAAAAACCAACAAAAAACCCACACACACAACGCTCTTATTTTGAATTATATGGAACACAGCTCTATATTGTTTTAAAAGTCAATTCATTTATCCACGTGCTAATAATTCAGTAGGGTAGATTATTTACATTTTGTTAAAACATGGCAAGGCTAGAAAAGTGCTCCTAAGACCTATCACCATAATAAACCATATTGCAAAAGCCTTATTTAATCTAAAACTATTAAAGACTTAGGCATATTCTTTGTAGTTTTAAAATTCTAACTCTGCCTTACTTTCACATAATTATGCAAGTTATTTTTTGATAATTTAGGTTGGTTTTCACTGTGTTAAGCCTTAGAACACTTGATACTGACCCTTAAAGAGTCTTCCTACATGGTAATGCCTGTTTATTCTTAGAAATTCTTACTCTTCCACGGTGTCTCACAGTGCCTTAATAGCTACTTCAGGAGAGTAGTTCTGCCATGGCAGCCTAGGTCCTATTCACAAAGTTTTACCACACAAAGTTCCAGGAAGTTTTTTCTGTGAAACATTCCACTCACAGCACAGAAATGTAGCACAACAGATTCTACTGACGGTATTAACCATGACTGTATGTTTTCTAGGGAGTTTGTTTTGTTTAAAAAAAACAAAACAACAAAACACAAAAACTTAAAAAGCTTTGGCTCGTGACAATGGTTAAGTTCTAACAATCACTTTTCATTTCTTACTTTTAAAGTGATGAGGATATAAATTCTTTACCTGGTAAGAACTGTTTTCATCAACCGTTTTAAGACTATTTTGACTCTCAGAACTATTTTTTCACATACCTTAGTTTAAAATGGATCCTCTGAAGAACTATCTATCTCAAGGACAGCATTTTCTTCCTAGACATGAAAGGGTTTAAAATCATGTAAGATTTAAGGATTCCTTTCTTCTTACTTAGTCGCAACCAGGGATTCTCAACCTTTCCCAAATGAGGAGTCATTAAAAGACTAAGTGATGTTGGCTCACTGATAAAGATTTCCTATTTTCAATTCTTGTACAGTGTCATGACCTACACCTAATATCCTGAAGTGGGCAAGGTAGGAGACCAACAATCTGGAATTAAAAACCTCATTATTTCAGATCATTTGCCCAGGTCTATCTATCCCTTCTCCTCTATGACGGCACCTAACAACCACCACCACCTGCTTCTTCCCCTTTGCCAAGTATCAAAGGAAGTCTAGGAGGGAAAGTGGGAAGTAAGATGGCCTAGACATTTCATCTCTGATTAACTGCTTTCCAAAGACATTTCATTGTACCTGTTGTCTCTCAATACCACTTAACCATAGTTAAGGGCACAGTGTCTTATCAGTCTCTCTTTTCCTAGTAGTTGTGTTGATTTACTCTGGGCCTAGCCTGGAATTCATGAATTTTAAAGCTTTGGACTACATCTAAGTAGGCTGAGAATTCCTGGTATAGTGAAAAATTATGTGGCCTTAAAAAGAGTTTTTAAATTTAGTGTTTTAGCCATAAAGATTTACTGTCAGTTAAAAAAAAAATTCTGTTAGTATTTTTAAGGAAAACTCAAACCAAATCATGATTACAAGTATATTTTCCTGATATATTAACATGCAAATAATCTATAGAGTTCTCCAGATGAAAACTTTAAGCAATTACAATTATTCTGAGCACTATACAAAGCTCATGTAAAATATTACATATAGACAATTTTTTGGCTAATATTGAAAATGTTGGTTTAGTTATGAAGGCTTAAATTTTCCAAGATATGAGAATTCATTCTTAAATGCCCAGTACTGTGAAAGTTACAGCAACTTGGAAATAACAATGACTTATTAAAGTAAATCAGAGTTGCAATTTTCTTTTCTATCCACTTGCTTAAGTGAAAGTTTTACATATGTAAAAACCAGGCACAATTATATATTATAGATACATGTAAGATAAATACACATATACACAGACTTAAAGGGCTGATGGAGTGAGCCAATAACCCATACGGTTTATCTTTTTTCCAGAATATACATCTAATAATTAATATCTTTATAGGCTCTGAACAACATTCTTCTATAGCTACAGAAAAACAATGTGCTGCTGGGCATTAATTCACCATCATTAAAAGCACCATTCAGGCATTGGGAATGAAGAGCTAAGTTCTTTTAAAGACACTAGGGTAGCAGGTCATAGTTAGGGCCCTACCAAATGGGTAACTGCCGCATAAACTTCAAAGTCTTTAAGAAACTTTGGAGATAGAAGAAAAATAACAAAAATTCATTACAACAGTCAAAAAAACCCCCAACACACAAACTATTTTCTAATAAAACTTTGAATCATTTGAGTATATGAATAAAAAAATTCGTGAGTCAGAGTAGCATGCTATTTTTTTATTGTATTCTAAATCTATTTGTACACTTTACTCTAGAATTGATTTCACATACAGAATAAAGAGTGTACTACAATGATATTAAACTGCATTTACTCACCAGACAAGGAACAAACTATTATTTCTGAAATAATTACCAGTTATATAATATTATAAACTAATAAACACTATAAATGCAAAATAGGAACACTTCAATATATGATGTCAATAATAACCTGTCTTTCTTTAAAAAAACTGGTGAAAACATTTATTAAAGGTCATGCAAAATTGTCAGGTTACACTCAA
Organism: Elephantulus edwardii; assembly: GCF_000299155.1. Taxonomy (NCBI): domain Eukaryota; kingdom Metazoa; phylum Chordata; class Mammalia; order Macroscelidea; family Macroscelididae; genus Elephantulus; species Elephantulus edwardii. The sequence goes on from NW_006399973.1 coordinate 1,687,754, forward strand.
GGCCATGAAACACAAGAGAGCACCTATTTGGTACAATGCCCGGTCAAGTGAATTATTTATTCAATATATCAATAAAACTCCCATTAACAAGAACAGCCAGATGAAATCCTAAATTCAGATAACCTTACATCTACAATCTCACTATCTAAAATCTTTTTGTTCTGTGACTTAGAATACTTTGCCCAATTAATTCTGAAGACATAACATTAAAAGGACAAAATCTTTTTACTGCATGATAAAAGGGTACACTTCTAGTCCACACAATACTTAATCATTCCCTTAAATCTGCTAGCAAATAAAAAAAAAGTGAGGTTCTAAAGTCACATCTATTACATCTTTTTTATGCTTGCTTTGTGACATTTAATTCTTTAAAAAAAAAAAAAGCTTAGGATTCTTTTCCAAAATTAATATATTGAGTTAGGAAGAAATTTAAGTCGTTACTGGCATAGAAAGCAAAGATTTGGTTTTACCTAATTATTCCCTTAGATTGATAGAGACCTTTCTGATATAATTCTTTTTTTCATGCCATAAATATTTATTGTTGTTGTTAGGTGCCACAGCCAAGCACAACTCATAGTGACCCTGTGAACCACAGTTCTGAACCTGTCCTATCCTGTGCCGTCCTCTTCATCTCTGACGCACCTGAGCCCACTGCTGGAGTCACAATGTCAATCCATCTTGTTGAGGATCTTCCTCTCTTTGAATGACTCCTTACATTGCCAAGCATGATACTCCTTTCCAAACGACATATTTATTAAGTGTCTATTATTATCCTGCCTCTCAAGAGAAGAATTTCTTAAAGAAGAATTGTTATTTATTCTCTTTGCTAGTCTAAGAAAAGCTGGGGACATGACTGAAAAAGTAGGCTCCTGGGCACAGTCTCAGACATGCCAGGGCTGAGATTCTGAAAACACACCCATGCGGTAGGGAAGTTATTTCCAGGTCACAAGCATGGTAGTTCATAACGGCCCAGAATTATTGCAGAACCACACTGACTCACTTTCTCATCTTTTTCACTTTACTAATTTTTAAAGCCCTCTTTACTATGTAGTTTTTATTTAAAATTTAAAACCTCTTTAATAAGCAGTTTGTCTCACTGGTTTTCAATTTACAAGTTACTTGCCTGTATTTAATCTCTGGGATATTTCTGTATCTCTGGGATTCTTTATAACTCATAAATTCTATCCCAAGTAGATTAATATCCTTATGAGCAAAATTTGCTCTAGCTTCATGTCTTTCACATATGGCCCCTCAAATATCTGACAAGTGAATGTTCTACAAAAAGAATCTTTTTCATTTCTTTTGGTAAAAAAGTCTTGTAAATTTAATAGACTATTTTTGATCTATATTTTTATTAGATCGCATCTAAAAAAATTTTTATGAGGCTAGTGCCAACAAAAAGTATAACAACAGTAGTGAATTTTAGTATCTAACTAAAAAAACCCACAAATTTAACAAATCATTGCTTACACTTCTTTCTGATATTCATGACTCACTCTTTTATTAAAGGCCTTAGCACTTGTTAAGTATTTATGTATGAAATGCACAAAGAGGATGTGCATAGACAGAACCACTACAAAACGGGATAATTCTACATACTACCATCCTACTCTTGTGTGCATCTCTTACAGAATGCTTTCTCTTTCCTCTCCAAAACCTGTACTATCAGAAGAGGCTACTGCATGAAGCTCTGCAGAATCTTTGGAGAGCCTAGTGTAACTTGAGCGTTGGCTTCGTTTATGTGTCATGCTTTTTAGATTTTCATTCTGAATGGTGGTTGGATTGGAAGTAGAACTAGACCTCAAAATGACTTGGGACGTATCCCTAATTCCTTCCATTTCATCAAAATTTTGGTTGGGTCTATTAGCTGGAGCACTGTTATTGTTCAGAGTCATGGTACTAGGGGTTCGGTTGAGATTGAAGGCTTTTTGGCAGGTTGGCCAGTTTTCCTCAGGGCTGCTGGCTATCAAGCTACATTCAGAAGGGCTTTTCTTGTCTTCTGAACAAATGGACATCCGAGCTATGATTGGATCTTGCAGACCACTCAAGCTGTGTGGAATTCCACGTTTTCCACTGTGGTGATCATCTTCAAGCTCGATGAGATTTGCTTTTTCAAGCTGGGAATCATCAGCAGCTTCATTGTGAAGAGAGTGATTGGGTGAACTTTCACTGGACCTCACTCCCGAATCAGAGGAATCCTTTTTGTCAAGGAGTGCATCTGATAAATATTCTTTTGCTTTGATGAAGGTTCTAATAGGCTCAGCACTGTGTTCTGGAGATTTTGATACTCTTTCTGCTTTTCCTTCAGCTTTTTTCTCTTTGTCATCTTTGAGCAGTGGGGTATTATCAGATTCTTCTGTCCCAGATTCATCTTCGTCACTTGGCAGTTTCTGATAGCGCAGTCCGCCTCCCTTAAGCTTCAAGTCCGTCTGGAAGAGGCTGGACCTTTCTGAAGATTTCTTGCTGGGAAGCAGTTTACTGCCTGACTGGTCAGACTTTTCATCTTCTTCAGTGATAGGGTCCAGGGGTGAAGCATCGTTAGTGGAAACACCTGATGAGGAATAATCTATAACATCTCCTCTCTTCATTAAAAACGCTTTCCTTCCATCATCTTGCTTTGGTTCACTATCTTTCCCTTTTTCTTGTTCCAGATTAGAATGAATGGAGCCCCCCGATGAGCTTTGACCCATATAATATGTACTGTGTGGAGAAGACCTGCCACTAATGGTTGTAGAACCTGTACCCCCTTCTAACTGGGACATCTGAGCAATATATTCTCTATAGGCATCTCTATACTCAGCCTGCACCTTATCAGTAAGCTTTGAAATTTCAATACTGGAATCCTGGGAATTGAGACTTGAAAGACTTGGGGTTCTGCGGGTTTGTGACTGTGAAGACAGAAAAAAAAAATTAAGAATTCAAATAAGCAAAAATAAAAAACAGACATAACGAGCATTAGCTAAGAAAACATATATGTATACTAAATAAAAACATGTTTGAAATACTAAGTACTTTATAAAAGAATTCTAGATAGCACAGTCTAATAAAAGCGATGACCTTTAAAAATAGCTTGTTACTACAAAGTTTTATGGGACTTTAAAAAATTATGACCAATATTTAAAGGTATAATTAAATATTATATTAACAAATTATCTTAGCACTTGTCATCTTACAATTTTAAGTTTTTAACTTTTATTTATTTAAGGTAAAAAAGTACCTCCATTTTTAAAGTATAAAAATGTCATCTTGGAAGACGATGAGATCTCTTTAAGATAGATCTCAAAATCAATGTATGCTTTAAAGAGCATTTTTTCAAATTTTTTAACAGAAAGCTTCTGTCATGTTGCAATTCAAGGAAAAGACAATGCATATATTCAAAGAAAATATATAAAAATAATTTAAGAGTATAATAAAGAAGAAAAATTAATATTCCAAATAAATATTATGGAAGCCATGCGGCCAAAAGTAAAAAGGTACTAAATAATTTTAAAAGATTGATTCTGAATGTGAAGTTTTAGGATTAAAATTCTTTGTTGTTAGGTGCTATTAAGTCGACTACACCTCACAGTGACCCGTTGTCAAGAGAACTGCTTGAGATCCTAGAAAAGCCACTAAAAATTTTGGGTTAAAAATGACAGAATAAGAAATAAGTAGGAAATCAAAGAAAAAAGCACTAAAGACTCTTAAGAAAGGATAAAAGCAAAAGATAAATGAAGAAACGGAAGCAAGGCAGTTTTACACAGGTGGAAAATGGTCTTCCTTCAGAAGGTCTTCAACAATCTGATTGTGATAAAATGACAACTTGCATCCCATTAGGATATCTGAGACCCACTGTCATGGGATCCAGGATGTCAAGGTCAAGCTATATCCAAAGCTATATAAGAATACTAAGATGTTATCTGCCTTTTCATAGAAGTGTACAGTATAATTTAAGAGACTATATAATGTGTGCTATCACAATAAACAGAATGTCGAAACAGGTATGGAAATCTAGTTGTCTATAATTGAATTAGGCATTAAAGAAATTTTTAAATAAATATTGAAACAAAGTCATTTGTTTTAAAAAGGGAATCTTTTTTGCAGAAATGTTATTATGTTCATTTAACTGGTTTATTTTTAAACAAATGAATAAATAAATAAATTTCATTTCCTTTTCTTTCTCTAATGCAGTAAAAGAGCTTTGATTTATATAAACAAAGCCCTGTGAGGTCCTTAATAATGTTTAATAGTATAAAGGCAATCTGAGATTTAAAAAAAAAACGGCTGCATTAATTGAAATTCAGGTCTGGCTTTCTGGCTATGGTAGCAAACACTGAGAAAATAAAAGCTAGATGAGGACTTTTTAAGAAATTAAAAAAAGAAATGTAAGCGGGATAAAATGAAATGGCAGCTTTTGAAACAAGAGTGTGGACATAGCATGTTTTAAAAGAAAAGGGGAAAAAAAGAAAATTATAAATTTAAAGATATTAGGTATATAGTAAGAAGAGATGACGCCCTCTCCCTCCTCAAAAAACCAAATTACCAACTAAACAATAATAATAAAAATTCCTTGGAAAATGGTAGAATTAATAGGGATAATATTTGCTAAATATTGTCCCTTCTGTAGTAAGGAGTTCCTAACTGCTTCTTCTTCTCGCTTGTATTCTTTTTGTACTTTGCTCTGTTTTGGGCTAATTTTCTTCTTATTTCCCCTCACTCCTCACGCTTCTCTTACTCCCCCCTCCCCCCGCCCTTTCTGCTCATCTGTCTTCCCTCTTCTAATGAATATTCAGAGAAAAGAGTTTACCTGTACTGAATATAAGATCAGAAAAGCACCACCAACAGCCATGCAGAATGTATGTATGTATGTATTGAAAAATCCAACTAAGGTACTCAACTTTTCATGGTGAATTTTGTACTGTGGAGCTATTTTACTCAATGATTAATGGACTGTATTTAGTAAGGCAAGAGCAAGAGAAAAACCCAGCTTTCCTAACTATAACTGTATGGCCATTACCCTATTACATTGACTTCACAGTTCATATCTTTCCCCCTGAAATACTCTTATTTCTTTTATCTTGCTGATGATTTTGTTAGTGAAGAATAATACAGCTTCATTAGAACAGGGAGTCCTCCATCTCATTCATTTTGGTACTCATTAATATTTTCTGGAAAACTACATAAATGCACCAACAACTTATCAGTGAAGTAAATATTTCCCTTAGTCATCAGCAACAGGAAATAAATAAGATTAATAAATACCTGCCAACTTAAATTGCTGTGACGTGGGGCACCTTCATCTAGGCCAAGTGTATTCAGTTCTTCAAAGCTGAAGTTTAATGTGTAGGGGGTTTGACTGGAAAGTTCAGTGTGAGGCAATTCGTTGTGTGAAGAGCGCCGAGCAGCTTCGCCATGGGGAACGGGGCCACTGTTGTTTTCATTAAGTAAACGTGGGTCTTCGGGGACAACCTGGTTTTCAGCATTTCTCATTTCTTGGATCTAATAAAAGAAAAGTGTATCAATATCCCCAATGACAGATCACATTTTAGAAGCTTTGGAAATAGATTCTGAAAGAAAGCATAATGAAGTTATTATACTGGAAATGAGAAAGAATATTTTTTAAAGTGAATTTCTACTAAGTTGATACCATACTTTCCTAACTGGAATTTTAATTAATATTAATTAAGCAATGGTAATAATCATAATACACTAATTACAGATATCACTCAAGTCATTTGACCATTATTAGTTTAGTTTAAAAACTTAATTTGCAATCAAAAGAAAACACAACCGGAGTGAAAGCCTAGAAAATTGATGGGTAGTCTCACACCTAAATTTCTGAGTAAAATGTCCAAAAGGCAAAAGATGCCAAGGGTTGCAATGTATAGTCTCCAGGGCCCTCTATTAGTACAAAATGGGGAAAAAACCTTTCTTTTCTTTTTCTTTTTTTTGAGACAAGTATCAGTTTAGACAAGGACTAATTATATTGGCACTGGTTTTATGCAATGTTCTAAATAATTGTATAAGTATAGTATGTCTTACTGTGCTTCTGAAAAGGTGCCAGTCTCCAAAATTCATATTCATCTCTTTCTTCAGTTCGTCAATGTTACACTGAGCTAACACACGGCCGTTTATGTTTGCCTGAGTGAAAATAAAAATTATAAAGACAAATGAAATGTTAAATATTCTGAGTTAGTAGTGATTAAAAAGCATTCATACTTAATTTCAGAAAGCCACCAGTAACTAGAAGAGATTGGCCCGAAAATAAAGGTTATAGTCTCATGTAATAAAATAATCAAGCTGAATTTAAACAATCTAAATTTTTTGGGGGGGGCTTTTTAAAAAATTATTATTATTAAATTTTATTAGTTTTAATGAACATTTACAGAGATTTTGGGGTTTCATTCGTTCACTGTTGCACTAACAACCTAAATCTTGACATCTTCACACATCCTGAAGTAAAAAAATTGTAAAGATAGCATAGGACAGGACAGCGTTCAGATCTGTTCTTCACAGGGTCACTGAGTCACACTTGATGGCACCTAACAACAACAACAACATCAAGGCTTTGTAGCGTCTAACAACAGCAGCAACAAAAACAACAAGCCATTGCCATATTTTCCTAAGTACTTTAGATATTCAAGGGGGAAAAAAACACTCTTCAGAGGCCAGTCCAAGAGCAAATCATCCCAATTATTTCCAAAATTACTAAGTAACTTCAACAGTTAATTTTTCTCTTCTGATCTTATAAAATATGAATGTAAACACATGATAATAGAAAGGGAGAAACACTTTTGTCTTCATAAATACGGCAGACACTGGAGAGGGTCTAAATGAAGCACGCTCTGCCAAACTTGTCTCCCAGTTATCTAACTTTAGTCAGAAAGAATGCTCTCATCCATGTCATCAAAATCATCTTATCACTACTGTAATTCTAGCTTTCTCCAAATGAGAAATAGTGTTTATTTCAGTAATAAAAGGTAGTCTATTTGCTTTATGAAATACATGACCTGAGTTTATGAACTGTGGTAAAAAATCAGAGTACCTGAAAATCATGAAAAAGAAAATGTGATGGAGGTAAAGTAAAAGTGGAAAGAAGATGAACTTAAAAAACCAGGGATGAGAAGCACTGAACTCTGAGGAAGAAAGGCACGGTTTGATGGGAGCAAAACCACCACAAGGGATTCTACTGGAGAGAACACCCTTTCCTGACACCAGTGAAGTTGCCCAGCAAGCCTGGGACTACTGTCCACATTTGTGGGAGCTTCTAGAATGACAAGAATAAGATCAAGGAAAGAAGAAAATGAGTCATACAAAATCAAATTTGTGAGATTTTAACAAATGTTACATCATCAGAAGTACTATAAAATAGTCAAAGGAGAATTTGGGGAAAATTAAGCAAGTGTGGTTTACTTTGATAAGTATGATGTTATAAAAAGAAATAGTATTCACTTACAGAAAAAGTAATATAGAAGATATCATGAAATGTCCTAGGTTCCACATGGGAAAGATGAGTTATTAATCTAAATGTGAAATTCTGTACTTCTCATAATGGTATTTTCAAATGCATATTACTTTTTTTTTTTATTATTATTTTTTGTGTGCGTGTACCGTCAAATCAGATCTGACTGGTACAGGAGGAGATTGTCCCTCCTTCCCCGGCAGAGCATCTGGTGGATTCGAACCATGCGCCTCTGGGATTGTAGTTGCAGCTCCTTGCTACTAGGCCACCAGAGCTCCCCCAAATGCATATTATTTTTTAAAACGTGACTCTGGTACTATAACTATTTCTGTAGTACAATTTTTTTAAATTTGTTGCATTATTTTCTTCTTACTACTCATCAAATAAGGAATCAAGAATCCAATTTTAGGATATAAAACACTAAGAATCAAATTTCTATTTAGAGTTTTCCCCTGCCAAAGGAGAATTCACCTTACAGCCTAATATAAAACTATCCATTTTCACAGCCCTGTCTTGTATGCCTTTGTCTTTAGTTGGCAAAGTAAATATATGTGTATCACCTTTTTGATGGTTGCACAATACTGAGGCAGCATACTCTGGTCCAGTCCCTCTATGTGTCTGAGTTTCTCACAAACAGCATCCACATTCATTGAATTCAGCGACACAATGGGTCCAGAGGGTTGGCCTGACCCCTAGATAAGTTTGGAGAAAATGCATGTATGAATAGTACTTAATGCCTCGTATAGGAAGACACATGGCTGCAAAAAAATTCATCAAGCTATTATTGTGAAGCACCTTGATTAACAAAAAATTCTCAAATTAAAAAAATACAAAACAACTGATGCTTATTGTATGGGAAGGAAATATTATTATAAACCATTACACCATTATTAACATTATCTTACTCTTTTTTACACAGCATAAAAGAAAAAAACATGTATCACTAGAGTTACCTTTTAATGCAGTAACGAAATACAAATGTCCAACAAGCAGGTGAACTGACCAAGCGACTACAAAGGGCCTGTACATGGTGCCGACTGTGCAGACGGCAGGACAGGGCAAGGTTCTGAATCTGCTGTGCACAGCATCACTGTGAACTACAATGGGCTCCAAGGCATTCAACAACAAGCAGCAGCAATCACCTTTTGCAGGTATGTTTTCAGGATGCAGGGGATCGTAGAAATCTGACACAGAACCATGTTGAAAACTGCTGACTTTCATCTAAGGAATTATTTTTTTCCCCCAAAAAAGACAAAGCTGATTGTTTTAATTTCTAGACTGGAAAAGAAGTATGAAGGACAGGTTCTAGTCTCTCACCTCTGAGTATACTTTGAACATCATTGGTTTGAAATGCATAATATATAACTGAACATAGTAAAAACTATCAGATACATATTAATTACGATTTTAAAACTGCTAAATAATCAAAGCTTGGTTATAACAACTTTTGAGTATGTGAAATATATTCTGCTTTATAATAGTATCACAGTTAAACAAAAAAAAAAAACAAAATCCAACTACCCAACACACCATGCTGTTGTTGAGTCCTCACTGGACTTCAGAAGCCATAAATCTCTATGGGAGCCGACTTCCCATCCTTCCCCTAAAGAGCAACTGGTTTAAACCACTGACATTCTGACTGGCAGTCAGATACATTACACACTACAACACCATGACTCCTTGGCTAACACTATTTGGAAACAAAATAACCTCATCATCTGGCCAAACTTGGAACTAGTTTATAAAGACATAAAATTTTATTTCATGATGACTTTTTTTTTTTTTTTTACTTTCCCCCCTGGTGTTTCTAAATATCATTCTCCTTTTGTGGAACCACTATCTTCTTTCCCTTGAATTAATGACCTCTTTTCTCAGACCAGTTTTCAAAATGCTCACAGTATCATCTATCCTGTTTTATTATTTTTTTTTCTTTCCAGATGTTTCATTTTCTTTAAGTAGTTTCTACTAGGGAGCTCTGGTGGCTTAGTGGCAAGAAGCTGCACTGCAATCCCAGAGGTACGTAGTACGAATCAATCAGATGCTCTGCTGGAGGAGGGGCACCCTCCTCCTGTACCAGTCACCCAAGAAATTAAAAGGTGCATTGCCATGGGAAAGTCTGCTGTTAGGGACCTCTCCAAAGAACTGAAGGGCAATGGTGTCTCTCTGGAACTAAGGTGCGTTTGATACAGGCCATAGTCTTCGCAATCACTTGTTATGCATCAGAGAGTTGGACAATGACCAAGGAGGATAGAAGGAGAACTGATGCCTTTGAGCTGTGGTGCTAGAAAAGAGTACTGAGAGTACAATGGACTGCTGGGAAAACAAACAGATTCATCCTGGAAAGGGTTAAACTCGGTGGCTCCTTGGAGGCAAGGATTCTGAGCCTCTGTCTAACATACTTTGGACACGTTGTGAGGAGAGACCAGTCCTTGGAGAAGGACATCATACTTGGTAGGGTGGAGGGACAGTGCAGGAGGGGAAGGCCCTCTATTAGGTGGACTAATTCAGTAACTGGGATAATCGGGATGGGAGTGTCAGAGACAGTGCGATTGGCACAGGACAGAGCAGAGTTTAGGGCTGTTGTACACAGGGTCGCTATGAGTAGGAAACAACTTGATAGCATATAACAACAACAACAATTTCTACTATGTAATTAAAAATATAATAGCCTCACAATATCACCCAGTTCGTTGTAAATATGCTGATACTTCGGTGAGGGCAGTCAATATTCAAAGTACTAATAATGACCCACTATCTACTTTAGAAATTTCAAGTGGTTTCTATAAATTTTTAAAAATTATCCTTTACTTCTTCTTAAAACAACTTTATTAAGATATACTTTACAAACCATACAATTCAGCCACTTAAAGTATATAATTAGTATTCAGTGTGTTTGTTATCACAATTTTAGCACATTTCATGGCCACAAAAAGGAACTCCTGTACCATTAGCTGTTACTTCCCACTTCCCTCTAATGTCTACCCCTCAGTTGTTCTGTTGTCATTGTTGCTGGTATGTGCTGAAGAGTCAGACTCATAGCTTTAACCAACTACATTACTGTACTGTCTGTAGATTTGCCTATTTTGAATATTTTATCTAAATAGAATCATATAACATGTCATCTTTTATGTCTGGCTGATTTCACTTAGCATAATTTTCAATGTTCATTCATATGACATGTACCAGTATTTCATTCTCTTTTATTGATAAATATTTAGCTTCTAAATAATTTTTACTTTTATCTTTCAAGGGTTCTTATTTTTCAGACTGCTTCCTCGGTCCAGATACACTTATTCTTGTTTAAATATTTTTGGTTCAAAAAGCACAATAAAATAATTTGATCAACACTAGAGTTGGACAGTGAATAGGGATGATAGAGAATTGATGCCTTTGAGCTGTGGTGCTGGAGAAGAGTGTTGAATATACCATGGACTGCTAGGAGAACAAACAGGTTCATCCTGGAGAGGGTGAAACTAGGCTGCTCCTTGGAGGCAAAGGATTCTGAAGCTTCATCTGACATACTTTGGGCATGTTGCAAGGAGGGACTAGTTCTTCGAAAGGGACGTCATGTTTGGGAGAGAGGAGGGGCGGAGCAGGAGAGGAAGACCCTTGATGAGATGGATCGATTCTGTGACTGGAGTGATGGCAATGAGTGTGTTTGAGACGGCGAGGTTGGCACAGGATAGAATGACGTTTAGGGCTCTTGTACATAGGGTCACTATGAGTCACAAGTGACTCGATGGCACATAACAACAACAACTAGATTATAACTTGTGAGTAATAATACAAACAAGTACTGGATTATAAACCATGGATTAAAATAAATATCCATGAGTCTACATTGATACAATGCCAGAGTTAATAAATGAGCACAGGAGAAGACACCACTTTTCTTACAGAATTCTAGTTAATGTAGATGAAAAAAGTAGAAAATCACCATTAAGCAAAACATTGCAATAATAATGGCTATACTCAAGATCTACAGATGGGTGCTAAAATTAATGGGCAAAAATTTAAGCAGAAATAGGATAGTTCCATAGCTTCACAGAATTTCCCCAAAGATAACTGCATACAGAGAAATAAACCAAATTGTACAGAAAACTGGACAAGCATCACCTGAACCAAGTGATCAAGGTTTCCAACACCAGTACTTGTCACATAACATAAACATCATAAACCCTCTAATGTGAGGGATTAAGAAGGAAAAAATATCAGGAGTAAGTCAAAGTGAGGGATATTATATAAAATAACTGACCACTACTCTTAAAAAAAGTAAGTCATGAAGCACAGGAAGTTCACCAAAGCTTTAGCATGTATGGTTTTTACTGTGCAAGTTTGTGTTTCCTGACTTCTGGGGTGGCTAAGAAATACTGATACAAGGGAAGGTGATGAATTTTCAGGGCACAAGGAAGATCTTCACCAGAGACCTGCAGAGGAGATAGATGGTCTATGAATCTCCTCGATTTTATAACAAAATTATAATCCTAAATCTAGTGCTTTGCTGAGTTCTTTGAGTTATTGTAGTGAATGAGCCATCAGGCCACAAATGCAGCTGTCCTAGACATGCTACAGCTTTTTGCTGGTGTATTTTGGGGTTAGTGGGAACCTCCAAATTTGTACTTCAGAGTGGGTGAACTGAGGACACTCAAAATTACAGGTGTTGTCTGGGGCCTTGGGTCGACCTGGTAGTGTAGAGGATTACGAAGTATGGCTTACTATACTGTAGAATAAAAATGAACTCATTTTAAAAGTTTTACAAGCTTTATAAGAAAGGCACACAGGGATTTAAGAACCTAGTACTTCCATCAAAGCTTTAGTCTGACTTTGATTATTTCTAATCAAGTGCTACCAACATTAGAAGGGATAAATCAGTAGGAATTTTAAGTAAATTTGTGAAAGAAAAAACGGTGTGCCAAGCCTTTGTTTTTACTTCCTTGATCTTACTGAATTCCAAATTTAAAAATCAGTAAAAAATTCAGTGTGAAGATTATGAGTCCTTTTCATGACAAGATTCAGTTGACCATTGATAAGTATTTTAATTGAGCATTTAAAAAGTTTTAAATATCACTTAAGCTTATTTCCTAGATTTTAAAATAATACAGACTGTAAAATGTCACTTGAAATTTAGTACCAATTTTTTTGGCTGTTTATTGTTGTTATCCTATTAAAAACTGATGGTAAAACATCCACACAAGAGAATATATAGCAGTTGACTTCTCTGAATAAAGGAGATATGAAAATTACCTTGTAGACCTTCTCTAAACTAATAAAACCAAATAAATCTTAGCAATTAAATAACTTTTTTAAATAAAAAATTTCAGAAAAGGGGATTATCAGTACAAAAATTATACACAAGCAACAATATATATATCCAATAATTGAGTAGATAAATTCTTAATAGAAAACTAAGCATATTACTTTGTCGATATACAGATAATTCAAATAAGACTATATTTAGAGTTTATCATGCATTCTTAGTGAAATTTACCTGTTAGCAGTTAAGAACAAATAATTTCCGCATACATCAAAATGAATAAAAATACTTTCTAATATAAAAAACTGAACCATAAAATGTTAGTTATAAACTTAAAAATACACACAAGTTAGAATTTCTCTGGGAAAAAAAATGAATTTAAAAAACTAGATTGAAACTACTCTGAAGTAACAACATCACATCATTTTATATTGTAAGTGGATTAAAACTATATTTTAAATATTATCATCTTTGGTGAACTTATTAAACAAGCTTAACACTGATTAGCCAAAAATGAGTGCCATGCAAAGGCTGAAAGCAACATATTAAAATAAATCCAAGGCATTGAAATGAGCATAGGTTTATAAACAGCCCAGCACAGCAGAAAATTGCCAATGACTGCTTTCTAAGGTCTAACAGAAAAGTGAATGAAAGTCTACTATGAGTTCTGTACCTGTCTCTGTTTGTTAAACCCAGAGTCATACGGCTTTAAGGAAGGAATAAAACAGAATGAAGGAGACAAGCTTCATTAAAGCAAATATCAAATATAGATATATAATAAAATACACAGGCAAACACTTCTGGCATTAATCCTATTGTTTTGAACTAACTACTCCTAAACAACACAAAACCATCTCACACACACACACACACACACACACACACACACACACACACACACAAGTTTCATTTCATTAACATGTGCTTGGTTATTTAAAAAGTATACTCCAAAACTTTATATTTGCTTTATTAAAATCAAGGGTCATAATTTCAAACAAGAAAACTACAAACATCAGATTTGCTATGAAAAATCAAAATTCGTAATTTTAAAACATTCTGATTACAAAATAGTTAATAACTAGTCACATTATTGTTGTTATTATGTGCAGCTGAGTCACATTATAGTTTATATTAAAAAATACACTTTAAAATTCTTTTGTTTCATTGAGTAGCTGGCACAAAGGAGATGCACTAAAAATATCACTTTAAAGGAAAGGTTTTAAAATTATAGCTTAAGAAACTGTAAGTGCAATGGTGAAAAATGCCATCATAATATATTAGCCTAATTATTCTAAGTGATGTAGGATAAAACCTGGTTCAGAGCAGATAATCACAGTTATTCTTTTTCTGCACCTATTAGACTGGTGTTAATATTTTCAAAATACTTAATGTAAAAATGACACTATTGCTTCCAAATTAATTTACAATAAAGAGTAGTGCTTTGCAAATCTACCATCACATGTATTTTTCTTTTAAGTTATTTAATATTTGCAGTACTTTATGATTGCCTGCTTTGGCAGGACATATAATCAAATTAGAATATTTCAGAAGAAGCTAATTTCCCATTTTATATTATCAACCTTACTATGTATAGGGGTTTTTCCTTTCTTTTAAAAACCCTCTCTATTTAAAAATAAAAACCCTACATATAATAAGGTTGCTAATATATCTGTGAAGATTTGTAAGCCTACTTCAGAAGGAGGCCTAATGAAACTATAGTTTACTACAAGAGAGCCAAAACACACCAAAAAAAAGCTACTGTTAACCTTGGAAAATGTGGTTTAGTCATTAAAGTTAAGTTAAAAGATGAGGTTCACTACTACATTTTAAGGGCAATAAAAATATACCACAAAACAATATTAAATATCATCTTATTAACTTTTAACTGTCCTCTAGGATTTCAGTATCATTACTGCAGTACCATATTCCAATTAAACATTTCAACTCTGTATTCCAAATGAAACATAAAATGCCTTCACTCCTTACCCATGGCATCTGAAATTTTCCTGCCCAAGTCTTCTTCTGAGCAGTGACAAGAGAGTTTAGTTTGGACAAATATTTGTTTGAAACAGGTTCTAAACCACAGACAGAAACAAAGTCACCCACAGTTGGTCCTCATGTTTGTTTTTTACTTTATTATACTTGCCCAGTTCACTAACTGGATTTTAATCTAAGATTATTGTTTTTAATAATCATTCATTTAGGAGTTCTTATCAATCTCTAAGAAAGGAACACTGAACCTGAGGATATAGTTTTAGTACTTTTGTAATTCTAAAGCTCTGTGCAATTAAATTTTGTGCTAAGCAATTATTTATGCCTTTCTAATAAGGTATGGAAACTCTGTGATCTTTGAGAAATGACAATATTTATAGAAAGGCTTCAGGTCTTTTGTTCCTAGGGTTGCTATGAGTCATGCTCGACTCAACAGCAATTGACAACAACAACAATCAGGTATAAGCTCTTTTTAATGGTAAGAAATTGTGCTGCCAACCCAAAGGTATGTGGTTTGAATCCACCAGCTGCTCCACAGGTGGTCAGCTATAGGCCTGTTCTGACTTGATGGTATACAACAACACAATCAGGTATAAGAATGATCTAAATAGGGATATCTAAAGAATGGTGAAATACTGTCTAACACACATGGGCACATTGTGAGGAGAGGCCACTGTGAGTTCTGTGAAAACATGACATCTTGCTGCGCAAGGTGGAGGATCAGAGGAAGACCCCCAACAAGACGGAATGACAATGGCTGTATCAACGGGCTCAGGAATATAGGAGATCATGAGGACGGTGCCGAAATGGGCAGATTTGGGTCTGCTGACCAAAGGGCTGCTAGGACTTGTAGTTGGCATCATGAGGATGGTGCAGGGCACAAGAGTCAGATCTGCTGATAACAGGGCTGCTCTGAGTTGCAGTTGGCACCTATTAACAACAATACAGAGCCAATTCTGTGGCAGAGAAATGTAGGAATAACTTCTTGCTGTTATGTGCTGTCGAGTGGGGACTGACCCAGAGCACCCTCCAGCGTGTTTTCAGAGGCAGGAAATCACACAGGAGGAGACTGCCTAACCTTCTCTCATGGAGCAGCTGGTGGGTTTGACAAGACCTGCCTTTGGGATTGTAATTTAGTTTCTTACCACTACCAGAGCTCCCTAGGAATAATTTACTAGGGTTGATTACTAGGGTTGATAAATTCCCTTGTGGCCTTTAAATCCATGGGGTTTTTATCAGTTTTGTTCAGTGCTCTATCCCACCAAAACAATGACTGTTAGAAAAATAACAAATAATTGTTGAAGCAAAATGTGGATCACAAGGATTTTGATAATATTAGATGATCATTAATTCAAAGAAGGATAAAACCGTGAAGATATTCTATATCTTTGCCTCCTTTAAGGTAAAAAAAATTGTTTTTCAATGTAATGTAATCACCATTATGAACACTACATTATAAAAAACACACTATACTAGATGAATGGTACAATCAAAGTTCTTGCCTGCTAACTGAAGGTTTGAGACCACAGAGAGGTAGCTACAAAGACAGACTAGGAAATTTACTTATGAAAAATCAACCATGGAAAACCCCAAGAACACATCTTTACTCTGACATATATGAGTTACAATGCATAGGACTAAATTTGGTGGCATCTTAAAAAAAACCCAAAACTTATATATTAAGTACAAAAAGTGTGCTGAGTAGGTCTGGAGTGGGTTTTTTCCCCCCCAAAATTGAGGAAATTGAAAATCAGAGAGGGTAAGTAATCTGTACAAGGCAAAGAACTAATCACCAGTGCTTACTGGACTTAAAAGACCAAATATCTGATTAACTCACACAAACAGGATCAACATGGAATAGAGGGGGGAAAATGAGCTATCACAGGAGATATTTGGGTTCTTTCTGATCAAATATAGCACATTCTTCCTGCATGGCACCACAGATCATACATTCCCTGAGTCACAAATTTTTCATCTGCAGTGAACTCAAAGGCACATATGAGGCACCACCACCACCATGAGGAAGCATTCTCGGCGGGGGGGGGGGGGTTCCACCAGGGAAGGAGCCTACCCAGGGCAACCAGAGGAGTTCTGTTTTTTACTGTTGGTAAGCAGGGGTTTTATTAAGGTTTCAATTCTGAAGGAGCTCTGATAATACAATGCAAAGCATGTTTGCCTGCTAACCAAAAGTCTGCACATCTGAGGACATCTTAATCCACCAGTGGTTCCTTGGGAGAAAGGTGGGAAATCTCCTCCCATTAAGATTTACAGATTCTAGGGGAGCTCTGGTGGCCTAGTGGCAAGAAACTGCACTGCAATCCCAGAGGAACACGGTTCGAATCCACCAGACGCTCTGCCGGAGAAGGAGGTACAATATCCTCCTGTACTAGTCAGATCTGATTTGATGGTACACGCACACAAAATAATTAAAAAAAAAAAAAAAGATTTACAGATTCAGAAACTCCATGGAGGATGGCTGTAGGGTGGAATCAACTTCATGGTAGAGAGTTTTTTCATTTTCTGACTGAAATTATGGAAAAAACCTGGTCTTTCCTGGTTCTAATATTCTCAGGAGCATACCATGGATTGAAAGCTTATATTTTTTCTAGTTTTAAAGGACATGGCATATACTTTATTATAAAATTATAGAAAAACACTAGCATTGAGACTTAGATTTTATATTTTCATTGTTGTGAAATATTTGGATATATGTTTAATTTACCTGCTTTGTCCTTGGCTGGGCATCTCAAGCTATAATCATTACAGTATTTCTTTCTTTTTTTTTTTTTAAGTGTTTCTTAAAGTGAAAAGATCCAAATATTTTCATAAGAACCATAAAGATATTTCAGAAATTTCTTGTAAACAATAAGGGCTAATTATCACTTGGAAAGACTCTTATCAGTTCACTTTGTTTTTTGTGGGTTTTTTAGTATCTCTAATAAGAAAACTTCCCAAAAATGTGGCTCAAACCAGCTCCAGCAATCAAGTACTGTGTAGCGAAGGCACCTGAATGAACAAAGTCGAAATTACTCTACCATGACATTATCTCATTAACAGCTTTCTTGATTATGAAAAATTTCTACAACTGGATTAGAAAATGCTATGAGGCACTAAGTGCTAAATAATGCTTATATTAAATGTAATTATGTTGGCTTTGGCTACAAAGTTCCCACACAGTACTCGAATGGTCAGAGCACTGCTGGGTACCGGCTGAGTAGATTCCAATGTAGGGCAATTTGGAGAACTTCCTCATTAGGGTTTTCTATGCTGTATCCTTTACAAAGCCAGACATCACGTCTTTCTCCACAACAACTGCTGGGTGGGGTCAAACTGCCACCCTTCCCATTAGCAGGCAGCACTTAACTGTGATGACATCTATTTCAACTGTGAATCTGAAATGAGCTCCATCTTTAATTTGGTATTTTTATATTATTTTGGTTACATTTACTAGACTTCTACAAAATAAAATGGAAATGCTACTGCCATTGTTAATATCTTAAAAGTAAATAAAGGTACATAGTAAAAAGGTAAACAAATAAAAGTAAATAAAGCCTCTATTTTTCACTAAGCAAACTACAAAACTGATAAAACTAATATTAAAACAACAGCAAATAGTAGGGTTATTTCCTCAAAGAAAGGCATGCATATATGCAGAGCAGCTCCTTTATTCCTTGTTATATACAGGAACTGTATTACTTCCCCCTTCCTCAAAAATTCATTTCAAAATTTGCCTAACAATTCCTTTAACTGGACCCTGAAAGACACTACAGATCTCTTTTAACTACAAGTGCGTGTCCTAATTCTTAAGCATGAGAAGAGCTACTTCTTCAGCATTATCTGTGGCATTAAAATGATAAAATTCTTCACAGTACCTAATTCTCATCAACAGTTTACTGAGAAAGTTTAGTTCAGAGAACTGCACTGCATGCATGATTCGATGTATTAAAGGCTCTCTGATTAACAAAAAGCCATTCTGGCATAGTAGTGGCAATGATCCCTGGATTAAAGATTCCCTCAACATTAAAAAAGAATTATTATGCTTTTCTCTGTCTACCAGTTGTGGATAATTGGAGTCACTTAGACATTTCAGCTGAAATGTTAGTGAATTAAAAGGAATTATCAATTTCTTGATATGATCACCAAATGGTTCCTTTTTTCTTACTAACACCAATACAAAGAAAATGAAATAACACATCTTGTATCTACTCAAATAGCTATCTTAATGTAAAATGACAAGGATCTAAAGAAACACAGATAAACTTTAGATGGAACATTTTATTACATTAATTAAAACTGTGCCACATTTCTGCACAAATTTAGATTAAACTGGTAACATTTATATAGGCATAACATATTCTGTAAATAAAATAATAAAAGTTAAACTAAGTTCCTACCTCTCACAGTAGCAGACTAAGTGAAGAATTTCTTCTAAGTCTCATCATATTAATTTCTTATGAA